>NC_090725.1:143737377-143917377 GCF_036898095.1 Palaemon carinicauda
GTCCCAGTACCTCAGGGATCCAGATACCATGCAGCAGGGGGCATGAGACCTACACATCATTTGCCCACTAAAGTCCTTGCTCATGTGGTTGCAGAACATGACTGCACACTTCACCATTGGCTCCTCCTGTAAAGAAAGAAAAGGTGAAATGAGTATTCAGTTGCATACTTATCAAATAGTAATGCTTACTATTATATTAATAGCTTAGGATAGTAAGCCAGAAAGGAAATAGGAAAGACACATATCTGTGTTTCCTCTCCCAGGCAATTGCTGTGACCCCGTCAATATTGATATTTAATTTCCTTATAAGGGAAAATACAGAGTGGAATAACTCCTGTACGAAGAGCCGGAGTCAGTGAATATTTACTCAAACTCCTCCACCTGTAGAATATTAATACTGAACGGTGATTTATAAATATCCCGATAATCAAAGGATTTATCAGGGTATTGAGGGAATACTTCACCTCAACATATACGGTCCCAACAATTGACTGTGAAAGGATACGCAGAATATGTTAGAAATACTTGTACTACTGTATTGTTGTATACTGTAGTTTTACCAACTTCTGTATTATACTATAGTTTTCTAACTACTGTATTGTTATATACTGTAGTTATACTGGCTACTGTATTGTTGTATACTGTAGATTTACCGGTATACTACTGGGATTAGGTTAGTGCCTGGTGGCACTAACTGATAGAGAGAGAGAAAGAATGGAAAGGAGGATTTCCTATTATTATGGTTTAGCACAATAATTGGAAGTGTAGAAGGGCTACTGCCGCCTACTGTCTCCTTTCCAGAATGAGAGTTCTAATGGAAGGGGAGGAATGCATCCGATTCTAGCCTCCATCCAGTCACAACTTTTGCCGCCGGCTGTACTGCCGGTTGCGAGGTCTGTGGATGGCAGTCCAAGAGAGGACTGAAGAATTCTCAACAGTATACTGTAATGGGTTTCCCACCGGCAGCCGTCAGGGCCGGCTCAGTCTTTCCCCCTGGGGCATTCGCTTCCGGTGAAGGAAGGACATAGGGGGAGTCGGCCGAGGCAGCAACCTAACCGCCGCTGGTAGGATCCCGGCCGGCAACTTAGTCAACCCGGCAAGCTGGGATGATTGTAGAATACCGGGCAAAAGACTGTTGTGTCGGGTAGGCCAACACTCAAGGACAGAGGGGGGAAGGAAAAGGGTCTTATAGTTTGCAGTAGTTTGCAGGGGAGAAAGGCGGCAGCAAGCATACCGTCTATTTTCGGCTGTAAACCTGTGCTGACGCCATCGTGGTCGGCAGAGGAATAAGAATTCCCCTGTTGGCGACATTGTCGGCTATAAGACATGTCTTACAGTCTACAGGGGAGAGAGGCGGCGGCAGGTATGCCGCCTACTTTCGGTTGTAAACTAAGGAAGCATAGCTTCCCATGCTGACAAAGTCGTGGGCGGCAGAGGGATCGCGATTCCCTTGTCAGAGACATTGTCGGCAGCAAGATAATACACCCTGGGTTACCGTCATACTTGGAAGCCAGGATACTCAGCGGCAAAGAAGATCGACGGTAAAACTATCTAGGTCAAGCCGGAGTTAACTACTCGGTGGTGATGACGAAAGATAGGGTTGCCGCTTGGGATGGCGGCGCTCATGGGTGAGAAAGGGTTTAGACTCTTCTCTAAAAGAGAAATGTATCGAATTATACCAATAAATTCTAGAGGATATACAGTATATCCCCTACCGAATGAGTAGAAACGATACAAGAGGTTAAACAATGGTATTTACGTTACTAACTTATACAGAACGGGTTAGGCTAGCCTAACTCGTGTGGGGACTGCGGCTACGATTGATACCACCGGGGTCCCGTCGTATACGAAAGTAACATTACATATCAGAAGAGGAAGTATATGTATGCAATCTTCACTAGTATAATTTGCCTAACTAGCTAAATACCGGGAGCGTCACACTACTAACTAAATAATCTGCATTTATGAGGTGCGACAGCAATCTCAAAATGGCCGCCTCCGGAGTTGGCTGCGCTCCACTTAACACACTTGAATTATACAAATTCAACTGTGAGAAGGGAGCTATAACTTATACACAGGAAAGATCAGATACTCAACTTTCCAGAGGATGAAGATGCTGGGGATAGCATGATAATAATCCAATAAATCGTAACAATACCGAGAGATACGTGGGAGCGCACTTAGCTTAAATGGTACAGTTGAAAGGAATGATGGGCCGTAGTAGTGCAGGGAGGGGGTACACCTGGTACCTTTATAACGGCTCCCCTTTCGTTCTCCACTCTTCCCCCTCAAAGAGTTAAATCTATTCGGGGTGAAGATTGCTATGTGTCGTATCAAAAAATACGTCCCCTGATATTATGCGATATCCTTAAAGATATATTAAGGATACTCGCGCCAAGATTTAGAATTCTGGAGACCTACAGTTAATTCTTGGGGAGTATCACTGTAGCAAATATCCCTTAGAAAGCTACCTAAAGGAATCTTCCATCAGGACGACATGGCTATCTCACCCAAAAAGTAGATTTTTCACTATGTTCAAAATCCGTTTTATAGACACCAACACAGTCGTCCACACACTGCCAACTGTCTTTTGCAGCCCACTACCACAGCTTTGTGGTCAACAGATCACTGGGTGGCAATTTGCCACAATCGAAATTTCATTCGGTCTGGGTCATCAACAATTATCTAAATCAGAGTAGCAGTATCAACTTTCTTATTATTTGCCAGGTCGTCAACAATCAATTCCACGTAAACAAAATCTCTCCAAAGGAGGAATTATGGCCTGCAAAAATGAAAAAAGAAAACCACTTACAAATACTCCTAGCTAACTAAACTTTCGCACTATAATCAAAGATAAATAATAAACTGTTCCTATCATTCACAGTCACAACAAGCAAGTACAAACAAAACTGTATTTAATCAAAAAATAAATCAACACTTCCACGCTGATTAAAATAATATAATGATGATAATAATCCAGCATTCACACAACTGCCTCTAGCTGCACTCAAATCAAAAAGCCATTCACCCATGACATTCACCACTGTCATAACCTAACTAAAAACATAAACAAACAATCTGATTTATACCAACAATCAATACACTAAACCCATCTGACACACACACACACTCTCTCTCTCTCTCTCTCTCTCTCTCTCTCTCTCTCTCTCTCTCTCTCTCTCTCTCTCTCTCTCTCTCTCTCTCTCTCTCTCTCTCTCTCTCTCTCTCTCTCTCTCTCTCAAAAAAAAATAAATAGAAATAAAACAAAAATCATTCCTCCACACCCTTGCAGTGGCTGAAATCACCCCTTCAAAGTATCCTCCTTGGAATTGGCCTAAGATTGAGATTTGTCCGGTTATAGATAGTAAAAGGAACAGATTAGATGAACAGTTAAGGGCTAGTTTCCTATCTCATGCCTTCGAGCATGATGATGCTTATCACATTTATACAGATGGTTCCAAGAGTTCTGATGGTGGGGGTTGCTCTGTAGTGACAACTGAAAATATAATTAGAAAGAGGTTTCCGTCAAGTTCTTCTATGTTAACGGCAGAACTGTTGGCAGTTTTGACTGCTTTGAAATTAATTTTTTTATAATAATTTTTCTAATACAATTTTTACCATTTTTACCGACTCATTGAGTGTTTTATTAGCATTAAGAAGTTTAGTTTCTTGCTATCATTTGGTGCAAGAGATTCAGGATTGGCTTTATATTTTAGTAAATAGAAAGCATTTTACGATTAAGTTTTGCTGGGTTCCGTCCCATGTTGGAATTGCAGGAAATGAGCGAGCCGATGTTGCAGCTAAGGTTGCAACTAGGCTTAATCACATTTCCAGCATAGGTGTCCCAGTATCAGAATTTAAAAGTAGTATTAGGTTTTATTGTAGAGACCAGTGGTAGGCCCACTGATCTAATTTAAATAATAATTTTAGATTAAAATCAATTAGGCCTTCTGTCAAACCATGGTCGCATTTAAAGGTGGACAGAAGATCTAGCATTGTTTTAACATGTTTACGTATAGGGCACACACACTATACTCATAGGTATCTGATGGCAGGTGGGGCGGATAGGGAGGCTCCTTGCTGCTCTGCTTGACAAGTAGATATAACCGTTGAACATGTTGTAGTGTCCTATACTGTTGGACATGTTGTAGTGTCCTGTACTGTTGGACATGTTGTAGTGTCCTGTACTGTTTTTAGATATCAACGTAGGAAAAATCGTTTAATCAATATGTCCCTTGGGTAGATTTTAGGTGAGAGTGCTTCAGTGGAGCAGGTTGTACAGTTTTTAAAAGAAGTTGGTATTTTTTATGAGTTATAGATCTAGGGTTTTATTGTGATTTTAAATTTTATTATGGTTTTAAATTTTAACCTGTTGTATAGATTTAATTTAATTATATTTTACTTTTATTTATGTACTTATATTCCATTCTAAAAGATATATATGCGCTGAATGGCCTTGCAGCTCCGGCGTTTGGCTTTGGGCCATAAATTTCATAAATCAATCAATCAAACCATTTATTACATCATCGTTGTACACATTGCATGACATTATTTTTGGTTTTAGTTTTCCAATTTTTCTCGTTTCAGCGTCGGCAACCAATGTCAGAATTTTGTTTGCAGCCTCTTCTCTGATCATTTTGTTTGCAAAGTTTACAACAACATTTCCATTTGAGGTTGACCTCGTGTTAAGTATAGGAATGTCTTTGTGCCTGTTCAACCTCGTTTTTTTCTTTCAGTAATTTTAGTTGTTGTATTTGTTGATTTAATTACCAATAGATTTTTTTTCCCTTAACTTTGTCAGCATATGTTGTTTTTTCTGGTTTGTTCCGTAACCAAAATACAAACCACGCTATTTACACAGGGTTTACCTTTTAGCGCAGCTGAAATGGCGAGCCATTAGAATTTAACGAGGGTGTATTACCCCCGCGCTAGTTAGCGCGGGGGTAGGGGAGTGGTAGCTAGCTACCCCTCCCCTCCCTCACACACAGATGAATGCTCACTTTCACTTTTGGCTCGGACTGTGACAGACGTCTCTGTCTTGGTCCTCTCTTGGTAGCCATTGTTTGTTTTGTCTTTACTTAATCGCTTACTTTTCATTTACTCAGTATATATGTAAACATGTTTTCATGTTTGTATACATATTTGAGTATAGAAATCAGTAAGTTTCCTTTTCAGATTTGTGTGTGTAGTGTACTTATCCACGTGGTGTCCTCGGTAGTTGGCCGCCACGGCGTTATGGGTGGCGATCGAGTTTGACTTATGTCTTTCTCTCTCTCTCTCTCTCTTGAGGTCATTCACCCTTTTACTACGTGTTACTACGCCCTTGTAGCTTCCTTTCCGTGTGGGGGGGTTGCTACGCCGTACGTTTGTCTCAATTAGTTTATGAATCTAATTGTATTTGTTGATCTTTCAGCTTTGTAGAACGATTCCTTTCGGGGTTTTCGTTCTTTCTTTAGTGTTCATTCATTTTTAAATTACATAATTACATAGTTACATAATTATAATTGTTATAATTCTGTTTTGGTTACAGCTCTCCTTCCGTGAGTGTAAGTGGTTGTGAGGGCACGTGCCTGTTGTGTAATTCTTGTTTCCTTTCCCTCGGGATTCCTCTTCGGAGCCTTCCCGGGGGAATGAATGTGTACTAATGTTTTTTTGTTTAATTTTTTTATAGTTACCGATCTAGTTCGTTTCTGTAATATGGCAACGGTGTGAGCTGTCTTGTTGAGTCCTGGGGATTCGGCTGTTGCTGCTTCCCCCCTTGTGTTTTCGTCAGGGGCGTGTCTCCTTCTACTGGAAGTACTCCCGTGACGACGGACAGCTCTCCAGTTCATTTTAGAACTCTCAGGAGGCTTGCCTCCTTGGGCAGGTAACTTTCCTTCCGAGGGAAGTTTTTCCTGTCCAGGCTTGAGTTTTTCCCCTTATGGAGGGTTCTCCTCTTGCCTTTTTTTCGTGGGACTATGCTCTTGGTGCTGAGCGGTCTCACCTGCAGTTTCGCTCAAGGGGCTGGGCAACTGCAGTAGCTCCTCTTCGGAGGATTGCTCCTTTTAGGTCACTGGCTGACCAGTCTCTTCTACGAAGTGTTCCTCTTTCGTTCGCGAGAGAGTACACTCATAGAGACTCCTCTTCGGAGGTTTCTTCTGTTGCTGTTGGCCTCCCTCGCCGTAAGGCCCACCGTCCGCCTCGTCGTAGGGGCCTCTCATCTCCCTTTAAGGGTGCTTGAGGCGCCTTTTTGAATCTCCGTTTGCAGCCTACAACTCCTTTTTCTCGCTCTTCCGCCTTGGTGCAAATGGACAGCAGTCCGATCTCGTCTTCCGACAGGCAACGGTCTTCCCGACAGACAACGGTCTTCCCGACGGACAGCGGTCTTCCAACGGACATCAGTCTCCCTGCGGACAACGATCCCTTCGGGGCAAAGGGTTGCCTCCCACGGGGGTTCTTCCCTTGCGTGTCAGGGTTTCCCTGCGCGCCCTTCTGCTGTGTTCTCTCCTGCTCCTGCTCAGTGTTAACGCACAGGCGCTCTTCTGCTCATCAGCGCTCTCCTGTTCGTCAGCGCTTTCATGATGATCATCCCTGCTGTTCCTGTTGGTTCCTGTTACGCGCCCTGTGCGCCGACGTTCACGGTTCAGGTCGGGGTCAAGGACTCTTCTTCTATACGCAGGCTTCCACCCGTAGCCTTCTGCTCGTCAGCGATCATCAGCTCGTCAGCGATCATCAGCTCGCCAGCGATCATCAGCTCGCCAGCGATCATCAGCTCACCAGCGATCATCAGCTCACCAGCGATCACCTGTCTCTCGGCGATCTCCGGTTCGCCCACGTGTGTTACAGCCGGCACGCCAACGTTCTCCAACTCTTCTGAAGGAACATGGTTCGCCAGCTACTAGCTCACCTGCGCATGCTCTCAACTGCGGATGCTGATCGCCATCGCGCGACCCTCAACTGCGGATGCTGATCGCCATCGCGCGACCCTCAACTGCGGATGCTGATCGCCATCGCGCGACCCTCAACTGCGGATGCTGATCGCCATCGCGCGACCCTCAACTGCGGATGCTGATCGCCATCGCGCGACCCTCAACTGCGGATGCTGATCGCCATCGCGCGACCCTCAACTGCGGATGCTGATCGCCATCGCGCGACCCTCAACTGCGGATGCTGATCGCCATCGCGCGACCCTCAACTGCGGATGCTGATCGCCATCGCGCGACCCTCAACTGCGGATGCTGATCGCCATCGCGCGACCCTCAACTGCGGATGCTGATCGCCATCGCGCGACCCTCAACTGCGGATGCTGATCGCCATCGCACGACCGCACACCTGCGGATGCTGATCGCCATCGCGCGACCCTGCTCATGCTGATAGCCATCGCGCGATCGCCCACCTGCAGAGGCTGCTCGCCATCGCGCGACCGCCCATCTGCGCATGCTGATCACCATCGCGCGATCGCCCTCCTGCACATGCTGCTCGCGATCGCTCACCTTCGCATATTGCTCGCCAACGCACGATCGCTCACCTACGCATGCTGCTCGACCATCGCGGCGGCATAACACAACGCGCCATCGCCAACCTGCGCGTTAACGCTCACCAGCTCACCACCGATCGCTTGTTGATCCATATCGCCAGCGGTCTTCCTCGCCCACGCGGCAGCGCGTTTCCTCGCCATCGCGCTAACGCTTGCGTTCGCCGCCTTGGACTCGCGCTCATCATCCTGCCCACCCTCACGACCGCTCGCCTGCGCGCCCGCGCGACCGCTCGCCTGCGCGCCCGCTCGCCCGCGCGACCCGCTCGCCCGCGCGACCGCTCGCCCGCGCGACCGCTCGCCTGTGCGCCCGCGCGACCATTCGCCTGCGCGCCCACACGCCCACGTGCCTGCACGTCTACGCTCATGCGCGTCCGCGCCCATGCGCGTCCGCGCCCATGCTCTCCACTGTTCGCCCACGCGCGAACCAACGGTTTTCCATCACGCGGACGGATGGTGTTCCGTCGCGCGAACCTACAGTGTTTCTTCGCACAAACGTCGGCTTATTTCTTGCAGTATCCATTGCTCGTCTATGGGTTATCGCTCGCCGACCACCAGCTCTCGCCCTTCCTACCACCAGCTCTCGCCCTTCCTACCACGCTCGCCCTCCTTCTACGCTCCTTCGCTCACCTTCGTTTGCGTTACCGCTCATGGGCGCTTCCACGTTCGCCCACGCGAAAAATCTTTGAATTACCGTCGCGCGAGCTCCAGGGCGATTGCGACCACGATTCCCAATGGGGTTGTCGCAGCATGGCCGGCCTGGCGAGTTCTTCTGGAGCGTATTTCCAGAACACGGCCTCACCCCGTAAACGCAGAGCTTGGCACTTGCAAGAATAAGAGAAACTTAAGGGAGATCTGAGCAACACTCCTCTTTCCTGAACCTGATTAGCCCTTCCCCGTCATTCCCTGGAAGGATTTTTGGCGGGGGGGCTTTCCGTTCGAGATTTCTCCATCGGACAAGGGGTGACTGCTTACCCCTTCCTCTGGGAGCTTACCAGGTTCTTTCCCTCCTCGGTTACGGCCCGAGGTTTGGTTCAAGGAAGCTACAGGAAGATCATGGGTACTTTCCTCCTCTCGAGCTCAGGCACCTTGGCCTTTCGTCGTTAAGTATCTAACTTGCGGACAAGCTCGATGTTGTACCATCTGGACGCTCTGACTGAGGGCTTCCTTCGGGTGTCTCATCTGTGGAGGTCGACGACCTCAGACACCCTTCCATCCTTGAGAAGAGTTTGTTTGTGCCCAAGGACAGAGACTTAGACAGCGGCAGTGCGGAGGAAATCGACTTCCGTTTTCAATCCTCCAAGGCGCTTTCTTCCAGACTCTGCAGGGCTCCAGCGCCCTTTTCTTTCAACCACGTCGGCCTAAGTTATCGGCTACGACAACTGGGACAAGGTGTCCAATTGCAGTTTCCTCCTGTCAGGAACAGATGGCACGGGAGACTCCCCCGGGGGGGCATAGTCCTAAAAGGAGTTCACGAACTCTAGGATTGCAGGTTTTTCTCTGGGAGGATGCTTAAGGTTACTCATCCGAATGACAGCTTCCCGATGCCCATTCCCGCACAATCTCTGTGATCAGCCAAGGATATCGCGCCTGCCGTCTCTGTCAGCGAATTCAGTGTCTCTGAACCTCTATGCCATAGCGTCAGCAGAGTTGCCCGGTTGGGCAGAATGATCCATACCTTAGGCGAAGGTCTTCCTTAGGATCATCGACGGCTTCACCCCCGGCCTCCTCAGTCGATCCTTTCTTGTAAGAAAGGATCTGAGAGGGGATGTCCTTAGTCGACCTCTCAGCCCTGATCAAGTTTGTCGAACAAACTTCGGCCAGCGTAGACCAGCAGAATCGATCAGACTGGTAACGAGGCGACAGGACGCCTTAAACCCTGGATCGGAAGGACGGGTACTTTCAGTTTCCATTCCTTCCATCTTTCAGGGTGCTCGTCGAATTCAGCCTAGACGGCAAGTATTCCTGCTTATGATGCAGTGTGGCTATCCCGCCGTGGCATAGCAGGTTTGTTTCCCCCAGAGAACTCTCCCTGCCTTCCTCTTGGCCGCTCAGGTGCAGGCTTCCGCCTCCTCTGCTGTTTGGAGGGCTGGTCAACTCCGGTAGGCTCGGGTTCGACCTTCTTCAGCGCCGCGACAAGCTTCCGGATGCTTACCACGAGTGTGGGCTCTTGGTATTTTGCTTGGAGCCTTCTCTTCCTCTGCCTCAACATCTGGAGTATCTGGCCATGATATTGAGTCAACGGCCTTACCACGTTGGAAACCCCGCTTCTTGTCCGTCCAGCGAGGTTAAGCAACGTCGGTACTTGGATGGGTGACCACCTGGGGACGCCAGATTCTGTTACCACATCCTCCGAGCCTTCCTTTCGGTTGACTGTGGCAAGACTGAGGAGAGTCGCAGTACCTGTTCTCAGTCAAGCAGAGCTTTCAGCCCTACCTTGGAACGTTTCCTAGTTCTCCTTTCCTCATTGACCCGTCTATAGTCCGAACGGTCGCCTTAGGATAAGGTCCATGTGGGGCGATCCAAGTTCCGGTGGCTTCAGGCAATGTTTAACCGGACTTCCTGGCTCCTATGGGACCAGCGGAACTATTAGACCTGCAATGGGTGTTGACATATGGAGCCTCTTGATGGTAGTGGATATTCTCGTCCTTTCCCCACATTCTTGATGCTGTTCTCGGACTCGTCAAAGGAAAGGAGGGGGGGGGGGGCCATGTTCCGGTCCAGGCCTATGGTCAAGACCTGAAGGATACCTCTCCATCATTCAGGCAGGCTTAGGGGCCTTAGTCTGGCCCCTCTACAGATCCTACTGCTCCTGCCGAGTCGCCCCGTGTGCGTCGACTTCATGATTCTGGCGTATTCTAACCAGCAGGGGACGCATTTTCACACCTTCACATCTTGCAGTAGAGATACCGGGATGATTGAGATTCTCTCAATACCACCATCGGCTCTCTCATTCCAGGCAGGGGAATGTTCTCTCAGACTATCCGAGCAGAGCCTCATAGAGAGAGTGTACCTGGGGGTCTTTGACCTTGGGTAACCAGCAAATACTGGTCTGGGGGACCTGATCGCGACAGCTTGGAACCTCAAGCTTCCGCTATTCTTCCCCCCAGTCTCAGATCCCGAAACTCTGCAAGATGCATTCCGGTGATGGTGGGACAACTTCGACGCCTGCGTCTTCCCTCCCTTTTGTCTGTGGACAATGGGTCTCAACAAGACCAGGTTGTCTGTCAACCTTTCAATGGGAGAGCTCCACTGCGACTATGCGCAGAACGGTTTCTGGACCCTCTGCTTCCCCTGATGGAACTCCCGGGAGAGCTTCTCCCACGGCGCAGACTACTCAAGCAACCACACTGCGACATCTCTCCCGAACCGGGGCGTCGCTTCGGCTTCATGCCTGGAGACACTACGCCTCCTCCTCAAGAAGAGACAACCCGCTACAGTCGCGGTACGGAGGTCGCGTCATCTGCGATAGTCATCCACAGGGGTCTCCCAGGCAAAGTGAAGAGTCTAAGGTGGTTGGTGCCGTGGGAGATATACCTCTTCCCTTGAGGCCTCTTCTCCAGCAATAACGGTCTTATTGCCTTTCGGCGGGAGGAAACTCCTTTCCGCTCTCGGCAATGAAGCCTGTCGCTCAGCCTTTCCCTGACCTTCAGGCTTAAAGGAATAACTTTTTCCTGCCCGCTGGATCTATCCTCGCTCATGCGAAGCTACGATCGTCCCTGCCCTAGTCGGAGGAAGACCTCCAACTTGGAGCATGGCTCGGACTTTTAGTCCTTTAAGAGATCTTCTCAAGACCCTTTACGACAGGCCTAGGATTGTATTCCGCCTTGGGTCTCCTGCTCACTCTGGCCACGGCCAGTGTGTAAGCAATCTTCTTGGTCTCTTACGACTCCCCCCTTCTAAGGAAGAGGGGAAGGCAACATTCAGGCACACTCCTGAGTTGTTGGCTAGACTCAGAATCTGGGGGTCCCGGCCTTTCGGTCCGATTCATTCAAGATTTCGAGTCTCCATTCTGTATCTGATGTCCCAAGACCTTCTCTTTCTTGCCAGTAAAGGAATCGAGAGGTTAGCTTTGGGAACAGCTGCAGTTTGTCCTCAGTTGCAGCCGATTTGGGAGCACAAGGAGGACATGGGGGAGAGTCACCAGTATACCTCTTCAGCCCGGACTCAAGGACATTCATCTCGGCCTGTCTCCAGACCCTCCCCCGTCACGTCGCCCTACAGCACGATGTTGGATACATCGCAACGTCCCTCGCCTTCGAGTAATACTACTCTGTGACGCAGGTGCTACAAGCTGGAGTCTGGAAGCGTCTAATGACCTTCGCAGCCCGCTTCCTGCAGGGCGTGACCCACAGGAGTCTCGATACGTTTTCTATCGCTCTGTGGTGGCTACACAACAGCTGGTCTAACCTCGGGCTCCTTTTTGGACAGGTAGCAGAAGGTTGAGGGCATTGTTATCAGGTTTTAGTCTGCATGAACGAAAGAAGTATGTCTGGCCCTTTCTTCTTTCTTCATCATCCCCTCTACGGGGAAGCAGCATCCTGGTCTCTGCATAGCTGACCTCGAACCTCTGCAGGTAAACCATGCTTCCTTGTGTTCCGTGTATTGAGTCAATACTGTCGCGTCCCCCATACCCTGACGAGGTGGTATTGGGAACGTCCTAACCCAGAGTTCCTTCGGGAACTCCAGGTCAACTGCCTAGGACGGGTCACACTTCTTCCTTCACACACAAGCTTACGTAGGCCACATGGTTCCTTGCGAAGCAAGGAACTTGTGAGGTGCAGGGACTCCTTTTATCGAGTGCTACTCACTCGGATTCTGAGTCCCCGGGTAAAGCCAAAGCCAGTATGGCTGGGGACTTTCCACCCTACCTAAGGGGTAAGTCACCCTGTGTAAATAGCGTGGTTTGTATTTCGGTTACGGAACAAATGACAAATTCGAAGATAATTTGTATTTTTCCTAACCATACAAACCTTAGCTATTTACACACATTTGCCCGCCAGCCCTGTCCCCCAAGACAAGTCCTACCTCTAAGTGAAAGTGAGCATTCATCTGTGTGTGAGGGAGGGGAGGGGTAGCTAGCTACCACTCCCCTACCCCCCCCGCTAACTAGCGCGGGGGTAATACACCCTCGTTAAATTCTAATGGCTCGCCATTTCAGCTGCGCTAAAAGGTAAACCCTGTGTAAATAGCTAAGGTTTGTATGGTTAGAAAAAATACAAATTATCTTCGAATTTGTCATTTTGGGTCCGTCAATGATTGAAGTGTTACCTTAATTGATTCCATGTATGGATTATAAACTTTCTCAGTGAGGTCAGTAGTCTTGGTGGAATTTGCTGCATGTGCGCTAAGGTCTGCAAGTTTGTTTTCCAATTCAGTGATTCTCGCATCTTGTTCGCTCAGGGCCTCTTCTCTTATATTCACATTTTCCTTCAAATTTGATATATATGAATTGGCTTGTCTGGCTACACCTACGCAGTGTGGGCATAACCAATCTAGGTTCTTTCGTTTATTATCAGTGATGTCCAGCCACTATATACACACATTTTTTGTGATAGAATTTATTGCAATCACATCCTATCCTTTTTTTCTGGTCTCCCTCCATTGTTTCACATATGAGGCAGAAATAGTTAGGGACAGACATAGTGTACTGTTTCTTCTCACTTAAGTTTCTCCATAAGAATAACTAATATCTTTTCAAGGATATTCTAAGAGAGAAACAAAAGCAAAAACACCACTCAGGGCGAGTGTTGAACAGAGCTCCACGCAAAACACGTCTACACCTCAGTGGCTCAACTATTCAATCCTTTATTTCACATAGATTTTTTCAAGTGAGACTGGGGAAAGCTCAATCTGAAAGGAAATATCAGGAAGAAGGGAGTTCCTCAGGGTAGTGTGCTAAATGTAATCCTATTTGCACCAGCCATTAATGGGATATCCTTTGTCATTCCTTGAGACATTCTTTCAACACTATTTGTAGATGATCTCTCCATATCATTTGCTGGAGCTAGAATGGCAATGGTAGAGAGAAAACTACAACTTCCAATTGACAAAATTATTCAGTGCGCTGATATTAATGGGTTTAAGATTTTGACAAGCAAAACTACTATTGTCCATTTCTGTCGTATCCATTCATATACATGAATGATCAACGGATCCCATGTGTAGGTGAAGCTTAATTTATAGGAATGGTTTTTGATTGTAGACTTACACGGGTTCCTCACTTAAAGGCATTAAAAGCTAAATGTCTTGTGGCTCAGAATCTTTTAAAGGTATTGTCCCATACATCATGGGGGCAGACTGCAAAACTATTTTAAAATTATACAAGGCCTTAATTTTTTCAAACTTAGATATGGGTGTGAAATATACTCCTCAGCCACCCCAAACCATTTAAAGATATTAGATTCAATACATCATGCTGATATTAGATTGTCCACAGGAGCATTTAGAACTTCACCTATGTTTAGCCTTTCAGACTGCAAGCCTTGTAAGGCACTCAACATACTTTGAGTTGCACCCAAAATCTCCTCAACCATATGGCTTTAGGGTGAAAGAATTTATTAAACAGTGTTGACATCATTAAAAGTAAGGTGCTCCCATTTAAGATATCATCAACCCCTCCGGGGAAATTACCATTGATATCTTTTTGTAAATATTTTATGGTTGTTAAAAAGAACATGACAGAATTAGAAGCTAGGTCTCTTTTATATGGAACATGTTGAAGTACTTAGGGAATTGACTTACATAATCGAGAAAAACGGTTAGAATCCTAAAGTCTTCATTTGTTGGCTGAAGAAAGAAGGGAGAGAGACTAATATCAAGGAGGGGAGGAACTCTTTTAGTGAAATATCCTAAGTGTGATATATGACCATGTGCTGTACTCTTTAGTAGGATAAACAAGTGATTTTAGTTTCCATATGGTTTATATTTGTGAATGACGTAACTAGTACATTGACGTGTGTAGTACTTAGCCTGTTTTGACGCAGGCAGACGTTATTGTAGCAAAAGAGTTAACAATCATTTGGATATGTTATAGCAGAACTGTCTTACCAGCTACAGTAATGAAATGTTTGACAATAGGGGCAGTGATAAGGAAGGGTGTCTCTTCGTATCAACGGTTGTCATGATGTTGATTTCATACCATAACAATATGATTAAATTTTATCTAGTGTACATTAGCTTTTCAAGAAGAAATATCTTTTTATTGATTTTCTAGTTTTTGTACAAAGAAACAAAATGCCAATCTTTCTTTGTATGGTTTTCGGATAGTGGTTTTCCTAGGTTAAGTTTTGTACGGTATACTAAATAAGCAGTACATTTGAAAGAGGAAGATTTATTTTTTCTATTTTTTTTTTTTCAGGAAATTGATGAGGATGATGTTCATAGTGATGAGGACTTTAAAAAGACACTTAAAGAATTAGAAGAAACGAGGAAGAAGGAAAAAGATTCTCTTCATAAACAAAAAGATAAATTTAAGGAAATCACACCAAAGAAAACAAAACATGAAGCTAAATCAATTTCACATAATGAGGAAAAACCTAAACCAAATGAAAATAGCCCACCTAAGGAAAAGTCTAACAAAAATAGTCTTTCTACTAAGCTTTCATCAATGGCAAATAAAATTGAGAAGAAAGACAAGCATGGTGGAGAGAGAGAAGAAAGAAACCAAGAAGTTACTCCTCATAAGGAAAAGAAACATGACCATCGAAAAGAAGGAAGCTACAGTCATGAAAAGAAAAGAAAGCATAGCGATAGTAATGATGGAGACGGTAAAATTAAGAGGACGCCCGATAAAAATGATAACGTTCATAAAAAACAAAAATTTGAGGGATTAGTGAAACAGGAAGAGGTAAAAACACCCAAAAGGGAGCTCCATGACTCTAGCAAGAAGGAAAAGAAGGATGAAAAAAATGATGCAACTCCTGCAAAAGAGAGTAATGAAAATGGCAAGGAAAAATCTCCCAAAAAAGAAAAGCAGGAAAGGGTTTCTCCAATAAAGAAAGAAATAATGTCAGACATAGAAACTACACCCGTGGCAGAGGAAAAAAAGAAGAATGCCAGAGCATCTTATTTAAAGTTTCTGCAGAGATCAGGCCCAAGTAATCCTGGAAGCAAGATTATTCCAGAGGTATAGTATATTTCTTTGCAGTTTGTCTAAAGTTTGTAGTGGCTCCTGAGTCGTCTGATTTTTCTTAGTTTCAGTGTTTTTAGATATTGTAAGTGATGTTTTTTGCTGCTTGCTTTTGTTATTTTTTTTTTACCTGATGTGTTGTTAGATGTCTGACATGTTTCTATGCATAAACAGTTCAAGTGTAGATTACTTTTATGAACTTCCTCTAATGTTCATATTGCTTGTTCTCGAGAAGCTTGCTTTATCAACATTTACCCATAAGTTTTCCACTTACTAACAAACCTTCCGTTATTTATTTGGATTATCTTTCAGCGAATCCGGAAGGTAGCGTTTAGACTTAAAGTGTCGACCATGCCTAACCGCTTGAACCGGTAGGCTAGGGGTGGCGGGGGGGTTACCCAGCCACTTCTATATATACTCTCAGAGCTGTGAGGTACATCACTTTTTCTTTTGGCTCGGTCGAGATCGGACGTGTCCTCTCTCTCCCTAGACTGTCATTGGACTTTTTTATCTTCTTTTTCCTTTCAGGTATGCTTGTTTTCTCTACGATCGCCTTTATGCGAACCTGTCCAGGGCACAAGGGTACCGTGTGCAGTACTTTTATGTCATCGTTGGAGACCGACCCCCCCCCTCTTTGTGTTCTTCGTGCAGAGGGCATCGCTGCGAGCAGGGTTCGCTGTGCGCTAAGTATAAGGAATGGCTTGCCTCCCATTGGGAGAAATTTGGATGGTGCAGAAAGAAGAATGCCAAGTGAGATATTTCTCCCTCAGGGGCGAGGAAAGCTCGTCCTTGTCGCACCTCCAAATCTCTTTCAAAAGCTCCTCCTCGCTTGCGCTCTTCCGAGGGACGATTGAGAGGAAGCCCAGACCAACTAACTCCTTGGCAACCCCAGGATTCTGGGGGGTTGTTACTTCCCCTAGAGAGGAGCAACTTCACTTCCAGCTGCCGGGGAGCATTTCTCCCTTTCAGATGTTCTGCAGGTGTGGCCAACCTTGGGGATTTCAGGACCCCCTTCAAAGGAAGAATATATGTGTCTCCTTCAGCGCGCTGCTAGGAAGGACCCTTTTCCAGAGTTGTCAACATCTCGCACTCTAGAATTGTGCAAAGTACGTCTGTTGCCTTCTCCTGGACCTTCCACATGCGGACGAGGTGATCGCTCGCGTTTGCCTCTCCAAAGGCCTCCTGTTGACAATGACTCCACTTGCCATCCTGGGACCTCATCATCCTGTAACCTTTCGTTTATTCCTACAGGAACCTGCCGGTTGCAGGTGTTGATCTTCTAGGGACCAGCATTCTTACCACCAGCATTGCGAATGGACGAGCATTGCCATTGCCTCGCCCCTCTGGAAACTCTAACCCTGATCGCCATTTGCGACAATCAGAAGATCAGATGGATCGTAGGTCATCACGATCCGAACGCTCTTCCTCTGGAAGGTGTCCATGCTCTAGAGCTTCACGCTCACGAGACCTCTGATCTCAACGCTCTCCTCGCAGGCGTTCCTCTTCAAGAGGAGAAATCTTATGATCCCGCTCTGCATGATCACATGCTCAGTCTATACCTAGGTCCAGACCCTCGTGTTCTAGATCTCCTTGATGTAAATCACGAGAACAGTGCTCACGAGGACGACGCTCCCGTTCACGAGCTAGGCAGTTACGACGCTTGCGCTGTTCTCGAACGAGAGCTAGACGCTCTCGTTCACGATCGCGAACTGTGTGTTCACGATCAAGGTCTAGATGTTCCTCATCTAAAGGTAGGCGTAGCCCCTCAATCCGACCTTCACTTAAACGACCTCGGACTGAACTTGATCATGAGACTGACCATCCCTCAGACAGGCGTCCGGCTAAACCCCTAGTGTCATTCACTGCCTGGGTAGTATTAGCAAGACATTTGCTTATGCGATGTTTGGAAACGAGTCCCTCTGTGATGTATTCTCTAATGTTCAGGGTTGTCCCCACGCAGAGACCTTCTCTGCCGACTTTGTCAGACGCAGGTTTGCGGCAGAAGGAAGGCGTTAGACCTTCCTCTTCTAGTAATGCTCCTAGTATGAGCACTTCTGCTTGTAAATCGCCCCCATTGACGTGCGAAACTCGCGATTTTGCAGGCTAATCGATGATATCCGCAAGCAGTTCACGAGCAGATGTGTCGGAACAGCATGCAAGTGTGGTACCAACACTTTCGCCTCCGCCTCCAGCTTCTACCACCTCCAGCGGCAGGCCTATACCCTTTTCAGAGGGTTTCAAGGAGCCGCCTGATAAGTTCGCAGATGTTCCTATTACAGGTAATCGTCAACTTATGACAGAGATAGGGACCGAGAGATGCGTCGTAAGTCGATTTTGAGAAATAAGATAGAATAGCGTGCCCAGGTGTACCCTCAAGCAAGAGAACTCTAAGCCAAGACTACAGAGGCTATGGTCCTACCCAAGACTAGAGAACAATGGTTTGATTTTGAAGTGTCCACTTAGAAGAGCTGCTTACTAAAGCTAAAGAGTCTCTTCTACCCTTACCAACAGGAAAGTGGCCACTGAATAATTACAGTGCAGTAGTTAACACCTTGGGTGATGTGTTGTCAGGTGTTTGAGGACATAGGGGAATATGGAAAGAATAGGCCAAACTATTCGGTGTGTGTAGGCAAAGGAAAAATGAACTGCAACCAGAGAGAAGGATCCAATGTAGTACTGTCTGTCCAGTCAAAGGACCCCATAATCTCTATCGATAGTATCTGAACGGGTGGCTGGTGCCATAGCCATCCTACCACTAAAAGATATCATCAACCCCTCCGTGGAAATTACCAGAGATATCATTTTGTAAATATTTTATTGGTGTTAAAAAGAACATGACTGAATTAGAAGCTAGGTCTCTTCATAGAACATGTTGAAGAACATAGGGAATCAACTTTTATATATACCGATGGCTCCGAATCTGATGCTAGCATAGGATTTGGAGTATATAGTAATTCTCTTATCTGTAGAGGTGCACTTCCTCCAATATCTTAAATATTTACTGCTGAACTATATGGCATAGCGTTAAAAGAGGAGGGCAATTTTACCATTTTTAGTGATGCAAAAAGTGTCCATCAAGATTTAGAATGTTTCAATTTCAGTAACTTTATAGTTTTAAAGATTTTAGAGTGGCTTTTAAGGTATAACAGTTTTTTTTCCTGGGTTCCGGCACACGTAGGTGTGAGTGGAATTGAAGAGGCAGATTCACTGGCAAAGAATGCTGCAGCCGAGTTGCTACCAAAAGGTATCCCTTATCTGTAAAGATTTTTTACTGGCAATTAAGAATTATATCTATAGTAATTGGCAACAGCATTGGGATAGTTGAACTGAAAATAAGATAAGAGAAATTGCGAATGTTATATCCCCTTGGAGGTATAGCAGGATGCCCCGAAAGTGGGAGAATACTCTACATTCGGATGACACAAGTTTCTGCTGGTTGGCCAACACCAACCATATTGCAACGACTGTTTGATACCCTTGACAGTGAGGCATTTGTTGATTGAATGCCCCACCTGGAGCACAGAAAGAAATAGATATCTGTTTGAGGCTCGAGGTGATGATGGCAGTTTCATCCTTGCCAAGATCCTTGGACCTGATGTGTCGTACAATGCTAGTGGTATTTTTTTGTTTATTTCAGAAGCAGGTCTTCTGAATGCTATTTAACTTTTATAATATATTTACTTTTCTGGTTTTAATTGAATTGCAATCACATCCGATCTGATCACCGGCTATTGTGACTCGCTCTTGGCAGGCTCATCCTCTAAACTCCTCCCACCACTGAGTGCCCAGCAGAGGAATTACTACGAGGTCCTTGATGAGCCTCTTCCGGCTCATCCTCTACACTATTCCTTGAAAGAATTAACGAAGGGAATCTCTGAAGAGAGACTTTCTGGGCTGCAAGTTTCATTTTCTGCATCTGAGATCCTCAGTCAGGAGAAGGTGGCGAAGTATGGCATGCAGGCTACTTTGTGGCTAGAGCTCTGGTTTGGATCTATGGGAAACCTGTTGTGGACCGAGGACTTGTTCAGTGAAAGCTCCAGGAAGGCAATTTAGACCTTTCTACTGTCTGGGACTCAAGCCATCGGGTTCCTTGCCCACAAAGATGTAAACTTGTGGGCAAACACCATCCTAAGACAGAGAGACTCGACAGTGAAGAGGTTCCATCGCCAAGTCCCACAGAGTGAGATTATGAAACTTTGGAACTCCTCTCTGGAGGGTTCCTCTCTGGTTGAGCTGTAAGACATAGAGTGAGCTACGGAAAGATGGAGGAATTCCAACCAGGACTCCCTCTTCCATAGGGCCTTAATATCCAGGCCCTCTTGACCACCTACTCATCCGCAGACCAAGCAGCAGAAGCCGACGATGAGTAAAACTACAGCATCATCATCGAAGGTGTCTATGAAGCTGTTTCTTACCAATGACAGGAAAGGCCCCAAGTCCTCCCGTGGAGGGAAAAATCCTATGGGCCTGGCCGAGGCTGCATCAGCTAGAATAGGCAATCCCCTCACTTGTCCACCAGTGAGGGGGATGCCTGCATCTTTGCTGGTAGAGGTGGATGCAGATCAGGGTGAACCCTGGACAGTCTCCGTAATTTGTTCAGAGTATTGCGTCCCGTTCATTCAATCTCCCTCCAATGACCAAAACATAGTTCCATCGAGCTCCTATGTGAAGGGACCTGCAAAGGAGAAGGGGGCTCTCCAAGAGGTCCTCGACAATTCCCCAGGCTTCAACAACTCCCCAGGCTTCGTCAGTCGATTCTTTCATGTGTAAAAGGTGTCTGGAGGCCAGAGACCAGATATTAACCTCTAAGGTCTAAACAAGTTTGTCAAACAAACTCCGTTCAGCTTGAAGACGGCAGAACCAAAGGACTTCATATGCACACTGGATCCAAAGGACGCATACTTCCAGATTGTAACCCATCTGTCTTCAAGGAAGTATCTGAGAATCATTCTCGACAACAAGAAATACCAGTTTAAGGTACCGTGCTTAAGTCTTTCCACAGCACCCGAGGTCTTCCCAAGAGTGTTCGCCCTACTGTCGTCTTGGGTTCACATAATCGGCATCTATCGTATGTTATCTGGACGACTGGCTGATTCTAGCAGACTTGGTGGCAACCCTTCTTCAGCATTGAAACAAACTGCTGGGGCTTTGCCAAGCTCAGGGGATCATGGTAAACATCAAGAAGTCATCACTGCTTCCCTCTCAATGACTGGTATACCTAGGAATGATATTAGCCACAAGCCTTCCCACCAGACGACAGGGTAGTGAGGCTGAGGAAGGTAGCAAGACCATAACTCAGACGAGAAGAACTCCCAGTCCAAAGGGGGTTATGTCTCCTCGGGTACCTATCATCCTTGGCCCGTCTAGTTCCCAACAACCACCTCAGGATACGATCCCTCCAATGGCGACTAAAGTCCATCTGGAATCAGGCCTTCGATTCCCCGGACATTCTGATCCCCATGGGACCAAAGGAATGGACAGACCTCGAATAGTGGGTGGCAGTCAAGAATCTGCTAAAGGTAGTCAAGCTTCCCATTCCCTCCCCCCCTGATTTGATACTCTTCTCAGATGCATCTAAAGAAGGATAGAGGCCGTACATGCTGCACCACTCGACCTCAGGCCTATAGTCAGAGTCCGAAAAGCACCAACATATGGATCCCCTAGAGATGAAGACTGCCTTCTTGGCCCTTCCAACAGTTCCAGCAGTTCTTTGCAGTCCACTCGGTGGTGATGAGCGAGAACACGACAGTAGTGGCTTACATTAATAAACAATGTGGTACTTTTTTTCTGTTCCTATACCATCTGGCAGTAGAGATACTGAGATGGGCAACACCAGACAACTCGGTGACCCTAACAGCTTGCTGTATTCCCGGCAAAAGGAATGTGCTTGCGGACAACCTGAGCAGAACGACTCAGATAGTGGGCTCAGAGTGGTCTTTAAATCATCAAGTAGCCAACAAAGTCCTGACTTTGTGGGGTTCCCTGACAGTGGATCTGTTTGCAACGTCCCTGAACTTCAGGCTCCTGTTGTACTGCTCCCCAGTCCCAGACCCTAAGGCTCTCTGTCAAGATGTATTCCAACAATGGTGGGACAACATTGAAGTTTAAGCCTTTCCCCTGTTCTGTCTGATGAGAAGAGTACTCAACAAGACCAGAACTTAGGTCAATCTCTCAATGACTCTCAAAGCTTCTCTAATGACCCTCATATCTCCGCTATGACATCACAAAGAATGGTTCCCAGACCTTTTGCAACTTCTGACGGAGCTTCCAAGAGAGGTCCCTCCGCAACACGATCTACTGAGACAACCATGTGCCAACATCTTCCACAAAGCCGTAGCTTTGCTACGACTTCACGCTTGGAGACTATCCAGCACCTCCTCACTCACAGAGGATTTTATCAACAAGTTGTGAGAAGGGTGGCTGGACACCTGCAAAGATCCTAGCTCAGTCTACCAGGCAAAATGGAATGTCTTCTGTGGTTGGTGTTGTGGAAGGGGTATCTCTCCCCTTGATGCCACTATCCCAGCAATAGTAGAGTTCTTTGTACATCTGCGGGAGGAAATGCTCCTCTCGGTTTCGGTAATAAAGGTTACTGCTCAGCCTTGAGTCTTGCCTTTAAGCTGAATTGAGTAGATATATCCTCTTCGCTAGAACTTTCTCTCCTCATACGGAATTATGAACTTACCTGTCCCTAGTCCAAAGTGAGATCTCCTCCATGGAATGTTGTTCAGGTCCTTTGGTCCCTGAAGGGTCCTCCCTACGAACCATTATGCCTGGCAACAGATCGCTACATCACGTTGAATACGGTGTTCCTAATCTCCTTGGCTTCGGCCAAAAGAGGTAGTGAACTCCATGGTCTCGTATGACATTGCCTAGTCAAAGGGATGGGGAGAGGTGAACTTCAGCTTCATCCCTTTTGTAGTTGACTCAA
Source organism: Palaemon carinicauda (assembly GCF_036898095.1). NCBI lineage: Eukaryota > Metazoa > Arthropoda > Malacostraca > Decapoda > Palaemonidae > Palaemon > Palaemon carinicauda. The sequence goes on from NC_090725.1 coordinate 143,759,953, forward strand.
AATCCGGAGGTAGCGGATCCTAGATTTGATTCCTTCCAGATAACGAGTCATCGTTCTGTAACTAAGGACCGTAATCAAGTACTGCTATGTCCAGTAAGGAGTTTGAGTTACTGCCTCAAAAGAATAACAGCAGCTCACCCCTGTGTCCCAACTTTTCATCAGCATGGGGAAGGTCATAAGGAGGATCACGAAAAACACCATCTCTGCTTGGATTCGCAAAAAAAAGTTGGAGAACTTAGACATGGAATGCATTTCAAGCTTGACAATTTTTATTATGGACATTAGGCATTTGGCTTTATGGCTCCTTTTTACTGTTACATCATCTTACATTTTTTATCTTGTTTTATGAAGGTAAAGTGGCATTGAAGGCTAACTTGCTCAATTACTATACTGTACAAGTTGCCGACTAACTTTAGTGCTTTGTAATTGTATAGTAAAGTAGATTAAATAATTTTATGGTAGTTTATAGGCTATATGTCAGAATACTTACTGAACACTACAAGACAGCAAGCATGTTACCTAAAATCCAAATTTCATACTTGCATGCGACTTACATTATTAGATCGATAAATAATAATTGGGAAAAATTTGTTTAATAAAAGTTGCTGTCAGAAACTTGGGACTTCAGTTTCCCAAACTTTCCGTAGTAGGCCTAAGCTAAAGAACTCTTAATCACTACTTATACCTGGTGCTGATCTGACTTAACCCTTTAAATACAGGACGGCAGCATTGGTACAGACTGAACTCGAAATCGGTCTCTGGAAAGGATCTGTTACTTACTAGGAGACTAGCATTTCTGTCATTTTATTTTTATATTTTTGTTCTTAATTTTTTTAATATTTTAAGTAGATAGTTGAAATAAGCAAAACTGAGATCATAGAAATATTACTAAATTTAAATAGTAAAGATAAAGAATCAATAAGAAAATATAAGATATACAGTATATGAAACTAGTAAATTGTAAAAAAAAAAATATGCATTTTCCCTCCATAAAGACCACCTTTTCCGCAATAAAACCATGATTTTTCTTAAAAAGAAAAAAAGGAAACCTACCCGGGCTGGGTCTTATGCCCTCGGAGAGCACGGCATGGCCAGCATACCTCCAAGGATTTTGTTGCATGCAATAAGGTAACTGGGAGGGCAAGACCTTATTCCTTGTTGGCTCCTCTTGCTTCTTCAAGGCCTGGATCTCTTCACGTAAGGACTTGAACATCATCAGCTGGTATTGCTGATTCCCCTCCATGAAGGCTTTCATGTTAGCCATAAGTACCGGATCCATTGTCCCCCTAGATGCTGAAGCTTTGATGAGGATGGGGGGCTTAGAGATTAGCAGCTGGGCTCTAATGAACAGTGGGAACTACTTTCCCACTGGACCTCGCTGCCCAACTGATGATCCAACTAAATCGGTCAGCACTTTCTCTTTTCCTTTTGGTTATTTCTTTTATTCTCCCATCTCTTCCTTTTCTTCCTTTTGGGCTTGAACTTGTTTGATTATACTTTGGGTGCTGCTTTAGATTTGGCACAATGTGGGATGGACGGCATTCCATCTCAACCTGTACCAATTTAGACGTCATCACCCTCTGACAGACCTCATTGGGTGCAGACCAAGTCTGTTAAGAGTCGGGCTCCAGGGATCCGGTTTTAAGTCACCCATATTTGTGGGTAATGGGTGACACCAGGCATTGGAGTCGCTGGTGGGAGGGGCTAACCACCCCCACTGACCAGTGTACACCCACCTCAAGAGAGGCAGCCCCTCTCTAATAGAGGCAGCCCCTCTCTAATAGAGGACTGGTCCCCGCTGAAGCCTCTTCTCGTGTTGGGCCACATGGGATAGGAGGACTGACATCCTCTGATAAGAGGTGGATAACCCGGCTCGCTCTTTCAAAAAAAACCAACCCCTCTGTTGATGACCTGGAAAATACAAACATGGACCTCGGTACAGAAAGCTCCAACTCGGGTTCTAATATCGTAGCATTAGAACTTTGCTCGCGTCATATGAAGAATGATAGGAAAACACTAGAGAAGAAGAGAGAGAAAAAATGATGACTGTCCAGAAAAATATAGAAAAGTAGAAGTATTATCTGGTCACTATGAAGTAGTGAATTATGAGAAATTTTTTAATTTGGAATTTGAAAATGGAAGACATGAATGTGTAAATGTTTTTGAAGCTAACAGGGAAATAGTTGCTATATGTGGAGGGCAGCCAAAAATTCTTCCCCAGGGAAATGGAAGTCTCTTGATAGAGACACTATCCCCAATTCTAGGCGAAAGATTGAAAACACTCACAACATTAGATTATCATAGTGTCACATGCGTTTCGCACCCCACTTTCAACCAGAGTAGAGGTGTGATATATGCTTTAGAATTGCTGGACATAGAGGAAAAAGAAATTGAGGATGAACTGAAGAGTCAAGAAGTAGTAAAAGTAGTCAGAATGAGAAAGAGAGTTGGAGAACAACATATTTCTCTTGCTACTTTGATTATAACATTTGATCAATGCAGATTACCAAATGTTATTAAAGCTGGTTGGCTATCTTTAAAGGTGAAACCATATATCCCTTCACCATTGCGATGTTATCATTACCAAATGTATGGCCATTTAAGCCAGAAGTGCAAAGAAAAACTAAATAATAATCCAGCTGCTTGTGCCAACTGTGGACAAAGTAGTCATGGAGTATGCATAGAAAAACCAAATTGCATACACTGTGGTAAAGCTACATCTATAAGCTGTGTTAAGTTTATTTTTGAAAAAGAAATTCAGGCCATTAGGACCATGGAAAGGGTTACTTTTAGAGAGGCTCGTAAAAGAGCTCTTGAAAAACAGATAAGACCAGGGCAACCTTTTTCAGTGGTTCTGAAGAAAAACTTGCCAAAGCACACGGACGAAAATCATATTCCCACTTCTAAGATAAAGAAACATGAAAGTAGTTAAAGAGGTTGAAAGTCCCATTGAAAATCTATGTCCAGAAATTGTAGAAAAACCAAAACAGATACCTGAAAATCTGAAAGGTATTCAAAAGCCATCTACTCCCATTCTAAACAATAGTACAAACCTCTCTCAGGCCGTGTTCTTGCCTAATCTGATGGAGGTTCCACTTCAAACAAATTTACCTGGTGAACCTGTAGTGGGGAAGGTGCAAAATCCATATAGCTCACAACCTTTTAATCGTAAATGAGAGAGAGACCTCCATCTCTCTCACCCCCCTCCAATAGAAACATTAAAGTTATGACATCAAATAAATTTGATGTTTTGTCTGTTGATGTTTCTAATGAACTAGAAGATAAATTGAATAAATCAGAAATTGAAGTTGAGGGCCACCATCCGCCTCAACAAATAGATCAGAAGGACACAAAGAAAAGTACAAACGTAAAACCCAACATATCAAGACCATCTCTGAAGAAACCTACAGGTAATAATAACAGATTAAAAACTGCTAATGGGAAGACCTCATCCAAGATGTCTTCCAGAAATAATCCATAGTTTTCTCCTCCATTTTGCAATGGAATTGTCAGGGTTTAAGGGTCGAATATGAAGAACTTAAGATCTTAATTCATGAACATTCCCCCATAATTATATTTGTTCCGTAACCGAAATACAAACCGCGCTATTTACATAGGGTATTACTTTCGGCGTAGCTGAAATGACGAGCCATTAGATTTTTAACGAGGGTTAACTACCCCCACGCTAGTTAGCAGGGGGTAGGGAAGGGGTAGCTTGCTACCCTCCCCCCCCCCCACACACTGGTGAGTTGTCTCACTTCACTTTTGGCTCGGACGATGTACAGACGTTTCTGTCTTCGTCCTCGTTGTTGACAGCCTTAATTTGTTGTTTGCTTTTTCTAGTTTCTGTGTGTTTGGAAGTTGGCCTCGACCGTTATCATCGCTATGCGCAAGTGCCCTGGACTCGCTGGCCGCCCTTGTGGGACCTTCATGTCAGCGGAGGACACCGATCCTCACACCCTTTGCCCGCAGTGCCGAGGTCAACAGTGTGAGAGAGAGAATACTTGCAGTGAGTGTAGGGAGTGGTCTGCCTCCCAGTGGGAGAAGTTCGGCCGTCGGCGTAAGAAGAAGTCCAAGAGAGACCGTTCTCCTTCAAGGGTAGCCTTGAAGAAGGAAGGCTCTAAGGACTCCTCTTCCGCCGCCCGAACCTCCCCCGAAGCTCCCACTCGATTGGTCTCTCGTGAGAGACCGTCGAGTGGTAGCGCAGGCCCTAGTGGTGTTTCCCGACCTCGGGGGGCGGGAGAGGGCGTTGCCTCCCTTGGCGAGGCAGCTCCCTCTTCTCCTCCGGGGGAGGATATTATGGATTTTAATGAATATGACCAAACTGTCTCTAATAATGATTTGTTTCAGCTTTGGGCTTCCTTGGGGCTTAAGGGCTCGCCCTCCAAGGAAGCCCTGTTTGACCTGATCCAGCTGGGGGCTGCGGTCAAACAGTCGCCGGTAATACCAGAGGTACTCCCTTTGGATATTGTCGACACTGTCTTGGCAGGGCCTTCCGATGGGTCTGGTCATACCCCTGATACTGCTCCTGTTGCGGATGTTGCTGAAGGCTCTCCTCCCCCCTCCGAACATCCTTCGAGGGGGAAAGGGAGTCCCACGGGCTCTCCTGCGGGCGGGTTTCCCCCTCGGGGGAGCGCGGTGACAGAGACTCCTCTTCGGAGGACCGATGACTTGGACGCCCTTCCTCGAGGTCGAATTCGCCGTAAGGCCCGTCGGCCTCTCCGCAGCAGAGGACTTACTTCTCCCTATAAGGGAGTTAGGAGGCGCCTCTTCGGGTCTTCCTCGCCTGCTCCTTCCCCTGAGGAGGAGCCTCCTCGTCAGCAGCAGACCGTCGCAGTATCGTCCCTTGACCTCTCCGCAGATCGTTCGCGATCTCCTCGCCTGCCAGACCTTCCGACCTGCCTTCTCCGTTCCTGGCTGCAGATGCGCTTTGGGCGCCTTCTCATCCTGTCATCCGACAGGCACCGATCCCTTTCGGTGTGGGTAAGTCCCTTGCGTGTCAGGGTTCCCCTGCGCGCTCAACTGCGCGTTCGCGTGCAGTAGCGCACAAGCGCTCTCTAGAGTTGCAGTCTTTGGACTCAACTCGCCAGCGCTCTCCTGCTCGCCAGCGATCACCTGCTCGCCAGCACTCTCCTACTCGCAGGTCTCCTGTGAATCAGCAGCGCCCTCATGTTCCTGATGTGCGCAAGGCGCACCCTCGTTCTCCTGCGCACAGACGCGCAACTACGCAGCCTGTTCCTGGTGCGCGCCCAGCGTGCCAATGATCGCCACCGCGTCCACGATCGCCAGATCTGGACTTAGGCAAGGGTTCCATCCCGTCGCCTCGCCCTCGCGCCCCTGCGCGCCCTTCTGCTCCTGCGCAGCAGCACACACGCTCTCCGGTGCGCCCATCTAGAGCTCCTGTACGCGAGCGTTCGCCTACGTGTTTTTCTCCTTCCATCTCTTCGGATGCGCACAGTAACCTTACTGTGCGCCAACGATCTCCTGCGCGCCTAGATTTCCATCTAAAGAATTCCAGGTCAACTTCCTAGGACGAGTCACACCTTCCTCCACACACAAGCTTATGTAGGCCGCACATTCGTCGCAAGCAATGAACGTGCGAGGTGCATGGACCCCCTTTCTTGAGTGCTGCCCACTCGGATTTCGAGTCCCCAGGTAAAGCCAAAGCCAGGGGTAAGTCACCCTATGTAAATAGCGTGGTTTGTATTTCGGTTACGGAACAATTGACAAATTCGGAGATAATTTGTATGTTTCCTAACCATACAAACCTTAGCTATTTACACATATTTTCCCGCCAGCCCTGTCCCCCAAGTCAAGTCCTACCTCTAAGTGAAGTGAGACAACTCACCAGTGTGTGGGGGGGAGGGGTAGCAAGCTACCCCTTCCCTACCCCCTGCTAACTAGTGTGGGGGTAGTTAACCCTCGTTAAAAATCTAATGGCTCGTCATTTCAGCTACGCCGAAAGTAATACCCTATGTAAATAGCTAAGGTTTGTATGGTTAGGAAAAATACAAATTATCTCCGAATTTGTCATGTCTACAGGAAAGTAAGCTTGATGCTAACACTCCTAGTCCTCGAGAGTATGTTATCTATAGGACACCATATAATCAACGAGCAGGGAGCCATGGCGGAAGTCTCGAGTACGTTCGTCGAGATGTTCCCCAAATACCTTTGTCTATTCGTACATCCCTGCAGGCAGTGGTTGTACAAATCGATATAGGGAGAAAATATACAATATGCTCTCTGTACTTACCTCCAAATGATAATATTTTATATGATGATTTAGTAGAGGTCATTCAACAACTCCTCAACCTTTTCTCTTACTGGGAGATATGAATGGTAGACATCCTTTATGGGGTGATGTTTTGGCCAACACAAGGGGCAATATTACTGTATCTCATCAATTGTTGAGAATGAGGATGTGGGACTCCTTAGTACAGGAGAGCCCACACACTTCCATGTTCAGACAGGTACCTTGTTATGCATTGACCTTTCAATGGCAAGCTCTAACTGCCTTCTTGATTTTGATTGGAGGACATTAGATGATTGGCATACTAGTGATCATGCACCAATCATTATAAACACCAAGGGTCAGTCTTTACAAAGATCACCACGATGGAATCTTGTCAAGGCAGACTAGGTTAAATTTTGTGAGCTAAGTGAAATCGAAGGGAGTGCAGAACAGTTTGAAAGTATTGATGGTGCCATAGACCTACTGAATGGAACTCTCCATACAGCAGGAATCAATTCGATTCCCAAAATCATGGGATTATTCAAACGACGACCAGTCCCGTGATGGTCTCCAGAATTAACTGTCTTGCACAGAGCCACCTGATCTGCGTAGACGCCGTACTGATGAAAATTTGATAACATACAAAAGGTGTAGAGCACAGTTCCGTCGTGCCATGAAATAAGCCAGACGCCAGTCTTGGGTGTCATTTTTTCCTCCATTAACAGTAGAATACCACCTTCTTCTGTATGGAGGAAAATAAAGAAGATTGCCGGCAAATTTACCCCAAACCCACCACCAGTGCTGAAAGTGAACAGTCAGTTTGTGACTAAAACAAATGATGTGAGCAATGCCCTGGCCGATCATTTTTCAAGTGTATCTTGCAAGTGTGAAGCAGCTCCTGGTCACCAATATAGGAGCATTGAAGAAAAGAAAATGTTAAATTTTGCAACAGGAAAGGAAGAGTCATATAATTCTCCTTTTATTGAGAGAGAATGTGATTCGGCACTCTCCACTTGTAACGATACAACCCCTGGACCCCGATGAAATTCTATATGCAATGATTAAACATGTACATTTTAATGCAAAGTTATTTATTTTAAGCATTATCAATAGAATATGGCATGATCATAGTTATCGAAGTGTTTGGGAACTAGCCATTATTTGAGCCTTTTTAAAACCCGGTAAGGACAAGTTTTTAGCAGCAAACTACCGACCTATTGCATTGACATCTTGTTTATGTAAAATCATGGAGAAGATGGTCAATGCAAGGCTGATGTGGTACCTTGAAAAGAATGGTATTTTATCACCGATTCAATGTGGATTCAGAAAAATGCACTCAACAACTGATGTGTTAATAAGACTTGAGTCCTCTATTTGTGAAGCCTTTGCTTCCAAACAGCACCATGTGACAGTTTTTTTCGACCTTGAAAAGGCATATGATACCACATGGAGATATGGTATACTTAAAACAATTCATGAACTGGGATTAAAAGGAGAACTACCACTATTTATTCAGTCATTTCATTTGCATAGTTTTTCAAGTGAGAGTGGGGGAAACTCTATCAGAGAGTAAGTGTCAGGAAGAAGGAGTTCCTCAGGGGAGTGTGCTGAGTGTAACCCTGTTTGCACTAGCAATTAATGGGATATCCTCAGCCATTCCCCGGGATGTTCTCTCAACATTATTTGTGGATGATCTCTCCATATCATTTGCTGGAGCTAGAATGGCAATAGTTGAGAGAAAACTACAACTCTCTATTGACAAAAGTATCCAATGGGCCGATATGAATGGATTTAAGTTCCCGACAAGTAAAACTACCATTGTACATTTCTGTCGTATCCCAGGAGCACTTCCAGACCTGGATATATACATTAAAGGTCAACGGTTCCCATGTGTAGGCGAAGCTAAATTTTTAGGTTTGATATTTGATTGTAGACTTACATGGGTTTCTCATCTAAAAGCATTAAAAGCTAAATGTGTTGAGGCTCTGAATCTTTTAAAAGTATTGTTCCTTACATCATGGGGGCAGACCGCAATAATATTTTTAAATTATACAAGGCCTTGATTTTTTCCAAAATTAGCTATGGATGTGAATTATAGTCCTCAGCCACCCCAAGCCGATTAAAGATATTAGATTCAATACATCATGCTGGTATTAGATTGTCCACAGGAGCATTTAGAACCTCACCTATCCCAAGTCTCCCTGTTGATGCTGGAGAGTTACCTTTAGACCTTTACCGAATGTCTTCCATTATTCGGTATTGGTTTAGATTGCAAAGACTCCCTAATTCTTTAGCCTTTCAGACTGCAAGCCTTGTAAGGCACCCAACATACTCTGAGTTTTACCGAAAATCTCCTCAACCTTATGGCTTTCGGGTGAAACAATTATTAAACAGTCTGGATATAATTAGAAGCAAGGTACTTCCATTCAAGGTATCATCAACGCCTTCATGGAAATTACCAGAGATATCTTTTTGTAAATACTTTATTAGAGTTAAGAAGAATATAATTGACCTAGAAGCCAGGTCTCTTTTATGGAACATGTTGAAGAACATAGAGGATCGACTTTTATATATACTGATGGCTCCAAATCTGATGTTGGCGTTGGATTTGGAGTACATAGTAATGGTTTTAATTGTAGAGGTGCACTTCCTCTAACAGCTTCCATATTTACTGCCGAACTGTATGGCTTATTAAACGCTATTGTGGAAATAGCGTTGGAGAAAGAGGGTAATTTTACAATTTTTAGTGATGCAAGGAGTGTCTTTCAAGCTTTAGAAGTTTTTAATTCTAATAACCCTGTAGTTCTAAAGATTTTAGAATGGCTTTTTATTATTGGACAGAGAGGTATAATGGTTTGATTTTGTTGGGTTCCAGCATATGTAGGTGTGTCTGGGAATGAGAAGGCAGATTCACTGGAAAGAATGCTGCATCCGAGTTGTTGCCAAGAAGGTATCCCATTCCGTGTAATGATTTCCTACCTAACATCAAGAAATTGTTTTGCAATAAATGGCAACAGCAATGGGATAGTCTAGATGGCAATAAAATGAGAGATGTAACAAATGTTATATCTCCTTGGAGGTATAACATGATGCCCCGAAAATGGGAGACGTCTCTTTGTCGTCTCCGTATTGGTCACTCTCGGTTGACATACGAGTTTCTGCTGAAGGGCCATCACCAACTGTATTGTGACGACTGTTTAGTACCTCTAACAGAGAGGCATTTGTTGACCGAATGCCCCAATTATAATAACTTAAGGAATAGATGTTTGTTTGAGGCTCGAGGTGAGGGTGGCAGGTTCATCCTTGCCAAGATTCTTGGACATGATGTGTCCTGCTATGCAAGTGACATTTTTAGATTTATTTCAGAAGCAGGTCTTTTGAAAGCTATTTAACTTTTATATTGACATTCAACTTTTATGGTTTTAATTGAATATTCTTTTATTTTTTTTTTTATATATAAACTATATGATATCAGCGTCAATGACCTTAGATGCCAGGAGGCCTGAAAACTTTAAATCAATCAATCATCCGGATTTATTGTAGTACTCGAGGTACTTGGGAACTGAGGGGCTCCATGAGCCCAACAGGAGATGGTGGGGGAAAGAGGCAGGAACAGCTCCCGTCACGGAAGAGGTAGTCGTCACCGTAGACAGGGAGGCCGATGTCGTAGTGGGGGCTGAAGTGGTAGACACCACTGAATCCTTGGTGATCCCCAAACTTGCATCATCCACCTCCGGCAGGTAAGAGTCATCCACTGTAGGGAGGGGCTCCTCATCAGACTTCACCGTGGAAAGGAGAGCCGATTCCTCACCAGGGGAGAGAGAGGAGACCGTACACATCCTCTCAGAGTCTAGGCTCATCGCACCCAATGCTTCGTCAACCTGTAGCTGGACCGTTGGGAGGGGTTTGGACTTGAAGTAGCCCAGAACCGAATCTGGTGCCGCATTGGGGAAGAGGATATCCTTCCAATCGTGAGAGGGGAGGTAAGGGGCCTTCGGATCTGAGTTCTTCTTGGACCCTCTTACCCAGGTGCGAAGGGACCACTGGAAGAACACGCGTTCGTCATCGGAGGTATCCTTTGAGACCCATCCGGAGTGAAGTAGGTCCTTACAACATTGCAATCCTAAAGATCCCAGTACGAGACTGGACCCTTCATCCTCCGACACTTCGCCTGTGTGCGGCAAGTATCGGACAGCAAGGATGCCTCATGGTCCTGGCACAAATCTGCACTCTACAGTGCATCTCCGTTGTAGACACCGCGTGTAAGGAGAAAAAAGTTTAAATGAGAATTGATTACTCTAACAGTCACCAAAAGGTGAAAGAAATGGGTTAGTAACATTCTATGCTGACAATTGAGGGAATAGTAATCCCCAAATTGTGTGTAAATGTGGTAGGTGAGAAAGGAGGAGATAAAGTACAAAATGTCCATTCCCCTTATTAAATGACATTAGATTGGAATAAATAGCCTCCTTAGAGTTGGTTGCTATAGGGCCAAAGAAGGGGGGGGGGTTTGCTCATGGAAAGAACCGTCACTCTTATATCTCGGCAGAGAAATAGCCAATTAGAAGGCAACGGTAGCGTTAACTTAATAGTTTAAGCAATCAACGCATCTGTTGATGAGCAATAGTCTATAGCAACCCGGGGGCTATAATTACAGGTTGATAACCTCACTTAGGGAAGACCTGGGATTGGGAACTAGCCTATAGAGTTATCACCCATCTATCCAATCCACACCTTCAGAGGGAAATGGGCAAAGTGATTAAAAACCAATAACCATATGTAGTGGTTATTTCCATGCCGGGGCCTAGAAGACCTTTCGTAAAAGGGGTTCCCATGCCAAGCATGCATAAAGAAGCCTCAAAAGTTGAAGGAGTGAGGCCTTCATGTTGATCTGTAGTTGAATTCACATACAGTCAGTAGAGAACCCACCTTAGGTTAGGTAGCGGCATTGCCGGAAGTACCGGCAGCGCCAGGGGGGGCAATGGCATTGCCGCCAGCGTCCTATGTGCCCTAAGGCACTGGTACAGACATCCACTCCCATAGATTAGTACTAGCCCCGCCGTCAGTAACGGCAATGCCGTCATGGGCAATGGCGCCTAGGGGCGGCTGAGATAACCGGCAAGTATATCCGCAGAAAACACCTTGCCATAGGTGAAGGCAGTGTCGCCAGTGGCACCACTGCCTTAAGTAGTGACGTATCGCCGGTACAGGTGCTATTGGAGAGGATAGTGTGCCAATAGGTGGCGGCAAAGCCATTAGGTACCGGCACTGCCGTCAGTCTGACATCTTACCCTCTCAGGGAGAAGCATGCTGGCGGCCATGGAGAGTCAGATCCCAGAGGGTACCAACCCCCACGATCAACAAATTCAAATACACAGCAGCATAATGATAAAATTCATGCAGCGTCAGTCCCGGAAAGGCTAGGATATAAAAGAGAGGTGACGGCATTGTGTAGCTATACCATGCACCATATGAGTATTCCCCAAACAATTCACAGAACAGAGGCGGCGGCAAGGATATCAGGCTCAGAAAGAAATCTGGGTTCAATCCGAGGGTTATCCCAACAAGTGAGAGTCTCTAGACAGAGACACTCTAGGCCGCCACACCCTGAATCCCAGGAAAGGATAGAAAGTCTCTAAAATAAAAGCCATGCCGTCAGAGACGGCGAAGCCAGTATAAAATAAATATAGGATGCCGCAGGTCGATTGAGAAATCTCGGAGGCTAGGAGATAACGGCAGTGCAGGTAAGTCGGCGCACCGACAAGTTGGGATCACCCTTCGCAAAGGGGGACTCCAATGGACTGTGGAGTCCTAGCATGAAAGATCACGAGTGAATGCAACATGGCGGACCAACGGATTCGCCAGCGCAGGCTAGGCTAAGCCTTATAGGTCGAAAAAACGGGGGGATTGAAAGCAGGCGGGCATAGGGGCTCATTAACTAGTATAATCGAGTTTTAAAACCTTCTAAGGATAAAATGGCCACTGCCAACAAGTCCAGTAAGAAAGACCTGATCGCCATCGGTGAACCCGTCTCCAACTAAAACTTTGCCACTCTCTAAGGTAGGCTAGCCGGGACTGACACGCGCTAAAACTTAATTTAGATTAATGCATGGTAAATGTATTCACAAAACAGAGTCCAAGGCTTTGCAATGCTAAAAATAAGGCGAGCTAACGTGATACTAGTGAAATAAGACTAAGTGAACATGAAATAAGAGGGTGGTCGGGTACGCGACATGGCGCCCTATGGCTGGCTGGACTCTGAGTGCATGGCTCTCTCATTGCCTAATACTGTAAAGCTAAATAACCACTCCCCGAGGGGATCTAAGACAGTGAAAGCTAATTCAAACTGTAAAAGAAGAGGATACTCAACTTAGACGACGAAGAGGAAGCAATCATGCGTGGAAATACTCCAAAAAGAGCTGATATAAGCGCACTCGAAAAAACTACGCTCTAAGTAGGACGCTGCGATAGAAAGGAATGGCGTCATCAGTGACGAACAGTACCATGAGGGGAGAGGATATGTAACGGCTCCTCACCTATCCTTCTCCCTAGTTTCCTAGACTGGGTTAATTCTATTAGGGGTGCAGATATCTATGGTTATCTACGGATACATCCCTGATTATACACGATGTCTTAGGATAGTCGTTCCAGGGGTTAGAACCCTGTGATACCTGACGGTAATTCTCTTGTAATATTACTCGCAGAAATATTATACAGTAGAAGCTGCCGGAAGGACCTTCCATCAGGACGACATGGCTTGAGGCCAAAAAGATATATAAATGAGCAGACAAAAAAATACAGTGAATATAACCTAAAGAAACTAGCAAAAGCTTATTTACAATACCATTGAGATAAGAAGAAAACTGATGGAATCTGAGAAAATTATGATGTTACAGTATATGGGATACCAACTTGTATATCTTTCCCTTAGTTTTTTGAAGAATAGGTAAAAAATAGATACCCTGGTCAGAAATGGATTGCAGAAGGGAACGGATGCGCATTTATTATTATTATTATTATTACTATCCAAGCTATAACCCTAGTTGGAAAAGCAAGATGCTATAAGCCCAGGGGCTCCAATAGGGAAAAATATCCCAGTGAGGAAAGGAAATAATGAAATGAATAAATAAATGAAGAGAACAAATTAACAATAAATCATTCTAAAAAAGTAACTACGTCAAAACAGATATGTCATATATAAACTATTAACAACGTCAAAAACAAATATGTCATATATAAACTATAAAAAGACTCATATCCGCCTGGTCAGCAAAAAAGCATTTGCTCCAACTTTGAACTTTTGAAGTTCTACTGATTCAACTACCCAATTAGGAAGATCATTCCACAACTTGGTAACAGCTGGAATAAAACTTCTAGAGTACTGCGTAGTATTGAGCCTCATGATGGAGATGGCCTGGCTATTAGAATTAACTGCCTGCCTAGTATTACGAACAGGATAGAATTGTCCAGGGAGATCTGAATGTAAAGGATGGTCAGAGTTATGAAAAATCTTATGCAACATGCATAATGAACTAATTGAACGACGGTGCCAGAGATTAATATCTAGATCAGGAATAAGAAATTTAATAGACCGTAAGTTTCTGTCCAACAAATTAAGATGAGAATCAGCAGCTGAAGACCAGACAGGAGAACAATACTGAAAACAAGGTAGAATGAAAGAATTAAAACACTTCTTCAGAATAGATTGATCACCAAAAATCTTAGAAGACTTTCTCAATAAGCCAATTTTTTGTGCAATTGAAGAAGACACAGACCTTATATGTTTCTCAAAAGTAAATTTGCTGTCGAGAATCACACCTAAAATTTTGAAAGTCATACAAATTTAAAGAAACATTATCAATACTGAGATCCGGATGTTGAGGAGCCACCGTCCTTGACCTACTTACAATCATACTTTGAGTTTTGCTAGGATTCAACTTCATACCCCATAATTTGCACCATGCACTAATTTTAGCTAAATCTCTGTTAAGGGATTCACCAACCCCAGATCTACCTTCAGGGGATGGAATTGATGCAAAGAGAGTAGCATCATCTGCATATGCAACAAGTTTGTTTTCTAGGCCAAACCACATGTCATGTGTATATAGTATGAAAAGTAATGGGCCAAGAACACTACCCTGTGGAACCCCGGATATCACATTCCTATACTCACTATGGTGCCCGTCAACAACAACTCTTTGAGATCTATTACTTAAAAAATCAATAAAATAATTTGTAAATGTAAGAAAAAATATGTCCTAGAAATAAGGCAAATTGTTTTCATCAAAAAAGTATTTGAAACAGGAAACATAAATGTTCTCCTTGCCAAAAATAAAAAAAATTTAATTTCTGAATTTCAGAGGAGAGGTTGAGATTCTTGCTCCTTCAAAGATTTTTGTTGTAAAATCTTTTGTTTTTATTGTAATTACATGGTGTTTCTTTTTCAGGGAAAACCAGAGTGTTTGCAAGGGCTTGTGTTTGTGTCAACAGGAGTTTTAGAGAGCTTAGACCGTGAAGAAGTATCAGAACTCATTAAGAAGTATGGTGGTAAAGTTACCACATCTATAAGCCGTAATACATCTTATTTGATTGTAGGCAGTGAAGCTGGGGAAAGCAAATTGAAAAAGGTAAGTTTGTTTCATCTCAGTGATATAAGTTTAGCAAAATGTCAGATATGACTTAATCAGAAAAATATAAAATCAGATGACTAAATTACAAAGGCTTTCTATGAATAAATGTCAAAACCCTTATGTAATACAGTCGGGCCTCGTTAATCACAGTTTCTTGCTTCACGGTTTCGGTTTTTTTTTTTTTTTGCGGGCGAGGAGAAGAAAAAAAATTTCTTTGTGATGATTGTATACCTAACATTAAAAATTTGATATCTAATAGCTGGCAACATCATTGGGATGGCCAAGAACAATACAATGCCTATTGAATAAAGTTCCCACAAAATTGCGATAAAATTCAAGCTGGGCGATGATTTCAAATAGCCCGTGCTCTTTTACACTGGAAGCGCTGTGCGCCACTACCTACCTACCTGTTTGAAATAAACTGGATTTTGATTAAACTGGTGTTTCACTTAACTGTATCTAATAATAATGCATGACATATTCACATTTTAGTATCGTATTTATTTAAAAAACATTGCGAATTATAATCTCATGCAGTGTTTACATTAAAATCAGCTGATCAAATCTGCGTAGTCCGACGTCAACTTATACAGTAGTCACTTTCACTATATTATCCCTACTGATATGACCCTTCATTTTCACAGAATTACTTCGCTGATTTAACCTATTAAGCATATTAGATTGATATCACCTTTACATTATTATTGTCCTTCACTTATTTTATCTTTAATCTTTTTCCCAATTCCTTCCTAAATCCCTTTCGGACATTTACTTTGCCCTCCCACACACATCTACAACGTATCATTCCAACTCTTTTGATTCTCTATTTTTTGCGATTTCATTCATCTTCTCTTTTCTAGCATTCATTCATCATTTTCCTCCTATTAATCATTCTAAACCCTTTCTTATCCCTTATTCCTCATACAGTGAACCCTCGTTTATCGCGGTAGATAGGTTCCAAACCCGGCCGCGATAGCTGAAAATCCGCGAAGTAGGGACACCATATTTACGTATTTATTTAACATGTATATTCAGACTTTTAAAACCTTCCCTTTACGTAGTACTGTTAACAAACTACCCTTTAATGTACAGAACACTTAATGCATGTACTACAGTACCCTAAACTAAAACAGGCACAAATATTAAAGGCGATTTTATATCATGCCTTTCCTAAACACGCCAAAAAGCACGATAAAAAATGACAACCCATGTTTTGTTTACGTTTATCTCTGATCATAACGAAGAAACAGACTCATTTACACATCTGTGTATAGGTTAGTTTTTGCATCGACAGCAATCTTACCAAGTATTGATTATATGTTGACTTTGTTATTACCAATGTTCTACTTAATTTTTCTTAGAACTTCCAAATAAATTAAATGAATGCCATTTATATAGTTTTTCTTTATGACGCTGCCTGAAACGGAAACCTTCCATTTGTTTACGCTCCATCTTCGATCATAATAAACAAACGAACGCATTAAACATACATGCTCAAAGTGATAACTAATGATATAACAAACATTTAGTAAATATTATGTTATTACAAATATTTTACTTATCGTATCCATATAAATTCCTAAATTCGTAGCAAAGCTGGAAACCTTTTTTTTCCTTATGCGTTTAATCCACAATAGCAAACTGCCGCTTAGGACAGAATGATAATTTACGATAATTTTAAACTGTTACGAAAGATAATTGTTCTTTTCATATCCAAAATACTTTTCCTAACTTCAGTACCAAAATACTTTTCCTAACTTCAGTTATAAGTCAACTTGTACCCACCTCACCATATGCAAAAAAGGTAAAAGAAGAAGAAAGTACTAGGCTATTTTAAAGTCATCGAAAAATTAAGTTACCGCTATTACGTTCGATGGGGGAGAGAGAGAGAGAGAGAGAGAGAGAGAGAGAGAGAGAGAGAGAGAGAGAGAGATATATATGGTTTTAAATGCTTATGTAATATCAACTGTATAGATGGTTTGAATAAGTTAAGAAATGGTGTACAGCAAACAATTCTTTGTTAATGTATTCGTACCGCGCATATTCTTGAGAGCGGAAGCTAGACATCAGCTGATGTGATCAAAGCCAAAAGTAAAACAAAAAGAAGTCAAAAATACTCGATTTTTAAAACACACCCAAAATTTAAAAACATAAGTACATGTTTTAATATAGCGCAATTGACTATTTAAAGAGTAAAAGTTTTCTGGAATAGAATGGTGTTTCCTAAAAAATAGTAGTTTGCTGACAAAATCGGATACCGTATTTTAAGCTATGATTGAAATGGATGTATACACAGTATAATTTTTTTCGTTTTGTATTTAATTGACACGAAGAAAACCGATTTTGGTTTCTTCATCTATTTGTAATTATTGTATAACACGAGAGAGAGAGAGAGAGAGAGAGAGAGAGAGAGAGAGAGTCGGCTGTTGTAACCGAATGCCGTGTTTTTGTTTCCTGTACCTCCTGAAGCGAGGAATTGATAGCCACAACTAACAATATTCATGTTAATTTCATTCTTAAACTCAAGTTGCCATATGTGAGCTAAGGTTTTATTTCTTACAGAGAGAGAGAGAGAGAGAGAGAGAGAGAGAGAGAGAGAGAGTTGTTTTAAATGTAACAAACAAAAAGATATGATAGGTTATAACACATTGGTGCTCATGTAATATCAACTGTATAGATGGTTTGAATAAGTTAAGAAATGGTATAAACAATACTTCGTACGCGCATATTCTTGAGACCGGCAGCTAAACGTCAGCTGATCTGGTCACAGCCAAAAGTAAAACAAAAAGAAGTCAACAATACTCGATTTTTAAAACACACCCGAAATTTAAAAACATAAGTACACGCTTTCTTAATGTGCAATTAACTATTTAAAGAGTAGCAATTTTCTAGAATAAAATGATGTTTCCCCAAAAAATAGTGGTTTGCTGATGAAATCGGATGCCATATTTAATGAAAAAAGTCCGCGAAGTCTTGAATCCGCGATGGTCGAACCGCGAAGTAGCGAGGGCTCACTGTATTCCCATTCCTATTTTTCATTCCATCTCGCATTTCCCAAATTCATTGTTGTTCCAACACAGAGACTTACCTCGAACTACTTTCTTAGGAGTTACCTGTAATCTCCTCTCATCCGACCAGAGTTTTGTGTAGTATACCCTACCTCCGTTTTCTATGGAGGACTAACCCAGTAGAAAGGAGAACGTTCCCTGAGGGTAGACCTGAGCTAGGTCGGCGTTAGCTTGGGTCTCGCTAGTCAGTAAGTTCTCTGGTCACGTCGTGATACCATCACGCCGCTCTCATTCTCTTACGACCCTTTGTGTCCCGACTCGTGTGTCCCACGTGGTTACCGCGTGGTATCTCTGTGCTTTTCCCTTGTGTTCTCGCGTGTTCACTACCTTTCCTTGTGTTTCCCAAGTGAATTCCTTGTTTATTCCCTTCGTGCCTGTGTCTTGTGGTTGTGTGCGATGGAGCAGATCCGCCGTTGTCCTGGGCCTAGAGCCGGAAAGTCGTGTGGAGCGTTCCTTTCCAAACCAGAAGTGGACCCTCATTCCGTTTGCTCTTCCTGTAGAGGCAGAGTGTGCTCGCCGTCGGATACGTGCGATGAGTGTGTTAACTGGAATGAGATCCAGTGGGTGCGTTATGGCACGAAAAAGAAGAAGTCATCGAAACGTTCGCCCAGGAAGTCTAGCATCTCTTCGCCGTTACCGTCGCCAAGTGGACGGTCCGACGGGGCTTCTGTCTCTTCTTTCCCTACCCAGAGTAGGGGACGAGGTAAGTCCGTTGCGGGGAAAGTGCCGAGGGCCCTTCCCCAGGAGTCTAATGTATATGATGTGGGGGTTGCTGGGCCTTCTCAGGCTAGTGGGGAGCCTGATAGTGCTGTGTCTGGGGGTTCTGGAGACTCTGCCCTTGTGCTTGGGGGGCACGTCTCCTCCGACGACCCCATGTGGAGTAGTAACGCTGTGCCTGTCTCTTCGCCCGCTTCGTGGGCCTGTGTTTCAGGTACTTCAGCGGCTGGTAGCGCCCAGGAGAAGTTAGACTCTACGGTAAGTGAGCCCTTCGGGTGGAGGCTCCCTAAAACGCCAGGTAGGTCCCCAATGCGGATGGAAGAGGGCCTGGATACCTGGTTCCCAAGTGTAGTGCCACCGACCTCCTTTCCAGCTCCTCTGACGGCGGTTCCGGATTCTTCCTATCGTCGGGTTCTTCGGATGGAGGTTCTTCGATCTCTTCAGAAGGTGAAGCGAGGAGGAGGCGCCGACGGCAGAGGGAGCGGTCCGGGAGCGGGCGATCCCGCTCAAGGTCCCACTCGAGATACAGTAGAAAACGATCCAGGTCACCACGGAGGAAGTACAGGAAGAGTAGGTCCTCCGATGGTGAATGGATCTTCGTTCCCCGTAGGAGTGATTTTCAACGTTCCCCTGGCCGACGGTCCAGGAATTATTCGCCACGAAGGCCATCGTCCAGCCGCAAATAGGACCCTCGCAGGGAGCAATGCGAGAAGGCCTCTTCAGGCAGGCGTAAGACCGCGAAGCTCCCGGCTCACCCCGCCCAGCGTGGGGAACCGTGCTTTCGTACGGGCAGCCTGGTCGGGTCAGCACAGCTGGCTCGGCCCTTGGACTCAAAGGAACGGTTTCCTCCGTCAGGTCAGCCCACGGGAACCGCGTCCTCGTCCTCCAAAGAGATTGTACGGACGGTAGTTCTCGCCGACACGGCGATTCCCGTCCCGACACCCGACCCTGGTGCGGAGGTTCCCGTCGGGGCAGACCGCTACCACCGCAGGGGAGTGCCTGTTGATCCAGAGCCAAAGCGCCCGGTAGGAGTGCCCGGTGACCCGGCTCCCCGGGATCAGGCAGAAGGTACTGCTGACGGCAGAGAAGGTTCCCCGACCGAGGACTCGGCGTATCGGAAAGTAATAGGCCTGATACGAAGGCATCATCGTATTGAGGAACCTGTTCCAACCGACGAGGACTTCTGGAGGTTCAGCCTGAGTCGGTTGATGGAGGCACCCGTGCAGCAGAAAACCTCCCTGGCCTTGCCTGTGGCCAGGGATCTAGTCCTGGGATGGGCTCACTTGGATAAGGTTGTGGCGGGCAATGCCGAGGCTCCCAAGACACAGAGCTCCTCGAAGTTACTACAGGGACTCGGGTCCCAGAGTAAGTTTTATGTGCCAGAAGGGCAGCGACCGGGAGCCTGCAAGGTAGAACCTTCCCTCGAAGTTCTGGGACAGGGTGCCCCAGAAGACAGAGCCTCTTCGGCCCCGATTTGCTTTTCGCAGTCGGAGGCGGCGATGATAGAGGAAATGTCAAAAGACTTAGTGCACGTCGCCTCTTGGTTGGACTGGTGGGCCTCCACGCTGGTAGGGGTACAGGCCACCTATGACTTGACGGACCCGGACCAACAAAACCTACTGAAGGAGCTTATCATCTCCGGGGGCAAGACTCTGAAGTTCCTAACATATCAGTCCCTTGCCCTATCAGCGAACTGGGTACTGCGCAAGAGGGATACTATCTTGGCGAAGCTTTCCCGGAAGATCCCGTACAGAGAGGCGAGGGCTATGAGGAGCCTTCCTGTGTGGGGTGACTCCTTGTTTCCCTTAAAACAGCTGGAGGAGATAATGGAGAAGGTAGCTGAACGGAAGGAAGTGGGCACTCCCAGACCTCAACCAGTAAGGAGGCCCGCCTACAAGAGGTCAACATCAGATGGGCCCTCTACTTCTCAGGCCCCTCCTAGCCTGACGAGGAGAGACGCCCCATCTTCCTCTTGGGCTTCGGCACCACAGCCCCCCCGTAGAGTAGCTCCAGCGGCGTCGGCCTCTTTTAGAACGGCTTATTCAGCTTCCAGGAGAGGACGTTCAGGCCGCTCCTCCAGGAGGAGATAGTGGGAGGCCCCCTACTCTTGCCCAAGCCTCAGGTTGGGGGATGCCTCAGACGATATTGGCAAGCATGGAGGGCTCACGGAGCGGAGCCCTGGACAGTATCCGTACTGAAAGAAGGGTACAGGCTCCCGTTCTTAACGGAACCTCCACCTTTGATTCCGGCCAGCCTGACGGAGTGGCTGGCACCCAAGGACCCGTTGAAGAGGGCGGCCCTTCAAGAAGAAGTGTCCACAATGTTGGAGAAGGGTGCCATGGAAGAGGTCCTACATCCGGGGCCGGGTTTCTACAGCCGACTATTTCTGGTAGAAAAGGCGACGGGGGGATGGAGACCGGTGATAGACCTGTCAGCTCTCAACAAGTTTGTATCAAGACGGATTTCAAAATGGATACTCCGAAGTCGGTCTTGCAGTCCTAGAGGGAAAAAGACTATATGATGACCATAGACCTCAAGGACGCATACTTTCAAATCCCGGTCCATCCCTCAAGCCGAAAGTTTCTACGGGTGAAGTGGGGTGCCCAGATCCTGCAATTAAAGACCCTCTGCTACGGTTTGTCAACAGCTCCTCAGGTATTCATGAGAGTCTTCACGACAGTTTCGGTGTGGGCTCACGAGCGGGGTATTCGCCTCATCCAGTACCGGGACGACTGGTTGCTCCTTTCCTCCTCAGAGGACGTATTGAGGGAGCAAGGTGTAAAGCTACTTCAATTTTGCAAGGATCTGGGTATCATGATCAACCCAGAAAAATCGAACCTGTCGCCCTCCACCAGGATGACCTACTTGGGGATGACACTGGATTCCCGACTAGTGAAGGCCTTTCCGTCAGAGGAACGTGTGAACAACCTAATAAAGATCCTTCTGCCTTTCCTTTCGGGGCAACCCAGGAGAGCCAAGGACTGGCAAAGGCTAATAGGTCATCTGGTGTCATTGGAGAAACTGGTTCCCCAAGGGAGGATCAGGCTCAGGAGTATCCAATGGAACCTGAAGGGTTGCTGGAACCAACTGGACTCACCCCAAAAATTAATCCCAGTTCTGCCAGACACAATACCCTCCCTGGAGTGGTGGCAGTGCCGGTCGAATACGCTCAAGGGGATGCCCTTCGCGACCGAGCCTCCCGAGATGCTCCTATTCACAGACGCCTCCAACGAGGGATGGGGAGCACATCTCCTTAACGAGACGGCGAGAGGAACCGGGACGGACGTGGAGAAAGGCCTACACATCAATGTCCTGGAGTTGAAGGCAGTCCAAAAAGCTTGTCTGCAGTTCATCGAACTTCTAAGGGGAAACACTGTGGCGTTGATGTGCGACAACGCCACAGTAGTCGCGTACATAAAGAAGCAAGGAGGCCTCAAGTCAAAGGAGATGTGCGATCTCGCCCTAGAGATCCTGGATTGGGCAGAGTCGAACCAGATAGTAATATCGGCAAGGTTCATCCCAGGAATGAAGAACGTCCTAGCCGACGGTCTCAGCAGGATGGGACAGATAGTGGGAACAGAGTGGTCCCTCTTCCCAGAAGTAGCCAGGCTCATCATTCAAAGATAGGGGTCCCCAGTGATGGACCTCTTTGCAACCAGGCTGAACGCACAACTCCCCGTGTTTTGTTCTCCTGTCCCAGACCCAAAGGCGGCCTTGGAAGATGCCTTTCAGTACAAATGGGACAACCTCGACGTGTACGCTTTTCCCCCCTTCACGTTGATCAGGCAAGTGCTCAACAGAGTAAGGGCTGCCCGAAACTTAAGGATGACTTTGGTAGCGCCCTGGTGGCCGGAGAGAGAGTGGTTCGCGGATCTAAAAGACCTGGCATGCCTTCCTCCATGGCCACTTCCCGACAGGCCAGATCTTCTACAACAACCACACTTTCTCAGGTTCCACAACAACCCGCAGTCTCTACGCCTTCACGCCTGGAGACTATCGAGCGACTCCTGAGGAAGGAAGGATATTCGTCAGGAACTGCAGAAAAGATGTCGCGTTATCTGAGACGATCTTCGGCAGCGGTCTACCAAGCTAAATGGGCCGCTTTTACGAAGTGGTGTGCTTCAAAGAACATCAAGCCCCTCAAAGCCTCGGTCCCAGATATCGCAGATTTTCTAGTACATCTCAGAGACGAGGTGGGGATGTCAATTCCAGCTATAAAAGGAGTACGTGCAGCCTTGGGTCAAGTCTTCCTGCTGAAGGGCATCGACCTGGGCTCCTCTAGACACATCTCTATGCTTATCAGGAGCTTTGAACAAGCCTGCCCTCCTCCACCCGTTAGGGTGCCTCAGTGGGACTTGGCTAGGGTTCTGAAGATGTTAAGTAGTCCCCCGTTCGAACCGCTGAAAGATATTGTAGACAGGGATCTCACTCTCAAGACGGTCTTTTTGTTGTCCTTGGCCTCTGCGAAAAGAGTAGGAGAGATCCATGGGCTGTCTTACGACGTCTCTCATTCGAAGGGGTGGAGAGAAATCTCCCTCAAGTTCGTCCCTTCTTTCGTGGCAAAAACCCAGAATCCGGCAGTCTGGGATCTTAAGTTCGAGGGATTCTCAATGCCAGCCATTCCTAAGACTGGGAATCCAGAGGATTTGAGGTTGTGCTCCATCCGTGCCGTTAGGAAGTACCTTGAGAGGACTGCACATCTTCGGCCGGGTATCAAAAGTCTTTTCGTCTCCACGGGTGTTACGAAGAAGCAGGTATCGAAGAATACCATCTCCTTTTGGTTGAGATAAGTTATTGCCAGGGCCTATAATGAGGAGGGACTGACCCTGCCAGGTACTCCTAGGCCACTTGACATTAGAGGCCTAAGCACTTCTTTAGCCTTTGAGAAGAACATGGCAGTGGGCCAGATCCTTCGGGCGGGCACCTGGTCGAACCAGTCGACCTTCACTGCCCATTATCTCAAGGATTACTCAAGGAGGTCTTTGGACGGGTTTTCCATTGGTACAATCATCTCCGCGCTCCAAGCGATTTAACGGTGAAGCCCCAGGTGCAATCGTGGATAGCAAAACCAGGAGACACAGGTTCGTTTCTTTTCACCCTAATCCCCGTTTTCCTATCCCTACCGGAGATAACCACACATATATAACCAATGAAAACACGTCTCTGCAACTTCGTCACTGGACTCAGCATCAGGAAATATTTTAAAGGGTGAGTACTTAGACACTAACGTGAGCTCTTTGTGTAGTTGCCCTACCTTTCCTTTTCCGGTTTGTTTTATATAACCTAGTTCATATCTAGGTTACTTGACGTCCACTTAGCTGGGTCTGAAGGTCAGGAAGACACTCCCACCTCCTAAAGTGTAAGTCTCCTAAGAAAGTAGTTCGAAGTAAGTCTCTGTGTTGGAACAAATAAAACATTTTAAGTAATTTTTATTTTTCCTAACATACTTACCGAGAACTACTTTCGGGTAATGGCCTTCCTCCCTTCCCCGAGTGCCTTTCTGCCCTTGCAGGGACTTTTTGCACCATCCGAGGAACTTACTGACTAGCGAGACCC
The DNA here is from genome assembly GCF_036898095.1 of Palaemon carinicauda. Classification (NCBI taxonomy): domain Eukaryota; kingdom Metazoa; phylum Arthropoda; class Malacostraca; order Decapoda; family Palaemonidae; genus Palaemon; species Palaemon carinicauda. Next base: position 143,784,156 of record NC_090725.1, read on the forward strand.
AAGCTAACGCCGACCTAGCTCAGGTCTACCCTCAGGGCACGTTCTCCTTTCTCCTGGGTTAGTCCTCCATAGAAAATGGAGGTAGGGTATACTACACAAAACTCTGGTCGGTTGAGAGGAGATTACAGGTAACTCCTAAGAAAGTAGTTCTCGGTAAGTATGTTAGGAAAAATAAAAATTACTTAAAATTTTTGATATTTTGCTAATTTATTTTAAGTATCGTAAATTTGGTTGAGGGAATGTGCAGGGAGAAGGAACTTGTCTATCACCTCCCCCCACCTCCTGTCTCGTGTCTATGGCTCCCTTTGTCACATTGTTTCGTCCTTCTCTCTCCCTGTTTTCCCCAGTGTTTCTCTTAATTCTATCCAATAATAATCCATATAAAATTCATATTTTAATATTGTATTTATAATTAAAAACATTGCAAATTTTAATCTTATGCATTGTTTACATTCAAATCAGCTGATCGACCCTGCCTAAACTGTCGTCAACCTCAATTTTCTGATCAAATAACACTCTTATTATTAAGGCATGCTACTGAAGGATATTTTATAATTACTAAAAGAAACAAATATTACTTTATCTATCATTTTCTAATTTGCATATTAGTTGATACAGAACAGTAAGGGGATGATGACGACTCGGGATACTTTACCTTAGCACAATACTGTACTGTAACCTTACTGTGTTCAGTACATAGTGTACTTGTGTGCATATGTACTCTACACTGTACATATGATTATAAAGTGTTGTAGAAACCAAATTAAAACAATAGTAGGAGGTATTTGCTGTGTTAATCATCAGCTCTGGCACCTACTCGGGGCAAGGGACAGTAACTTTTTAGGTTAGGAGTTAGCCCACTCTAGTGTAGTATTTATTCTAAAAAATTCTCTTTCGGCCCCAGTGTCTGTAACCTAACTATTGCAAAGAACGAGGCTTTACTGTAATCTGAAATACTAATTTTAAAGAAAAGGTAAAATTAAATTCAGTACAGTACGCTAATGTAATGCACTTCAGACATCCCTCATCATATCACAGTTCGCTCCTTCAATACATTGTAGATTTAAAAATGTATGTAAATCTATATTGCAGACTCCTTTGTATATCACTGCTGCCTGAAGGCATATAAATTTCATATTTTTCATATTTTAATTATTTTTTTTTTTATAAATGGTCAATTTTAGGCCTAAAGATTAATAAAGTAAATTACACCACTATTGCATTTGCTCAAGTAATACATGTGAACTCGCACATTGTGCAAGAACCAAATTTACACCCATAAAAAAGGATTTTATCATGTATCTCGTATATGCTGCGAGTTCTTTTTTTGAAACCGAATCATAATAAACTAACCTCTTCTCCACCTCTTTATTCCAACTTCTAGTCCAATAAGGTTAAAAAAGGCTGAAGGGAATGAATGATAGAAATGTTATTAGTAATGACTACTTCTATAAACAACTAAAAACAATTGTTTTATTATGAACAACAGATTTAGATAACAACAGCTGTTTAACTTGCATTTTAACTTTTGCGCAAAAGTGAAAAATACCGTAGTTATAAATCATGTTAAGTAGAATATGAGTGATATATTATTATGTTATACCTTTTTCATTTTATGTAAAGTAAATAAAATTGCAAAAAAATACCTGAAGAATTGGAAGAAAACGTCAGTAATTTCCTAAAGTTTGTTATTAAGCTTTGTAAAGGTAAAGACTTGAAATTATTGTGCATCGCTATAAGGGATTTAACAACTCTAAACTTCGATATGCCATTAGAATCGAAAGTGAATGAAATATGAGTTAAGTATTGTTTACTAAAATCTAAGTTTTTATATGGTAAAATAAAAAGGATAGTTCAAGAATAATTGTTTCTAAGCAAGATAAAAAATGATTATGTAGTTTGCCTTAATCAGGTGATTTAGAAAGAGTAGACGGAAGACTCAAAGAGCTTAAAAACATAAACAGTGAAACAGACGTATATTCGCTATGCTTTATTTCATAGTACGATACTAATATGTGAATACCATTATTGAATACAGTTAAGTGAAATATCAGTGTTATTGAAATTCTGTCTATTTTAAATACAACTTACTTTTTGCTACAGTAAATGGACATATAGTTTAGTCAACAACGCAGCCCTGGTGAGCTTTACTTACAGTATGTTAATGAGTGTTCAAATTAAATTTATTTTTTATGTATACATAAGGATGTATTAAGAAGTGATTCAAGTGTGTATATAACGAGTTTATAAGTGTTATATGGGTTATGGAAGCTTAAATTTATTAATAAAATGAAAAGATGAAAAATAGAGAAAATAATAAAAAGAAGTACAGTCAGCATTTTTGCAATTTCGATTGTACACAACACAAAGAACTATATAACCTATTGAATAAAAATCACATTCGCAGTTCATAATAAGTGCTCTTGTAGCCTTGCGGTTTCACACTGACCGTACTCCTTTACACCCGCCATCCTTTGCGCAATTCCTGTGGTTGTAACAATGTAAAGTAGATAAGACCGACATATTTTTACGTTTTTACCATTATTCGCCATGGAAAAAGAACCTCCGAAAATATATTGCAAAGTATAAACATCAAGCTACAGGTGAAGGTAAGAAAAAAAACAATGTTCTTAGCCGCTGTTTTGTTTGGATTCTGGGAAAGCTGTTTCTGAAACTGGAGGAAAGGAAAAGAAAAATTGGAGGGAACCTATAAATTTGCAAATCGCTTAGTTTGATGTAAATGCCGAATTTAGAAGATAACATGGCAAAGTGTCTGAAACCAGAAAATGATTTTGTTGTAATACGATATAAATAATTTCCTAAGCTTTATAATCAAGCGCCACAGAGCTAAAAGCTGTAATTCATAATACATTGGCAACATGGATGAAATCCTGTAAGGTTTTATATACAATTAAACAATAGTAAATAAGGTATGAGAGAAGCATTTTTAATAAAGCTTTTTAAATTGGTATGCTAAATTAAAAATTATAGTTCAAGTAATATTTCTTACTTTTAGGAAATAGAAGCTATCCTTTGGTTGTTTGCCTTAATCAGCTGATTTGGAAAGCACAGACTGTATTGCCGTTAAACTTAAAAACATAAACAAGGGAAAAGATTTTGACACTAATAAAGGAATATTACATGCATTATTACTGGATATAGTTAAGTGAAACACCAGTTTAATTAAAACAATGTTTATTTCAAATATAGCTCTAAATTTTTATCACAGTATATTGGTATACAGTTTGGAGAACGGCATAGCCAAGTCCAAAAATACAAGTGCAATACTAATTTTATAACTCGTGTATGATACAACCTCCCTGAATTTATCTTCAAAATTAGTCCTCAAAACTTCCAAGATAAGCAAGTACATAGAGAGCTTTGTGTGTGTGTTTTGCAAGATTTTTTAATCGAATTTAGTAGATTCAATAGTAGAACAAATAGAGAAAAACAAAAGAGATCATCTATGACAAATCTATCGGAATTTTTCCACATGTTTAGCATTTATGACAAAAGCAGGGCAATATAAATTTACATCACATATCTAGACTTTCAGAAGACTAGTGACAAAGCTCCTCCTGAGAAATTAATGGTCAAAATTAGAGCACTAGGCATCATTAACGAGCCAGCTGAATGGATCGAAGATCGACTAACCAACAGAAAACAGAGAGTTGTAATCAATGGAGAAGCTTCAGAGTGGACAGCTGTTACAAGCGGAGTACCTCAAGGATCCGTCATTGGACCATTGCTATTTTTTATCTACATTAACGTCATAGATTTAGGATTAACTAGTAGAATAGCCAAATTTGCTGACGATAATAAAACTAGGCATAAGTGCTGCGAACTCAATAGATGTAGAAGTTTTTAAGAGAGGATCTAGTGAAGCTAGGAGAATGGTCCAGAAAATGGCAAATGCCTTTCAACTGTGAGAAATGTAAAGTCATGCTCATAGGTTATAGTAACCAACAATCAGATTACTCACTGGTGGGTAATGAAATGGAAAGTGAGGAACAGGAGAAAGACCTTGATATTATTATCAGCAAAGATTTGAAGTTCACCAAACAGCATAAAAGCTGAAAAGAAAGCACAAAAACTAATAGGGTATATAAAGAGACAATTTAGATACAGAAACAAACACTGTACTACAGCTGTACACATCACCAGTAAGACAACATTTAGAATACGGAGCCCAATTCTGGGCTCCAAGTATTCAGAAGGATATAGATGGATTGAAGACGGTACAGACAGAGATCACTAAACTAGTTCCAACACTAAGGCAGTTTTGATATAGACGGAGGATGGAACGTATGAACTTGTTTGATCTACAAATTCAATGACTCGGGACAGTTGATAGAGGCATTCAAAATTCTTAAAGGAATATCGAGCAACAACAATCTATTCACATTTAGCACAAATCAGTCCAGAGGTAACAGATACAAACTGGAATTGAAAAGATACAACACCACTGAATGTGGCAATTTCTTTACATGCAAGATAGCAAATACATGGAATAGACTTCCACCGGATGAGTTCAAGAATAAGTTAGACAAGATTATAAGAACACTCTAAATGCTTAAATTAAATTGCTCAACCAAAGAGCAAAGTCTCCGCAGATGGATTAAACAGTTACTCTGTTTCGATAATGGGAATACAGTAGTAATATTACTTGGTCACGCATTGAAAGGAAATCATTCCATTTGTTAGCTTGCCTTTCACTGAAAATATGCCATCACCAGACTCTTAACGTGAGCATGACAAAGAATCTCTTGTGAAAAGTGTAAAACCTTTTTTTCTTTGTCTTGCAGGAAATGAAAGAAAAAACTGTATTTCATTTCCATAATGCAAAAGAAAATATATTTCTAAGTAAATATTTGTCTTATTAGTGTACTTTCACTAGGTAAATATTGCTCTACTATCACAGATGAAACAAATTAAATCACACTAACATAATGTATAAGATTCTGTCCTAAAAGCAGAGTCAAATTTATGCTAAGTAGTAATGTACTCCTAACAACCGATACAGACCAATGGGAATACTTTGTATTGGTACTCAAGATTTCAATTATGGGAATATTAGTTGGTTGGCTAGGGCAACAGCCACCTGTTGAAATACTACTGCTAGAGAGTTTGGGGTCCTTTGACTGGCTAGACAGTGCTACATTGGATCCTTCTCTCTGGTTACGGTTCATTTTCCCTTTGTCTACACATACACCGAATAGTCTGGCCTATTCTTTACATATTCTCCTCTGTCCTCATACACCTGACAACACTGATATTACCAAACAATTCTTCCTCTCTCAAGGGGTTAACTACTGCAATGTAATTTTTCAGTGGCCACTTTCCTCTTGGTAAGGGTAGAAGACTCTTTAGCTATGGCAAGTAGCTCTTCTAGGAGAAGGACACTCCAAAATCAAACCATTGTGGTAGTGTCATAGCCTCTGTACCATGATCTTCCATTGTCTTGGGTAATAGTTCTCTAGCTTGAGGGTACACTCGGGCACACTATTCTACCTTATTTCTTTTCCACTTGTTTTGTTCAAGTTTTTATAGTTTATATTGGAAATATTTATTTTAATGTTGTTACTGTCCTAAGATATTTTATTGTTCCTGTTTCCTTTCCTCACTAGGCTATTTTCCTTGGAGCCCCCGGGCTTATAGGATCCTGATTTTCCAACTATGTTTGTAGCTTAGTAACAATGATGATAATAATAATATTAATTAGTAGCCTATTGAAAGGAAATCACTCGATATGCCCGGTCACTTTCTGTCAGAAATACTCTGAAGTATCAAATAAACGCACCGGTACATTCATTAATTTTTCAAATTTCTTCCCGCCGGTACGCTCCAATTCCACCCAGTACGCTTATTAATTTTTCATAATTCTTCCAACCAGTATTTGTTCCAACACGGAGACTTACCTCGAACTACTTTCTTAGGAGGTGCCTGGAATCTCCTCTCAACCGACCAGAGTTTTGTGTAGTTTACCCAACTTCCGTTTTCTGTGAGGACCACCTCAGGCGGAAGGATACGTGCCCTGAGACTAGTCCCGAGCCAGGTCGCATGTTAGCTTGGGTCTCGACCCTCAGTAAGTTCTCTGGTCGCGTCGTGATACCATCCCGACGCTCTCCTTTCTCAGTGCGACCCTTTGTGTCCCAGACTCGCGTGTCCCACGTGTCTCCCACGTGATATTCCTGTACTTTACCTTGTGTTCTTGTGTGCTCGCTTGATTCCCTTGTGCTTTTCCAAGTGTACTCCTTATCCTTTCCCTGCGTTCCTGTGTCTTACGGTGTTGTGTTTGCATCATGGAGCATGCCCGCCGTTGTCCTGGGCCTAGAGCCGGGAAGTCGTGTGGAGCGTTTTTTGTCCAAGTCGGAGGTTGACCCGCATTCCCTTTGTTCTTCGTGTAGGGGTAGAGTGTGCTCTCCGTCGGACACGTGTCCGGAGTGTGTGTCATGGAGTGAAATCCAGTGGGTTCATTTTAGTACGAAGAAGAAGTCCGCTAAGCGATCTCCCAGGAAGGCAAGCACCTCTTCGCCCTTGACGTCGCCAGGAGGGAAGTCTGACGGTGTTTCTCTCCCATCTTCCCCTACCCAGAGTAGGGGACGAGGTAAGTCCGTTGCGGGGAAGAAGCCGATGGCTCTTCCCCAGGAGTCTAGTCTTCAAGGTATTGGGGTTGCTGACTCTTTGCAGGCAAGTGGGGGGCCTGAATGTGTTTTTAGTGGGGGTCTTGGAGACTCTACCCTTGTTCCCTTGTGCTTGGGGGGCACGTCTCGTCAGATGACCCCATGTGGGGTAAAAATGTTCCTGTTTCTTCGCCCGCGTCATGGGCTTACGTTTCAGGTACCTCCGCAGCTGATGGCACCCAAGATAAAGTTGACTCTCCAGGAGCGAATCCCTTCGGATGGGACCCCCGAGGACTCCCTGTAGGTTTCCGTTGAGGATGGACGAAGGCCTTGGTTCCTGGTTACCCAACGTAGAGCGACCGAACTCTCCCCCAGCTCCTCTTTCGGCGGTTCCTGACATGTTTCTGCAACCTTCGACCTCCGGAACCAAGAAAATCATGAAGACGTCTATTCCCCATGCGCCTGCCCCTCGGTCGTGTTATGAAGAGTCGTCAGAGTCTTCAGCGGCAAGTTCATCGTTCTCTTCGGAGGGAGAAACGCGGAGGAGGCGCCGCCGGAAGAGGGATAGATCCAGGAGCAGACGTTCCCGTTCGAGGTCGCGTTCTAGGTCGAGGCATGGCAGAAGGCGTTCCAGGTCTCTGAGGAAGAAATACAGGAGGAGTAGGTCTCCCAAAGAAGAATGGGTCCTCGTCCCCCGCAGGAAGCTCGCGGACTTCGCTGCGATTCCGAGCTCTGTGAGTTGGCGTTCCAGAGACGGTTCCCCAAGGAGGCCCTCTTCTAGCCTCAGGTTGGACCCTCGGAAGGACGAGAACGCAAGGGCCTCTTCGGACAGGCGTAAGGCCGCGAAACAGACGACTCAACCCGCCCAGTGGAGGGAGTCGCTTTTTCGGACGGGCAGCCTCGTCGAGTCAGCTAAATTAGGTCTCCCCTTGGATAAACAGGGACGGCTTCCTCCGTCGGGCAAGCCCACGGAAGCCTCGCCCTCATTGCCGAAGGACAATCTAAGGACGGAAGCTCTCGCCGACACGGCGCTGCCCGTCCCAGGACCGCGGCCTAGTGCGGAGGTGCCCGTTGGGACAGCGACTCAGCTCCAGACGGAGGGCGCCGTCGGCAACACGGAGGGTTCTCCAACCGAGGATTCGGCTTATAGAAGAGTTATAGGCCTCATATGGAGGCATCACAGGATCGAGGAGCCTGTTCCCGCCGACGAGGATGCCTGGCGATCCAGCCTCAATCGACTAATGGAGGCCCCCGTACAGCAGAAACCCTCCTTAGCGCTACCTGTGGCCAGGGACGTGGTTCTGGGACATGCACACGTAGACAAGGTTGTGACGGGCAGTGCTGAAGCCCCCAAATCCCAGAGTGCCTCCAAATCACTCCAGCGTCTGAGGTCCCAGAGTAAATATTATGTGCCGGAAGGGCAGCGACCGGGAGCTTGCAGGATGGAGACCTCCCTTGAAGTGTTAGGACAAGGTGCCCCGGAGGACAGAGCCTCTTCAGCCCCGATTTGTTTCTCCCAGTCAGAGGCGACGATGATGGAGGAGATGTCTAAAGACCTGGTCAACGTCTCCTCCTGGTTGGACTGGTGGGCCTCAACTCTAGTGGGTATCCAGGCCACCTACGACTTGTCAGATCCATCGAACCAAGCTCTCCTGAAGGAACTAATCATCTCCGGAGGTAGGACACTGAAGTTCTTGATGTTCCAGTCTCTTGCTTTATCGGCCAACTGGGTCCTTAGGGGAAGGGATACGATTCTGAGCAAGCTATCCAGGAGAATCCCAGACAGGGAAGCGAGGGCTTTGAGGAGCCTGCCCGTGTGGGGTGACACTCTTTTTCCCCTGAAGCAAACGGAAGAGATCATGGAAAAGCTCATGAGGAGGAAGGAAGTGAGCGTTCCCAGGCCTCAGCCCATGAGGAGACCCGCTTACAGGAGACCCACATCGGATGGACCCTCTACTTCTCGAGCCTCTCCTAGCCAAACAAGGAGAGACGCCCCATCTACCTCTTGGGCTCAACCACCGCAGCCCCCCCCCCCTTCTCGGCAAGGCAGCAAGAGGTTCTTGGACGGAAGAAGAAAAAGCACAGCACACCAACGTCCTAGAGATGAAGGCAGTATGAAAAGCGTGCCTACAGTTCGTAGATCTTCTAAGGGGAAACACAGTGGCGTTGATGTGCGACAACGCCACTGTAGTAGCGTACATAAAGAAACAGGGAGGACTCAAGTCGAAGGAGTTGTGCGATCTCACGTTTGAGATCCTGGATTGGGCCGAGTCAGAACAAATCGTGATTTCAGCAAGGTTCATTCCAGGGAAAAGAATGTCCTAGCCGACGGGCTCAGCAGGATGGGCCAGGTAGTGGGTACCGAGTGGTCTCTTCACCCGGAAGTAGCCAGGCTCATCATTCAAAAATGGGGTTCGCCGGTGATGGATCTCTTTGCAACTAGACTGAATGCACAACTCCCCGTATTCTGTTCTCCTGTCCCAGACCCAAAGGCGGCATTGGAGGACGCCTTTCAACACAAGTGGGACAATCTCGATGTGTACGCTTTTCCTCCCTTCGCATTGATCAGGCAAGTGCTCAACAGGGTAAGGACAGCTCACAACCTAAGAATGACTTTGGTAGCACCCTGGTGGCCGGAGAGAGAGTGGTTTGCGGATCTAAGAGACTTAGCGTGTCTTCCCCCGTGGCCTCTGCCTGACAGACCAGACCCTTTGCAGCAGCCACACTTCCAAAGGTTCCACGACAATCCTCGATCTCTTCGCCTTCACACTTGGAGATTATCGAGCGTCTCCTGAGGAAGGAAAGATATTCAGCAGGAACGGCTGAGAGGATGTCGCGCTATCTGAGGCAGTCTTCGGCAGCGGTCTACCAGGCAAAATGGACCACTTTCATGAAATGGTGTTCCTCCAGAAACGTCAAGCCTCTAAAAGCTTTGGTTCCGGATATTGCAGATTTCCTCGTACACCTCAGGGACGTGGTGGGCATGTCAATACCAGCCATCAAGGGAGTCCGTGCAGCCTTAGGCCAAGTTTTCCTCCTGAAGGGCATTGATCTGGGTTCCTCTAGGCTAGGCATATCTCTATGCTCATCAGGAGCTTCAAACAAGCATGCCCTCCGCAAGCCTCCAGAGTCCCACAGTGGGATGTGGCAAGAGTTCTGAAGATGCTAAGTGAACCACCGTTCGAACCCTTGAAGGACATAGTGGACAAGGATCTCACTCTCAAGACGGTCTTCTTGTTGGCCTTGGCTTCAGCTAAGAGGTTGGGAGAAATCCATGGGTTGTCCTACGAAGTCTCTCATACGAAGGGATGGCGTGAGATCTCCTTCAAGTTCGTCCCTTCTTTTGTGGCTAAAACACAGAATCCAGCAGTCTGGGATCCTAAGTTCGAAGGCTTCTCAATGCCATTCATTCCTCGGTCAGGGAATCCGGAGGATTTGAAGTTGTGCCCCGTCAGAGCCTTAAGGAAATACCTTGAGAGGACGGCTAATCTCCGCCCTGGTATCAAAAACCTCTTCGTCTCCACGGGTACAGTGAAAAAGCAGGTATCTAAGAATACCATCTCCTATTGGCTAAGACAGGTGATTGTCAGGGCCTATAGTAAGGCGGGTCTTTCCCTGACACGTAATCCCAGGCCCCATGACATTAGGGGTCTAAGTACCTCTCTGGCTTTTGAGAGGAACATGGCGATGGCCCAGATCCTTAGAGCAGGCACCTGGTCGAATCAGTCGACCTTCACTACTCATTACCTCAAGGATTGCTCGAGGAATTCTCTAGACGGGTTCTCTATTGGGACAGTCATCTCCGCGCTCCAAGCGATTTAACAGTGAAGCCCCAGGTACAATCGTGGGTAGCAAACCAAGAGACACAGGTTCGTTTTCCTTTCACCCTTGTCTTTTTCCTTTCCCGTCCCCCGGAGATAGACCCAGGTAGAACCTGCACAAGACATGACTTCACAACTTCGTTACAGGACTCACCATCGTGGAATTTTTCAAAGGTGAGTACTGTACTTAGACACTAACATGAGCTCTTTGTGTAGTTTTTCCCTACGTTTCGTTTTCTGGATAACTTAGATTCTAGTTTCCTATCTAGGTTCCTTGCCACCCTGCTTAGTTGGGTTTAGAGGTCAGGAAGACACTCCCGCCTGCTAAGGTGTAATTCTCCTAAGAAAGTAGTTCGAGGTAAGTCTCCGTGTTGGAACAAATCACAAATTTTTTAGTAATTTGTATTTTTCCTAACATACTTACCAAGAACTACTTTCGGGTAATGGCCCTCCCTCCCTTCCTTCCCCGAGTGCCTTACTGACCCTTAGGTATTTTTAGCATCCAAGAACTTACTGAGTGTCGAGACCCAAGCTAACACGCGACCTGGCTCGGGACTAGCCTCAGGGCACGTATCCTTCCGCCTGAGGTGGTCCTCACAGAAAACGGAAGTAGGGTAAACTACACAAAACTCTGGTCGGTTGAGAGGAGATTCCAGGCACCTCCTAAGAAAGTAGTTCTCGGTAAGTATGTTAGGAAAAATACATATTACTTAAAAATTTGTGATGTTTATTCAATACTACCTATCGTATCGGTGGGAAATTATACAAGTACAATTTTTTTTTTATTTTCTTAGCTGAAGTAGCAATCGAGATCTCAACTCGTAGCGTACATGTAGGTCAAGCGGAAGTCGCTCTCTGAACGCTACAATACATGCGTTGTCTGATTTCAGTTTCTATAAATACACATGCTTTCCCTTCAACAGTGACAACTACTCATGTATATCGATTGAATGTCATGTTGCAAGGTGATAGGATCATATTTATAGCTAACGAGGTGTCTGTTTTCAAACGTCAATTATTTCATGCCGATTTATGATTTAAATGAAGTTAAATGACACTTCTACGTAAGATAAACCCTTAGGAGTTTACAGGTATTCAAAACGAACCTTATATCCGAGAATAAATTTACTTTGAATAACGTCTCCTAACACCGTAAGGCTATCGGAGGTGGCTTAGGTACGATAGATCTGAGTCTTCGGACCCTGACGATTATGAAATTTAACTCGTATCCGTGGATGCTGTTCACACGAATGTATATTTTCATCATTAGGAGGTGACAAAAATTACAATTTGATACATTATTCAGGACGGATGGCAAATATACCGTATTTCCTGTGTCATAAGACACACCTTTTTTCACGAAAAATTACCCCCAAAATCACCCTGCGTCTTAACACTAAGAAAAAGTTGTAGAGAAGAGTTTGACACACCTCGAACACCAAACTATTGACTTAAAAGCACTCAAACTCACGAGAGATAGAATATAAACTTACAATTATCATTCATATAATATGAATTCATTCATTTTTATATTGCACTTCATTTAATGAAGTACAGTAGCAAATTATTATTATTTTTCTTTTTTTTTCTTTTTTGGTAATCGGCTGATGACTCGCTAATCCCCCTTCCACAAGTAAACATGCCAACTAGTGGTCTCGTAACAGACGACATGACACTGTGACATAGTTGTTTATTGAGTATATATCTATTTTCTCATATTTTTTTTATATATTGTAATAAAGCAATATATTGATAATGACTTTGTTGCCCGAGTTCCGAAATAATACAAACAGACAGTTGCTGAATACGTCCTTGGAAAAAACTTCTATTAGTTGAGTGCAGTATTACTAAGTTAGCAGAAAAGTAACTAGACCCAGAATCACATAAACAGTAGCGAAAGTATTCCACCTAAAAGAATTTATAGATTTCTATAATCAATAACTACATTTTGTGTGAATATTTATAGGGTATATGAGGAATTTTGGAAATATCACTAGAATTTTACATCTTTACCAAAATTTTATAAAGAACCTTTGGCAACGCTGCTTTCATGTAAACAACACTTGAAACTTCAAGCACATGAGTAAACGTGTAGTTGTGGTGGAAACTACGACTGATTTAGTTGTTTCTTATAAGAATATGTAATAGAATTGGGATAATCGGCATATAGCTAATAAATATTAACCTGAACATTTCATAATAAACCCAAAATAAGAAAAGTTACTGTGCCAGACAATAATCACGCAAGAGTCGCTGACCATGGATTTCTGCTAAGAAGTTTTTAAAATCTTCATTTTGTTTTTCTAAAACTGCTTTCCTAATTAAAAGGTGTGTCTTACCACTTGTAGCGTCTTATCACACGGGAAATACGGTATATGCTGTATATATATATATTTTTAAAAATGAATTAGATATCCTGTTTTCAAGATAAATAAATTATAATACTGAGTGAATTTTACCTGGTGAAAGTTTTTTTTACAGTAATAAATAGCTTTTTTCTTATACTTTATTTTTATTTTTTTTTGTGTGTGTGTGTGGGGGGGGGGGTTCAGGATTTTGGGATATTGGGCTCGCCTAGCCTTGGACACTGCTGAGTTGAATTTGTCGTTGGCGAGTACAATCGTAGGGCCACTCGCTATTCATGGCGAGCGCAATAATAAAATATAAAAAAATAAATAAAACTAATAATAATAAAATAAATAAATCGTATCTGCGTCCTGAATTTAACGTCGTAAATTTTTGGGCAGCAAGTAAAACTATCTTAGAATTAGAAAAATGAAGCGAAAGAATATGCAATACTATTGTAGACTCGCCCTTCAAGAAATCGACGAAAACCGGAAGTACGTGTTTTTTTGCAGTTTTTCCTGTCGTGTGTATCGTAAACGTTGTTAAGTATAATGAAGCGTATATATTGATTTTAATAGTTATTTTCCAGTCAGTACTTTTATTCCATCCAGTACTTTTATTAAATTTCGAGTTTTTTTTTTTCGGGCAGTACTTTTATTCCATCCAGTACTTTTATTAAATTTCGAGATTTTTTCCACCCGGTACTTTTATTCCATCATTACTTTTATTAAATATTGAGATTTTTTCCACCCAGTACTTTTATTCCATCAGTACTTTTATTCGATACTTCAGAGTATGGTGTCACCAGACGTATAATAGAAGCTTAACAGTTATTAAACCTTTTCTTAATGTATTTTTTATTTAGAATGTATACTGTATATTATCAATTAAAGAAAATACTAACTTATTAAGAGAAATGAGTTCATTTTTATAAAAGAAAACATTATTTCTAGGACGTATTTGTCCAATTAGTATACTATTTCCGATAGACTTGTGACGTCATCGCAGTGAAAAATTTGTCGTAAAAACAAACAGTCATAAGTCGCATAGGTTGTAAGTCAACGACTACCTGTATATATGAGTTGTATCATTACAAACTTGACATATTATATATCTCGGATACATATGCCAGTCATTGATAACAAAGGATTTACATGTTAGTTGTTACAGACTCCTCTAGATTACAGTTATTACATTAACATATTAGCAGATAATTGTGCACAACATTATACATATACAGTGCAGTTTTGTGAAAGTTTGGGAATAGCTCTTCGGGTGAGCCAATTACATACACATTACCTCGATGAGTGGCATTGACCTTGATGCATCCTGTTGCATTTGATAGCTTGGCTAACCTGAATGGGGTTTTGAGTTGTTGGGTGTATTGTGACTGTTTAGGACAGGACTTGGTGCCCTAAAAATATTTTATTTTTTTGTGTGGATCATTTCTGGTAGGAATTCTGATCCTAAAGTGTAACACCTATGAGCCAAGGCTATTTCCCCCTTTCTATGTGTGGGAAATGAATTTCTTAGATCGTGGGGCCTGCTGAGTCTTTACCCTGTAAGGATCTCAGAGATCTCTTTAGTCTTGACTTCTCAATTTCAGCAGTTAGGGGTTTCAGAGATGGGGCCTAGTGGACCAGGCCCAATCCATGTTTACTTTGGATCTTTGGATGACCTAGACTCTGTAGAGGAGGCCTTACTACTGGATTCTCAAAGGATCCCTTGGGTTGGTCGCAGAAGTGTCCCTCTGGGGACGTCTTGACAGCGACCCTCACTGCCTAGGTCGGATCCAGGTCATAAAGTGTTAAAAGGGTTCCTTTAGGCATTTGTATCACATTTTGATTGGGATGCTGATAGAACAACTTTGCTTAGAATTTATACATCTTTGTGTCTGAGCAAGTTAGACTATGTATGTTAAATTTATGTGTCAGTTACTAAGACTTTACCTGAAATCTTGAGATTATTCACAATATGGGGCTCCACATCTGCACTGGTGCATACAGAACATCTCCCGTTGATAGTCGGTATGTGGATTCTAGCATGTCTCCATTACCCATCCGTAGAAAGGAGTTGAGTTTGAGGTTTTAAGCTAGGACCATTGCTATAAGAAGCAATCCTAACTGTAAATATGGTAGGGCTACTGTAGATTAAGTTCCTAACATATCAAGAGTTCCCTAACCTTTGGAAGTACAGCTGAAAAATTATGCCAGAGAAGTAGGTTTGTTAATACCACATAGCAGAGGTAGGATATCCCAAGTCTCCTCCTTGGTGTAATTCAACTGTTAAAGTATGTCTTTTGGCAGAAGGGAAAAATACCTTACCTGTATGGTAATGAAAAGTGAGTTTTTAACTAATGCTGCTCAACATCCTAGGAAAAATATTTTTACAAATGATTCCAAATCAACTGCAGGAGGTGGAAGTGCAGTTGTGATGGGGGATATTGTTATTAGAAAGACACTTCCATCCTCTTGTTCAATATTTACTGCTGAGCTGTATAGAATAATTCTCACAGTCTGACATATTTTTGAAAATAGTAATTATAGTAGTTTTTATACACTTTTTACAGATTCCAATAGTATTTTACTCTCAAATAAATTATGCTGGGCCATCACCTACTACAAGAGGTGCAGGACTGGTTATTACTTCTGCAGTCTAGGAAGACTATCAGTGTTCACTTCTGTTGGGTCCCTGTCTTCATTTGGGTGGATGGAAATAAACAAGTAGATAAGGCAGCTAAGGAAGTTTCAGGGCTACTTAACCCATCCCCCATAAGTTTTCCTTTCGAAGACCTTGAAGGTTAGACACATTTTCACTGTGGGAATAAGTCGCAGGCTCGATGGTTTGAACTGACCACTAGTACAAAATTTAAACAAATCCACCGTTTGGTGGATAAATGGTCATATTGTAATTCTACAAGTAGAAGGGATAACAATTTTAACTAGACCGCATATTGGCTGTGCACATGCAACCCTCAATTGTTTAATGAAGAGTAGTGAAGGGAGACACCTTTCTGCAATACCTGTCTAGTGACAATAGATATTAAACATATTTTAGTCGATTGTCCTGTTTTTAATCTTCAGAGAAGGACACATTTACTCCAGGACAAATCTTTCACTGGGGGAAAATTGCAATACCCTGAACTTGAAAATATTTGTACAGAGTATTGGTTTATATCACAAGCTTTAATTAATTTTATTAATTTATTTTTTCAATCCTTTTAATCCCTTTTTATTTCGCATTTAGACATTATTGTATGAAAGTTACGTGATTGGTTCTAGAAGTTAAAATGATACCAAATGTTGTGAGTGTACAGGTATGATTGATTAATTTGCATTATATAGCACTGAATGGCCTTTGATGCCCCAGTGCTTGGCTCAAGGCCTAGATTTTATATTCAATTTAATTCATTAACTAATTAACCAGTCTGCCTGGATTTGGTACGTTGGTGTCCTCCGTGGATGCCACTCTGATAGCTAAAAGAGTAGAGGCATCGATCCGCTCCCTCTATGATTAAGATGGTTTGCCCAGTCAGATGGAACCTTCCCAGGTACTGTTAACCTGTCTTCTGATTCCTTCACGCTTCGGCCTAGGGATCCGGTTGTTGCTGAGGTATCGGGTTACCAGGTTCCAAGGAAGGCTCCTATGGAATTTATTGCTTCTGACCCTTTGGATTCGGCTATTGTGGGGCCTTCGGGTTAGCAATTTCCAAGGAAATTCCCAGGGAGGGAGCTCTTCCTTCTGTTCCTGTAGAATCAGCTGTGTCTGGATCTTTGGGTTTTAACTTGCAAGGATAACTCAGTTTTTCTCCCCCCCCTCGGATTCTAAGGTCCTTCAGGTTCCCAGCTTCCAAAGAAGAGTCCAGATTAATGGGGGATGCAACAAACGGTCTTCTGCCATGTTTAAAGCTTTAAAGGCTGCTCATTGAATGGCAAAGGCAAGGGACTGATACTCCCTATCGAGAAGGATCATGCGCCCAAGCCCCCTCTCCACCCAAGCTAAAACCGAGGATGGCCAGGCAATGGCTGCTGATGACTCAGTAGATAGACCGATAGGCTCCCCAAAACCCCCATCCTTAGCTCACAAGGATGGTTAGGTTTCAGTGACCAAAGAAACTAATGAGTTTAAGGGGAACTCGAACCCTAGTCTATGTCACCAGTCAGGGACGTTACCACATCGGTCATCACAACTGGGGTTGTGGATTTGATAGGAACCCTTGGCGATCCGGTGATGAATGTGCATTCTGACCTGAGGCAAAAATTTTTTGGCATAATATACATATTTGCCATTTATTGATGTTTTGAGTTTGAAAGCCTGGCAGAATTTAAAGACTCAAAGTGGAGGTTGAAGTCTGAAGTTCATCTCTTAGGCCAGGGGTTGACAACATTTTGGAGAGAGAGGACCAAACAGCTATGAGGGGTCTCGTGGAGGGCCATGTTATTAAATATCATAATCATCATCATCCCCTCCTACACCTATTGATGCAAAGGGCCTTGGTTAGATTTCAAATTAGTACTTCTCCATTCATCATCTGCTATTTCACACTTCATAGTCCTCAGCCTTGTAGGCCTGGATCTTCCAACTCTTCTAGGACCATGCAGAGCCTAGTTGAAAGTTTGGTGAGCCAATCTCTCTTGGGGAGTGCAAAGATTATGCCCAAACCACATAAATGAATTTTCTTGAACTCAAACTTATCTGTCAAAAAAACTGCCTTATTTTGAAGGTTTAAAGAAAAGTGAGGAATCTTTTATGAATTTTAATCAAGGTTTCTTATTTACTTTGCAGGAATAACAGAAAAATAACTACTAACAATAATAAAAAGGCAAGTTGACAAGTATAATTTATATCTGTGGTTTTGTAGATGGCAATTGAATGATACTCCAGATTATTTAAAAGGCCTTCCAAACCACTTCTGACATTTTCTGCCAGTTCTTAGATTCGCCTTGTTAAATAAACATTATTATCTAATACAGATACCTGCTGTATTGTTGTTTCACCACCAGACAACAAACTTTTCCAGGGACTCTTTAACAGTTGAGCCTCAACTTGAAATGAACTATTGTTTATTTCTATTTGAACCTAATTGGATAGTTAAGAGTCCACGTGTTGAGTTGGCGGGCTGTAAGAAAACCTCTCGCAGGACACTGGTTGCGGACCCCTGTCTTAGGGCGTGTCTCTAGCTCACCCTGAGGTGGTTGTTCTGATGCCATACAAGACTGCTCTCAATTCCTTACAAGAAGCAATATCAGACGGAGGTTTTCTTCTTGACTTTAGTTTGATTGAGACTGCAGTAGGCAGAATGACAGTGCTTGGAGAGAAAACTCCCTTTTTGGCCAAAGTGACAAAATTAGTGTCTGCGTCAGTGAAAGAGTTTCTGCTTAAAGGCGATTTTAGCGTGCTCAAAAGAGTGTAGCCTGTTTTTGGGAGTGTATCCTAAAAGCTTGAAGGATTCCCGGAACTAAGAGGGTTTCGTGAAGTCTTCCCTCCCAAGAAGTGGGATATTCAGGCTGGATCCAATGAATTGGGGAGACCATTTCCCTAAGGTCCCAGATCACTTTCACTGTGGATTGCTTCTCTCCCTGATTTTTTTTTTCTTATTCACCCTTTTTTCCTCCTCTATTTACTGGCATATTTGCTTACAAATCCCCCTCTTAGCTGACCACATTTTTCCATAGGTGTATTTGGGAATTCTTCCTTGAAACTTATTTTTCTCATTTGCTACTGTGAATTGGTTATTTGTGACTGATACAATCTCAAAATCATTACAGGTTCTTTCAATCTCTAATTAAAAAGGATTTGGCAACAACAATTTAGATATGGGAAACAAATATGAATTAAAATAAAAACTTTTTTTTTACAAATTTATTAACATTGAAAATCAGTATTATCCCTTACTTTGTGACTAAAATTAATTCAAGATGTTATTAAAAAGAAAAGAAACTGGAAAGTATAGCAATTAAATACTTAAATGTCGAGTTATGTTGAGTTGCTGAAATGTTGCTCATTCAGTGAATCAGGCTTGAGAACATTGCAGAAGGGCTACGTGCATTTCCTCGTCTCGAACATGATAAAATTTTTGAAAATAGGTGTTTGTCATCTAAAAGGGAAACTCGAGTTAGAAGTAAACTCTGTATGTCCTCAGTATTTCTTAACGCTTTCTTTTCCATCTCGTTCCTGTCTCTTGAAGAGTCTCTTCTCAAGTTAATTACAGTAATATCTGGAGATACGAGTTTAATCCGTTCGGGGACCGAGCTCGTATATCAATTTGTTCGTATCTCAGATGAATTTTTCCCATATGAAATAATTTGAAAAAAATTAATCCGTTCCCATCTGAAAAAAACCCTAAAAACAGTATATTATAGTGGAAATTTTTTTCTAATTGTTGTAATTATCATCTTACGCTAACAAAATAACAAATAGCTATGAACTGGTTAAGATGCTCATTGAAATGTAACATTATTATGGAGTTTTACGTTCGAGACAGACGGTAGCGGGAAACGGCGGTGTGTGCGGAGGAGGAGGAGGGAGAGGGGATGGGGAGGAGAGACTTGATGGCAACACGTTCGGTACGCAACACTTTTGTAACACTACGTAACATAACCTTAACTTTAAATTCAACTTTAAATTTAACTTGAAATTAGCTTACTGTACACACACTTGAAAAAAAATGTTAATCTTACGTTACACTAAACTTAATTCTACATTTCGTTTTTATTTTCATTTTTTTTTACTTTTTTTCTTTTTCCGGCTTGGCTCACTTTGCCTCGCTTTCACCTGCACTTTTTGACAGCCTTTTTAAAAGAAACCTATGTAGGGATGTTTGCTCTTGTCTCTTCTTCAAAACGTTGCGAAAATGATGCACGCAAGTGTCGTCACAATAGGCTAACGCACGACCACTCGCCAACTTGTCCGGGTGCCTCTTTTCCATAAAATTAGAAAACTCCTGCCACTTCGCTAACATGTCTTTGATATCTGCTGTAGGAAGGCGGCCCTCGTCTTCCACCTCCTCCTCACTACTGAGCTCCTGCAACACCTCTGAATGTTGCATCTCATAAGAGTTCGTCTTGTGACACCCTGCCATGCATCGTCACTAATTTTCAAGCAATGTACGATATTGAAATGTTCCTTCCAAAATTCCCAAAGGGTGAGATTAGTGTTGTCTGTGACATTGAAGCACTTCTTGAATAAGGGCTTCGTGTACAGTTTCTTGAAGTTAGAAATAACTTGTTGGTCCATGGGCTGGAGGAGTGGCGTGGTTTTGGGCGGGAGATAAAGGACCTTGATGAACCTGAATTCATCAAGAATATCCTCTTCGAGAACAGGAGGGTGACCAGAGGAATTGTCGAGGACCAGGAGACATTTCAGTTTCAGGTTTTTCATGGCCAAATATTTTTTAACTGTCGGACCAAAGCTCAGATTAACCCATTCTGTGAAGAAATGCCGGGTAGCCCAAGCCTTAGCATTAGCGCGCCACATCACTTGCAGTTTTTCTTTCAAGATCCTTTGGCTCTTGAAAGCACGTGGGTTTTTCCGAGTGGTACACCAGCAGTGGCTTTTTGACCTTACAGTCATCGCTGGTATTGGCACACAAGACTAGAGTTAACCGGGCCTTCATGGGTTTATGGCCCGGTAGTCTCTTCTCCTCTGCCGTGATGAAAGTCCTTCTGGGTATTTTCTTCCAAAAAAGGCCAGGTTCATCGCAGTTGAAGACTTGTTGGGAGATGAAGCCATGTCGGGCGATAACTGAGGCAAAGGTTGTGACGAAGTCCACCGCTGCTTTCGAGACGGAACTTGCTGCTTCCCCATGCCTCACAACCGAGTGTATCCCAGTCCGTTTTTTGAAATTATCCAGTCAGCCACGACTGGCTTGGAAGGTTTCCGCTGGTGTCGAAGTCTTCCCTTTCTCGGCTCCTTGCTTCCCTTTCAAGTCATCATAGATTCTGCTGGCCTTCTCACATATGATCTTCTTGGTCACGCTATCTCCCACCAACTGTTTCTCCTTTATCCAGATTAAAAGAAGCCTCTCCATCTCGTCGTGAATATCACTACGCAGCTTGGAAACAATGGTTAGTCCTTTGGAAGCCTTTGTGCTCTTTATAGCATCCTTCTGCTTGAAGATGGTACATATAGTTGATGTACTCCTCTCATATTGGCGCGCCAGCTCAGTCACTCTTACGCCACTCTTATGTTTTGCGATTATTTCATGCTTCATCTCCATTGTCATCATACGATTTTTCTTTTCACTACCCTTGTTTGCACTCGCTTGCTTTGGATCCATTGTTTATTTGATTAATTATGCACTGATTCACGCAAAAAACACGTAAAAAAAACAAAAACAATACGGCCGATGCTCAGAGATTACTTTACGCGACGGAGATCCGACAGGAAAGAGCGAGCGATGCTGTCCTCGTAGGCAGCCTCTCGCACACGCAGCCACCTGGCGGCTGCATAGGGAACTACCTCGTATCTCAGGACAAAAATTTGCTCAGAACTCTCCTCATATCTCAATTTTCCCGTATGTTGGGACACTCATATCTTAAGGTATTACTGTACGATGGACAGTTTTCATTGTTATATAAGGAGTTTTTTTTTATATCCTATATCTTGATGGATTTCCTTTACAATGCCCACTTCGTTCATGCTATAGAAGCTTATAGAGCAAGTTATCTGGTACAATCTGGACCTGGTGTTGCACCATATAATAAAGATACGCTGCTTAGTGACGTTTCCAGTAATAAAAGGATTTCATTGAAGTTTGGTTTGTTCCCAAAGTGCTGCTGAAATGAGTTAAAGTGATGCAGTCTTTGACCAAACACCAGTTGAATTTCTTCTCATGGAAAAGAGATATGGATTTCCTCTTGATACATACAATATACAGTAATGCCTCACAGCACAAAATTATTTGGTTCTGTGGTGCTCTTCGTATTGGGATTTTTTGTGTTGTCTCCTTTTACATGTAAATAGCCCAATTCTTTCCAGGCCCAAAAAAACACCACAATAAATGTTTATAAGAAGGCTAAACTCAATGAAATACAGTACTGTACAATAATTTGGATCATTCAATAGTAACCTGTAAAAAAGATATAATTAGAGCAAACAATAAAAATACAATGACAAAAATACGGAACCTTACCTTTGGAGTGAGGCATTATCTGAGAGCGAAGTGGCGGTGTGGTAGAGGAGGATGACAAACAGCAGAAAACGTTAACAAGTGGCAGAAAACATACACAAGTGGCCGAAAACACAAACGCTTAAATTTACAAAACATTGGTAAATGCCAGAAAACATTAACACCTAATTTTAGGAAACATATCAACAAAGCGGCAGAAAATATTGACACAACTTTACAATAAACGAAATTAAATTTTGTTTTTGCCTTTTTCTATTTTTGTATTTTTTTGTTACTTTACGTTTTGTATTTTCTAAATTTAATTACATATTTTCTTCATCACTGCCACTTTTTTTTCTTTTTAGATCATTTTGAACTTCCTCTTAACATATTAGTATTAAAGGCCTCTTTTTAAAAAACTATCCAAGGAAGCTTGTTTCTACCTGCTTCTTAAAATTTTCCTGAAATAATTCAGGATCCTTTGGCCATATTCCTTCGCGATCACACAACCGAATGACAGCCTCATATTTCTTGATTATTTCCATCTTTGTCTCCATAGAAAGCATCATCCATCTTCTTTCCCTGCACATCAGCAACTTTCTTGGGACCCATGACTTATATAGTAAAGTAACGTAACATTGCAACACGATACAGTGCAATAGTCACGAAAGTGAAATCACAAACACCAAGTCAATGCATAAGATAACGCTGCCAAAACAAAATGCCTGAGAAACGCCAATGCGTAGATGCATGATGGGATACAGTACAGTAGATGCAGACCAATAGGAGAGCAGGATCTTATGGCTGTAACTAGCATCTGAGTAGTGCAGAAGTATGGTGGCGAGTTTAGAGCTGGCGGTCGGGTTCTCGTACCGTACCTCCTTTCGTTTCACGAAACATTTTTCACGATGTGAGTTGTAAACCTCTGTATCATCTTTTCGCAGCATGAAAATTTTCTAAGCAGATTCTTTCGTGTCAAGAGGTATGACTGTATCTTTTATCATTATTGCATCTACTCATGACTGATACAATTTTGTAGGAGACATGCACCTTCATCTTTCATTTACACCATAACATTCTTTTTGTCTCATCTATCAGCCTTAATAGGTGTGGGTATCAAGGTTACACATCTTTGCACCTCAAGTTGTGAATAAGATGTTAGTCATAGCCTTGCATCCTCTTACCTTTCTCAATTGGAATGCCTGGAGATTAACTTATTAAGAAAAGTGTCTTTATTCCTCTATTAGTTCTGTAATTATACATGATTCCCCACTAATTTTAGAAAGAATGCCCTATTCGCATCCTCGCAGTTGCTTTTGATTTTTTTGGCTTGAACAAAGGGATGATAAAGTTGACATAAATTGCAAGAATTCTAATGTATATTAGAGGCCTTTCTCTCCTTACTAAATACAAGTTGATCTGATTAGGATTTATAACCCTCATAAATAAGACTTATGAATAATACATTTGTACAACGAAACATTTGTGTGAACCTTGCAAATCCAAAGGTTTTCTTTTATTGTAACGGTGGAAGATATTTAAAAAAAAAAAAAAAATAAATAAAGCATATATTGTAGCTAAAGTTAAACTTGCATCTAAATATATTTAACCATCATTCAAGTTTTCCCTTTTTAAATATTAAACTTAGCCGGTGAATATATAATAGCTGACGTCTCGGACGGCTCGACAGAAACCCAAAAACTCGCGAGCGATCGCCGTGAAGGTTGCGGGTGTGCCCACCAGCGCCGACTATCGGCCAGATACCGCATATACTTGTAAACAGCTCCAGTTCTTCTCTGTCGGTCTTATCGACAAGTTGATTCCGCTCGCTGTTGACCTTGAGTTTTCGTCATTTTTGGTGAAGTACTTTATTTTGGTTGTTTTGAGCTTTCGCTGTGACGGGTGTTTTTCTCTTCAATTAAAACTCTTGAACCCTTTTTTGGCTAGTGTTTATTGTTGATGACTTTGGATTTGTTTTGGATTTTTCTCTGATTGTTCAATATGGCTGACCCTTCTCCTATCCCTGGACCTAAATTTCGCAAATGTAATGCTAGGGATTGTAACAAACGTCTTCCCAAGGCCCCTCTCGACCCACATACCGTTTGTTCTAATTGCCGGGGTAAAACCTGTCAATTAGGAGATCGGTGTGATGAGTGCGTGGTCTTGTCGGAATTCGACTGGCTTGAATTTGATAAATATTCTCGTAAGCTGGAGAGAGATAGGGTGAGGAGAAGCTCCTCTAGGTCATTGGAATTTTCCTCCTCCCATGCCCCTGAACCTAATCCTTCCCCTGTAGTAGTTGTTCCTGAACCCTCTACTAGCACTCATGAACCGTCCATGCGGGATATGTTTCTTGCGATTCAAGCTTTAGGCGAGAAAGTTGAATCCTTAGCTTCGAACCGTAACCAACTCATGTCAGATGTGAAGTTATTAAAGTGTCAGAGTGGCAAATCAGAAAATCGTAGTGACAAAGTGATAAGTGCGCAAAGTGTTTTTAGTGTTGCGACCGAGGGTTCGTCTGTTCGTGCTTGTCGCTCCCCTAGTCCGAGACCTCTTTCAGGCTCCCCTGCACCAGGGAGAAGTAATGTCGTAGGACTTAAGGGGACGAGAGGTTTTAACCAACGTACAGACGTTCCCTCTTTGGTATCGGGCGTTTCTCGTCAAGATCGCCCTTACCATAAGACGAGCGAGGCTGTGTTCTCCTTGTCATCCGAAGGCTTTTCGCAAAAGAAACCTTGGAGCAAGGTTTCTAGACCCTTGAAGCGGAAGTCAGTCCCTTCAGGAAAGGTCCAGCGTCCTGGCTGTAGCCATTGGGACAGCTCTGACCCTTTGCAGTCGTCGGAAGACTGTTCGCCTATTAAACGTAAGCGTGACACGGGCTTCGAGAGTCTCGGTAAAGGCAATGTTTTGCCGACACAGACGTTACCGTCGTCTCGGCCCGTCCCGACTCCCGTTGATCCTAAATGGGTTGTCCTGCAGGATATGCAGACTAAGCTTGCCTCCCTTATGGAGGAGTATAACGTTGAGCAGGTTCACGATGATCCTTCGCTTTTGCATCGCCGTTACGCTGATCGAGACTCTGGCCGTCAGCCGCCCAAACGAGCTTTTACTCGTCCTTTTGACGTTAGCACTTTGAAACGTGATGTCGGTAGTTTGTCACGTCAGTCACGTGACATGGATTCTCCCTCGCTGCAGTCCCGTGTTGACTTTCAGCCGCTGCCGCAGTCTCGTGTTGACGTTCAGCCGCTGCCGCAGTCTCGTGTTGACGTTCAGGACATTCGCCAACCAGCTCAGTTGCCTCGACTTGACGTTGAGCGTCAAGCAACGCAGTCGAAGGTTGTTTTGACTGCTCAGTCTAGGCAGTCAATGCAGTTCCGACGTGACGTCGAGCGTCCATCAACTCCTGTTGTTGTTGTTGGTCAGTCACAAGGTTTTCAGTCCTTTCAGCAGCGGCATGATGTCGCTTCCTCGACTGCTACTGCTGCTCCTTTGCTTGTGGACATTGCCTGTCAAGCATTGCCGCCGCGGCAGGTCTCTCCTTTTCATGAGACTCGACAATTGTCGGACGAGGTTCCTTCAGATGAGGAAGTTGCTGATCCTCCGCCTACTGATATTCCTTTGGGCAGTTTGTCAGACGGAGAAGAGCCTAAAGCTGCTCAGCCCTCTATGGACTTTAAGAAAATCATGCTGATTTTTAAGGATCTTTTTCCAGACCATTTTGTACCTTCTGCTCCTCGTTCGCCTCCGTCAGAGTTTGCGCTAGGCCTAGCTGCTTCGAAGCCTTCGTTTACTAAGCTAGTGCTCTCTCGCTCTTCTAAGAGGGCTTTACGTTTGCTAGGCGACTGGTTGATCACCAGGAGGAGTTTGGGGAAGACAGCCTTTGCTTTCCCTCCTTTTAAACTGGCTTCTAGAGCGAGCGTCTGGTATGACACGGGAGAAGTTCTCGGCTTGGGAGTTCCTGCCTCTGCCCAGGGAGACTTCTCAAGCCTAGTAGACTCTCCCCGTCGCCTGGCCATGAGACGCTCTAAAGTTTATTGGTCCTCCTCGGACCTTGACCATCTCCTTAAAGGGGTTTACAGGGCCTTCGAAGTTTTTAACTTCTTAGATTGGTCGTTAGGAGCCTTAAGCAGGAAGATCTCGTCGGCCGACCAGGATGTTTCCGTGCTTATTATGTCCTGCATGGACAAGGCCATCCGTGATGGCTCCAATGAGCTCGCCGCTACCTTTACGGCTGGAGTCCTGAAGAAGAGGGAGACTCTTTGCTCGTTCCTTTCGGCAGGAGTAACTCCCTGTCAAAGGTCGGAGCTCCTCTTTGCCCCGTTGTCATCTGCCTTGTTTCCTCAGCAGTTGATCAAGGATATTGCGGCTTCGCTGGTGCAGAAGGATACACACGACCTGATGGCTACTTCTGCTCGTAAGGGTGCTCCTTCATCGTCTTATGTCGTAAGACCCAAGATCGATACCCCAGCGACGAGGTTTATCCCGCCCTTTCGTGGCAGAGCCCCCAGTAGGGGAGGCGCTCGTGCCGACAGTAAAAGAGGCAAGAGGAGAGGATCCAAGTCCTCTCGTGGCAGAGTCTGACTGCCCACGTCCTCAGACAGCGGTAGGGGCCAGACTGAACAACTTCTGGCAGGCCTGGGAGAAGAGGGGTGCAGACCGAGAGTCTGTGTTGTTGCTCAAGGAGGGGTACAAAATACCTTTTGTACGCAGACCTCCTCTAGTAACAGTTCCTTTAGACCTCTCTCCCAGGTATCGAGAGGAGTCAAGGAGACAAGCTCTACATCAGCAGGTTTCTCAGTTGCTAGAGAAGGGAGCGGTGGTGAAAGTCTCGGACCTTCAATCACCGGGATTTTACAACCGTCTCTTCCTAGTCCCAAAGCATACAGGAGGTTGGAGGTCAGTGCGCTCAACGTTTTTGTTGTAAAAACAAAATTTACGATGGAGACCACGAAGTCCGTCCTAGCAGCGGTCAGAGAGGGAGACTGGATGGTCTCTCTCGACCTGCAGGATGCGTACTTCCACATTCCTATACACCCGGATTCTCAACCGTATCTGAGGTTTGTTTACAGGAATGTGGTGTACCAGTTCCGAGCACTGTGCTTCGGACTCAGCCCTGCTCCTCTCGTGTTTACGAGGCTCATGAGGAATGTGGCAAAATTCCTTCATTTATCGGGAATTCGAGCCTCCCTGTACCTGGACGACTGGCTTCTCAGAGCGTCGTCCCGTCATCGCTGTCTGCAGGACCTTCAATGGACTTTGGCTCTTGCAAAGGAGTTGGGACTGTTGGTGAACTTAGAAAAGTCTCAACTGAATCCCTCCCAGACGATTCTCTATTTGGGGATGGAGATTCGCAGTCTAGTTTTTCGGGCTTTTCCGTCTGCCACTAGGATAGAGCAAGCCCTGCTCAAAGTCCGCCTTATGCTGAAAAAAGACCGTTGGCTCAGTGAGAAGTTGGATGAGCCTCCTAGGGACTCTGTCATCCCTGGAACAATTTATCTCACTAGGGAGACTTCACCTTTGCCCTCTCCAGTTCCATCTAGACTCCCATTGGAACAAGGGCAAGACTTTGGAAGCTGTGTCAATCCCGATCTCCGAGCCAGTAAAAACGTGCCTGAACTGGTGGGACAGCAACATAAGTCTGCGAGAGGGTCTGTCCCTGGCGGTCAAGAACCCAAACCACGTGTTGTTCGCAGACGCGTCGGATTTGGGTTGGGGAGCGACTCTGGACGGTCTGGAATGTTCGGGTCTTTGGACGTCGGATCAGAGGAGCCTGCACATCAACTGCAAGGAGCTGTTGGCTGTTCACTTGGCCTTGACGAGTTTCGAGAGTCTTCTACGAAACAAAGTGGTAGAAGTCAATTCGGACAACACCACAGCCTTGGCGTACATCTCCAAGCAAGGAGGCACTCACTCCCACACACTGTTCGTCATCGCAAGGGACCTCCTCATCTGGTCAAGAGATCGAGGCATCTCACTTTTGACAAGATTCATCCAGGGGGACTTGAACATCTTGGCGGACTGTCTCAGTCGGAGAGGTCAGGTGATCCCCACAGAATGGACCCTCCACAAGGACGTGTGCAAGAGTCTTTGGATGACTTGGGGCCAACCCACCATAGACCTCTTTGCGACCTCGTTGACCAAAAGGCTCCCGACCTATTGCTCTCCAGTCCCAGATCCAGAGGCGGCCCACATAGATGCTTTTCTGCTGGACTGGTCTCACCTGGACGCGTACGCATTCCCGCCGTTCAAGATCATCAACAAGGTACTGCAGAAGTTCGCCTCTCACGAAGGGACAAGGTTGACGTTGGTTGCTCCCCTCTGGCCCGCGAGAGAGTGGTTCACAGAGGTACTTCAATGGCTGGTAGACGTTCCAAGGAGTCTGCCTTTAAGGATGGATCTCTTACGGCAGCCCCTCGTAAGGAGTCTTCATCAAAGCCTCCCCGTGCTTCGTCTGACTGCCTTCAGACTATCGAAAGACTTTCAAGAGCTCGAGGATTTTCGAAGGAGGCAGCCAGAGCGATTGCGAGAGCTAGGAGAGCATCTACCATCAAGGTCTACCAGTCGAAGTGGGAAGTCTTTAGAGACTGGTGCAAGTCATCATCCATTTCCTCTTCCAGTACCTCTGTAGCCCAAATTGCAGACTTTCTCCTGCATCTGAGAAATGTTCGCTCCCTCTCTGCTCCCACTATTAAGGGCTACAGGAGCATGTTGGCTTCTGTGTTCAGACATAGAGGCTTAGATCTGTCCAATAATAAAGATCTCCAAGATCTCCTTAAGTCCTTCGAGATCTCTAAGGAGCGTCGTATGGCAACTCCTGGGTGGAACTTAGACGTGGTCCTAAGGTTCCTAATGTCCGACAGGTTTGAGCCATTACATTCAGCCTCCATGAAGGATCTCACCCTCAAGACGCTTTTTTTGGTGTGCTTGGCTTCGGCTAAAAGGGTCAGTGAGATCCATGCCTTTAGTAAAAACATCGGCTTTTCTACAGATAAAGCCACATGTTCGCTTCAGCTTGGTTTCTTGGCCAAAAATGAACTGCCTTCTCGTCCTTGGCCTAAATCTTTTTATATACCTTGCCTATCAGAGATCGTAGGCAACGAGGTTGAAAGAGTACTGTGCCCAGTTAGAGCTCTTAAGTTTTATTTAGCTCGTACCAGATCTTTACGAGGTGGATCTGAGGCCTTATGGTGCTCCGTTAAGAAGCCCTCATTGCCTATGTCTAAAAATGCTTTATCGTATTTTATTAGATTTTTAATCCGAGAGGCTCATTCCCACTTAAGTGAAAAAGATCGTTGTTTGCTTAAGGTCAAGACGCACGAAGTAAGAGCGATAGCAACTTCCGTGGCTTTTAAGCAAAACAGATCTCTGCGAAGTATTATGGACGCGACCTTTTGGAGGAGCAAGTCGGTGTTCGCTTCATTTTACTTAAAAGACGTCCAGACTCTTTATGAGGACTGCTACACACTGGGTCCATTCGTTGCAGCGAGTGCAGTAGTGGGTGAGGGTTCTACCACTACATTCCCTTAATCCCAATATCCTTTTAATCTTCTCTTGAAATGTTTTTAATCTTGTCTTGGGTTGTACGGAAGGCTGAGAAGCCTTTCGCATCCTTTTTGATTTGGCGGGTGGTCAAATGTCGTTTCTTGAGAGCGCCCAGATTAAGGGTTTTGATGAGGTCCTGTTGTATGGGTGGTCGCCCTGGATATAACAGCTCCTGGGAGTCTTTCAGCATCCTGAGAGGATGGCTGGGCTTCGTGAGGAAAGCGGACTAATAAGGCAGAGTAATCGTCAGAGTCAGCTTCCTTACCAGGTACCTATATTTAATTGGGTTTTATTATGATATAATTGTCAAAAACTCTAAGCATATATGCCTTTATTGTATTAATACTGGTCTCTACCCACCACCATGGGTGTGAATCAGCTATTATATATTCACCGGCTAAGTTTAATATTTAAAAATGATATTTTGATTATAAAATAAATTTTTGAATATACTTACCCGGTGAATATATAAATTAAAGGCCCTCCCTTCCTCCCCGATAGAGACCCAGCGGAATGAGAAGAACTGGAGCTGTTTACAAGTATATGCAGTATCTGGCCGATAGTCGGCGCTGGTGGGCACACCCGCAACCTTCACGGCGATCGCTCGCGAGTTTTTGGGTTTCTGTCGAGCCGTCCGAGATGTCAGCTATTATATATTCACCGGGTAAGTATATTCAAAAATTTATTTTATAATCAAAATATAATTTTTAACAAGTAAATACTGTACTGGAACTAATTTTTGGATTATTTTATACGACTAACGTCTTTTCTTAACTTTTAAGTTGCGATTCTTCTTCAAGAATTTTACTTTTCTTTCAGGCCGATCAGTTAGGCACAAAACAAATAACCGAAGATGATTTGTTGGACCTTATCCGTACTCGTCCAGGAAAGGGAGCCATTGAAAGTCCTAAAGGAAAAGGTATTAAGATTTGTTTTTCTTTTTAAGTTATTGTTTTCATCTTCGTTCATTATTGTTTCTAAAGTTTAAGTGTTTTGAAAATTATAGTTATGCCTGTGACATAATATTGCATCTGTTGAGGTTTTACTGATTACTTCTTAGGTCATTACTTATAGTTTGGAAGATTTATATGTATTCATGTCAACATTATTACATTTAGAATAATACTTCCTTCTGTGGTTTTATGTCAGCTTTTATTGTAGTTTGCTAAGGCTAAGGGGGACAAGTGAACCGAGCATGTTATTGGAATATCATGCAACTTTATAGTGAAAGAATCAACGATGGCATTCTAAGTTTACTGGAATTTGGCTAGATTCAAAGATGGAAGATTCTAAACAAAATGCTTAAGTAGTGTGATATGCCTACATACTCAAAAATACTGTCAGCCCAATCTTGCACAGGTTAGGTAACATATTGAATAAATATGTGAGATTGGCGCTCTTATCGTCATTGGAGTCGTAACCCTCCCTTAACCAACTGGCCACTCCTTACATGCATTCAACTAACAACCTAAATATTGCACTACAGTTTATTGTCTTCCCATATTCCATTAGCTGTATTATGGGTTATAGTACAGTAATGTACATGTTTAACACCCTTTCCTTGATAAACTGTTAAATCATCTTTAAAACTGAATGAACTACAGTACTTATGAATTTGATTCT
Organism: Palaemon carinicauda; assembly: GCF_036898095.1. NCBI lineage: Eukaryota > Metazoa > Arthropoda > Malacostraca > Decapoda > Palaemonidae > Palaemon > Palaemon carinicauda. Next base: position 143,815,220 of record NC_090725.1, read on the forward strand.
ATTCTCTTCACAATCACAAACCTTAAAATTTCACTAATTAGTTGTTTTTTCATATGTGATGTATTTATGTTTAATTTTTACTTTGATGTGTTTTTCTTTTTGCCTCATTAAATTATTTTGAATTTTTTTCCCTTAACATTTATTTCTTATTCAACAGTTTTTCCTAAATATTTTCTGATTATTATTATCATTTAACATGATTATATTCTTTGGTTTATGTAAATTTCAAGCCTTTGGCCTTTCCATTGCAGTTACAGGAAGGATTTTCTTTTATCTAAATTTCAAGCATTTGGCCTTACCATTGCAGTTACAGGAAGGATTTTCTTTTATCTAAATTTCAAGCATTTGGCCTTACCATTGCAGTTAAGCTAACCAGAAGGGATTTCCGTTTATCTAAATTTCAAGCATTTGGCCTTACCATTGCAGTTAAGCTAACCAGAAAGGATTTCCGTTCATCTAAATTTCAAGCATTTGGCCTTACCATTGCAGTTAAGCTAACCAGAAAGGATTTCCGTTTATTTAAATTTCAAGCATTTGGCCTTACCATTGCAGTTAAGCTAACCAGAAAGGATTTCCGTTTATCTAAATTTCAAGCATTTGGCCTTCCCATTGCAGTCAAGCTAACCAGATAGGATTTCCTTTTATGTAAATTTCAAGCATTTGGCCTTCCCATTGCAGTCAAGCTAACCAGATAGGATTTCCTTTTATGTAAATTTCAAGCATTTGGCCTTCCCATTGCAGTCAAGCTAACCAGATAGGATTTCCTTTTATGTAAATTTCAAGCATTTGGCCTTCCCATTGCAGTCAAGCTAACCAGATAGGATTTCCTTTTATGTAAATTTCAAGCATTTGGCCTTACCATTGCAGTCAAGCTAACCAGATAGGATTTCCTTTTATGTAAATTTCAAGCATTTGGCCTTACCATTGCAGTTAAGCTAACCATAAAGGATTTCCGTTTATGTAAATATCAAGTTTAATCCTGTGCAAAATACAAACCTTCCACTCTTTACTGAGGAGTGTTATTTCGGTGAAAGCTGAAACCAGCAGATAAACTTTTTGTCAGGGTATAACTACCCACCGCTAGTTAGAGGAGGGGAGGAGCGGGGTAGGTTAACCCTCCCGCTCACACCAGCATTAGCAACTAACCGCCACTTTTTATTTCTTCTCAGTAGAGTAAAGACGTGGTCTCTCTCTCCCATCAACACCCTTTTAACCGGTTACGGCTAAAAGTAACTGGCCTTGTGTTTATTAAATTTCCATTTGAGATAGCAAGAGGCCATGGCCTCTACCTCTGCTGCTCACCTAGTGTTCGCTTTGCTTTGGCTGGTGGCCTTGAGCAGTGGCTGACAAGAACTCCTCGGAGTGACTTGTCAGCAGTGGTTGACAGGAACTCCTCGGAATGACTTGTCATGAGACCCACAGGTCTCGGGAACGAGTTTCGGCTTCCTTCCGGAGGTTGTACGAGTTGCTGTTCCTGGTTCGCCCAAAGGGAGGAGATGCAACCTGTACGAGGGGAAGGTTCGCCTTCAAGTATTGCGCAGTCCGACCTTTTGAGGAAGGATGATGCAACACCCTTCCGAGCGGCAGCTCCCTCGTCCATGAGGCAATGCTCCATAGGAAGGAGGATTTTATCGATCCTCTCTTTTGCGAGAGGAGAGATTTTCTTTAACACTCCCTTCTGAGTGGCAGCTTTCTTGTCCGCGAGGCAATACACCATAGGAAGGAGGTGTGGATCAATCCTCTCTTGCGAGAGGAGAGCAACACACTTGTCTTAGCGGCAGCTCCCTCATACACGAGGCGATGTGCCATCGGGAGGAAGAGGTGTTGATCTCTCTTCTAGTTGCATTTTTCCTCTGGAATATTTGTGGTAGATGGTGAAGACTGCCGGCCGCTTGCAGCCGCCTCCTTCCCAATCGACGAATCGTAGAACTTAACTCTTTGGGGTTATTGCCACATCATGCTTTTGGGCACAACAAAGCTCCTTGATTTTTGTGAGGCCGAGCTCTTTTGGACCTGACTATAGTTTTTAATTCTAATGAGGGAGAAACAGCTGATCTTCAAGTCCAGCACAGACTTTTTTCGTTGACATAGGCTACTCGCCTCCCCCTTTTTTTGGGAGGTAGGAGTACTAAGAGAGGAGGTGAGGGATTTCTTGCTTCATGCGTGACTCTCGCCTTGCCTCGCATCGAGCGAGATCCTCACCTCGCCTCGCCTCACGTGAGACACTAGACTCTCGCCTCACCAGGTTTGCCCGAGGCGAGGTTTTGCGAAATCCTCGCCTTAGTACCCGTAGCGAGTTTGTGAACCCTCCTTGCCAAAGCTAGAATAGCGTACGCTACTGTGTCTAGCTGAAAAGGAGATTGCTGGGGCTTTCTATATTACCGTTTACGGACTCTCGATGGCGTTCTTCAGCTATTGCCAGCGCTTTGTGGGCACTCGCCAGCGTTTGTTAGTATCAGATTGCATTTACCGATTCTCGCAAGCGTTCACGGGCTCTCGCCAATGTTTGCAAATGCTCGCTAGTATTCGCTGGTAACCCTGTATGAAAGCTCTCTGGGACAACAAACCCTTTTTGCAAGACTTCGCTTTTGCATGGGTATCTATCTGCCTTAAGAAGTTTTACTGAACTACAGACGCTCGGTAAAATTCTATAAGAGGCTGAAACAAACTCCTGTGGCGCATGTGGTCTCGCCAAGACAAAACCTCAGGTTATTGCCACAAATACGGTTTACTACCGATGGCTTGAGTTAGCTGCATGTGTCAGTGTGTTCCTGGACACAAGTTTTCGCTAGACACCAAGTTTGGTGAAATATAATCCTTCTGGGTTATTTTCTTGCGCTTTGTTGCCCGACAAAATGGAGAGCTTACGATTATACCCTTACAAGGTTATAATCTTAAGCCTGTAGTCTCAATATTGTTAGTGTCTGCTCACGTTTACGAACGATAGCAAGCTCCGTACACAAGATGGCCAGATGAATGTTGTCGGCTTTTCATCACGTGTACGAACATTAAGAAGCCCTGCCCACAAGGCAACCATACAATTTTGTCAGCTTCTCGTTACGTTTATGAACGTTAGTAAGTCTCACCCACAAGGCAGGCAGGCAAACAATGGAGTTATAATCTCTAAACTAGCTGTATGTGTTGTTTTACACATCTTAAGAATACTACACTTAGTCGACGATCAAATTCCTTTGGCAATATTGTTGTGATTCCTCGCACAAACATTATTCTCCCAAGCGGTCTCAAACTTTTGTCAAACGTATACTCGGAGGCAAAGAGGTTACGCATGCGCGGCCGCAGATGGACATGCGCATATGCGGGCAAGCAATCTTGCTGCTGATGAGGACTATAGACCATCTTACAATTAGGACTCCGTTCTAATAAATCATTAGTGTTAATGGCTATATTCCTTACTGGGAACCAGATTATGCATTACTCTTTTTCCTTCCTGTAACCAGACATACTGGATATGCGGTCTCCCTTCATTCCAGGCAGTCCTTCCTAACTTCTGATCCGAGGTCTCAGTTTAGAAATAATAATACTGTGACCAGAAACTTCAAATAAGTGAATCGGTTTCATGAAACGGAAAATTTGAAACTTATTCAAGTTTTGCCGATTGGAGACGAGGAAATACAAACTTTTTCATCGTTCACAGGAATGAAGAGATCTCAGTTACGAACTTTTATCAATCGAGTTCCGTACACTGCTAATAATTCGGGCTATGCCCATATGATTGTCCGCCTCCGTGGTCTGTGTTATGGGTCCGTAGATGGACGTAAGATACATTACCTGTCCAACAATAGATTGGAGATACATCTCAGTCTAACCTTTCGGAAGTAGTTGTAAGCGATTGGTCATTCGTTACCGACTGGTCTCTTGCCCTTAAGCAATCACTGGGAGATTCGCTGTAATAACATCTTCCTCTAAGGAGCACTGGCTACCCTGTTTTACCGATTTTATTGTACTTACTTTGCCAACTCCCATTACATTGATGGCTGTTGGAGTTATCCCCCCCTTCATAACATGTGTGTGGAAACTGTTGCACTTCTTGACATCAACTCTAGATATTACTTGCTACTCAATCTCTAGACCCCTTGCGAGGAACCAAGGAGGATTGACTTTGTACTGGAAGGTTTGGGTCGCTTGTTCCACTCGATGGAACTTGCTAATCTTTAGGGGGGTGGTGCCAATAGAAACAATCCCGAGGTATTGTTGACACCCTACTGGGTATTGGTTGACCAGGTAGCCCAGAGCCCTTCCCATTTTCTGATGGAAAGGAATTTTTCCTCTCAGGTACTGGTACAACCTATATCCTGCAGTCTTAATAGCCTGTTATGAACGAATGCCTCCTCCTGGAGGAACTCATAACTCTACTCACCAGGCTGCTGCAGGAGACAGTTCGTAGGAAAATACTCTGGTCCATCTTACTCTGGCGTTAACACACACTAGTTTCGCAAGGAAATCTTGCACTGTGTTGCGCATAAATTCACCGAATAAGGTGGGCGGATAAGCTCGTCTGCCTGACTAAGAGAGGCACTTCACTTTTGCTACACGGAATGCTCTCTTGGGCTACTCTTCAAATCACGAACCACAAATACAAGAAGCATGGTTCGGTATAAAGGCAAGTCCTACGTCACGATACCTGGGCGAGCTGAGAATGACACGCACGGGTAGATCTGTTCCCCTTGAGAACTGGGAAAAGCACACAAACCAGTGTACAATTCCAGTTCTCATCTTACGGTTGGGCAAACTGTAAGGAGTGCCTTCTACCATTTTTGCCTCACAATCATGGACTCGCCCCTCGCAAGTGCACACAAATAGCAATTACATTTAGGAGCTGAAAGGCTCTGTTTTTCTAGCTCTCACCTCGTGAGCATACACTCCTAGTAGGACAAACTGGAAAAGGTGCCCAAGCCAGCGCACCTTACTAACCCTCTCCTTGCCAATGCTCGCCCTTGCAAAGAGGGATGGCAGGTAGCCTCCCCTTCAGACCAACCATCCTCAAACTGTTCCACCTTTGGTCAAGACCATACTAGGTAAGGCCTTTCTATCAGGGGATCAAGTACTGGCAGAGCTTTCTCCCAGTGGCAAAATGGCTTGGACATCTAACATTCTCGAAGTTAGTGCCCCACGGCTGGCTCCACATACTGTCCTTGAGTACCCTAGTACCAGTGGGACTCGAACAGATGAGAGACCTGAGTTGGTGGGTGCTAGACACCAATCTCCTCAGAGGAGTAGATCTTTCTCCTCCCCTGGATTTGTTGGTCTTCATAGATGTATTAAAAGAAGGGGGGGTCATCTGTTACACCTGACGGAATCCGGACTTTGGTCCGAATCCGAAAGGCGATGCTACATAACCTTCGGGAAATGAGGACAGCCTGCCTGACTATCAAGTACATCCATTAACTCGTTTCAGGGCCTTATGTAGTGCTGATGAGCGTCAACACTACTTTGACATTCATACCACTTAATGAGGTGACTTAGGGCAGTTCCGAATTGCATAGGATTTTTGCCTCTGACTTCCGGTTATGGATGCCAGGACAATTTATCCTGAAAATTAGTTTTTTTTTTTTTTTCAAAGTATCTCTCCTCCCTTGATAATCAATATTAAGACCTGGGATTACTACCCTATATAGACCTCCAATCAAATGAGTTTTTTTTCTTAGAGTCATTTTTTGCTAGATATGAATTTTTTTCATTATGGTAAAAAAAAACTAAAAATCAGGGAAAAAGTGTGAAACAAAATTTTGAAAAAAGGCAACATTTGATTGTTTTATAATGTCTTTCTAAGTTATATACCAAATTTCATTTCTATATTTTTAAAAATAAGGATAGAATTTGAATGTCAATGATTATAGTTTTGAGATAAGGGCATTCAAAGTTTTTCATTGTATTTTTACCAAGACAACATTTGTAAATTATGATTATTAAGAATTTTATTTATCATAATTTAATCATAAATGAAGATTTCTTTGCTCAATATGTTGCTCCTTTAGGCGAGACAGTTGCTCCAACATCTCTTTCCTTCACTAACTCCGCTAATTTCGCCAATATTACCCACTTCTGAACTCTTATTTGAGAAAATTTTCTCCCTTTCTTATGTTAGCAAGATGTTGAAATTGTATTTGCCTCTTTGGCATGATGAAATTCTTGCCTAAACCAAGAAAAACAGACAAAAACAAATGAATGTCAGAGGTCAAATTCAAACATACTCTATGAGGTTTGTGCTACGACTGGAGCCCGAAGGGTGTAACTACCATGTAATACATAATCTTATGATTCATGGAATCTATACAGATGCCATTACTCACAATTTGTTTTATATTAGAATGTAATAATTATCAAAATTTACGATAACAGAAGGAATACTGCATTTTCTTGTAGGCCACAATGTTTTTGGTTTATTGAGTTACTTTTACTAATTACCCTGTAACTATGAAAGTAAGAGGAATTTTGACAAAATATTTTGTATGCGCATTCTCCATTGTCATACAAAGCTCAGTTAATTTTTTTAGGATTTTTGTGTCTTTCTTCCTATACCCCTATATTGGCATACTGGCCAAGCCCCTTAAATATTTTTGATTCTTTGATAGCTATTTTGAAATCTTTTCATATAACTAGTCCACCCTTTCTTTTTTAGATTTATTTTTTGCCCACAGATGAAGCATTCTGTAACATTTATTTGTAAAATGCATGTTTCAGAGAAAAAATTGACGACAAAGAAACTTGAAGCTTTTAAAAGAAATAATAAAGGAAGCATTGCTACAGAGAATTCCAGTCTTGAAGAATCCAGTGATGTTACATCTCCAGTGGATATCAACAGTTCTAAAAGCTCTTCAAAACTTAGTCCCCAGAAGCCAAGTAAATTTTCTCAGAGTAGCCAAGACTCACATGTAAGTTTTTGTTTGACTTAATGATGATTGTTATTATGATTATTATGGTTATTATTATTATTACTGTTATTTTTACAAGAAATTTGAGGAATGGTATATTAGACTGTGTGTTATTGTTCAGATTTTCTTTTAAGCTTTCAAGATTTTTTATTTTAAAGTGGAACTTTTTCTTATTACTTCAGGAAAATGTAAAGAGCAGCAGTCAGTCATCATCGTCATCATCACCTAAGACTCAACCAGTGTCATCCCAAGATTTGAAAGATCGTTCAGGAGAATCACTCATGTGGGTTGATAAGTACAAGCCGGTTAGCATAAAGAATATCATTGGGCAGCAAGGAGACAAGTCACATGTTAAGAAACTCTTGGTTTGGTTACAGAACTGGAAGAAGAACCAATCTGGTGGCAAAAAACTAATGAGGCCAAGTATGTGAATGCACTGTTTGTTGTGACCATTTTTTCTGTAGTTTAGTTGAAATATTTTTTTTTTACTGTCAATGTTGATTAGCAGTTAAAATCATCATGGTGTATTTTCATATTGTTCATTATTTATTTAAAAGTACATGTACTTACTTTCCATTGGATACCAGTATTTCCAATTTCCAAAGCATTGGATAATGGCAGCACAGCAGCAAGGTTTTTCTCATAATGAAGAAATATAAAAAAAAAAACATCCTAATCTAGCATGTTAGATAATGCTATTTCTCATAGTGCTCTCTCTTATTTGACCCTTCATTGATGATGAATAGATTATGTTCATGCTTTGCTTCAAAGCTTGAATTTTTTATTGAGAGAATAAGCATAATTCTAACTTCATGTGTTATGTTAAAATGTTCTTTTTTCTTTAAAACAGGTCCTTGGGCCAAAGATGATAATGGAGCTTTCTTCAAGTGTGCTTTGCTCTCAGGTCCTCCTGGTGTTGGTGAGTATTACAAAGTATGATAAAAATTAATAATATGTATTGAGGTTTTATCATTTTTTCATAGTTTTTTTTTTTTTATTTTTTTTTTGAATTATGATGTAGTATGCAATTCAAGAACTACCTTTGTTCTTTTCTAGAATATGGTATTGTAGTGTATTTTAACTTGATGTTAGCCCCCCTTAGTTTGTGTACAGTAATGGGATTTTGATTAGATATATATATATTAGAGAGAGAGAGAGAGAGAGAGAGAGGAGAGAGAGAGAGAGAGAGAGAGAGAGAGAGAGAGAGAGAGAGAGAGAGAGAGAGAGAGAGAGATATATATATGTGTTTATATATACAGTGATACCTCTGGATACGAAAGTTTCTGCTTACGAAAAATTCAGGATACGAAAAGCGATACAAAGAGTTTTATGCTCCAGTAGACAAAAAAATCTTCAGGATACAAAAAGCTTACGAGATCCCAACTCGTCGCCGAGAGTACAGTACCTTTTTTTTCAGGGTATCAACCCTTGATTTAGGTGTACAGGTAACAGTAAACCTTCACTGATCCAAATGCTTTACATACAGTACCATAACTTTTATACAGTAGTAAAGAAAATGGACCGTTTTCTTAGGGCTTGGAGGGGATAACTAGGCTATAACTACATTATTGAATAATCTCATGGTGGTTTCTGGAATGGATTAGGCTGTTTTTTAACGGTTGGGTTAATTATTGAATGATAGAAATGGCTGCATTGCATGTTTATTACTACAGTTTTAGCGTGTTTATGAAAGAAAAGGTGACTTTTTGTAAGGCTTGGCACGGATTAGGCTATTTACATGTAAAACGCGACTCAGGATACGAAAAAATCAGGATACGAAACCGTATCCTGAACGGATTACTTTCGTATCCTGAGGCATCACTGTATATATATATATATATTATGCATATATATGTATAATATATTTATATATATTTATATATATATTATATATATAATATGTATATACACACATATATGTATATACACACATATATATACATATATATGCATATATATATATATATATATATATATTATATTTATATTTATATATTTGGGCTCGGCCATGTCTTCCTGATGGAAGGTTCCTTTAGGTAGGTTTCTAAGGAATATTTGCTACAGTGATACTCCCAGAGAACTAACCATAGGTCTCCAGAATTCTAACTCCTAGCGCGAGTATCCTTAATATATCTTTAAGGATATCGCATAATGTCAGGGGACGTATTTTTTGATACGACACATAGCAATCTTCACCCTAAATAGATTTAACTCTTTGAGGGGGAAGAGTGGTGAACGAAAGGGGAGCCGTTATAAAGGTACCCGGTTGACCTCCTCTCCGTACTACTACGGCCCATCATTCCTTTAAACTATAGCATTTAAGCTAAGTGCGCTCCCATGTTTCTCTCTGTGTTGTTACTGTTTCAATCTCCAGCATCTTCATCCTCTGGTAAGTTGAGTATGTGATCTTTCATGTGTATAATTTTAAGGCTCCCTTCTCACAGTTAAATTCGTATAATTTAAGTGTGTTAAGTGGAGCGCAGCCGACACCGGAGGCGGCCATTATGAGACCGCTGTCGCACTCCATAAATGCATTTTATTTATTCAGTAGTGCGACGCTCCCGGTATTTAGCTATAAAGAAACTTTCAGTTAGGCAAATTATACTAGTTTAGATTTGTATACATTATATTTTCTCCTCCGATATCTAACGTTACTCTCGTATACGACAGGGACCCCGGTGGTACCAATTGTAGCTGCGGTCCCCACCGGTGTTAGGCTAGCCTAACCCGTTTTGTATACGTTAGTAAAGTAAATCCCATTGTTTAACCTCTTCGTATGATTTCCTGGTAATTCGGTCGGGGATTTATATCCCCTAGAATTTATGGGTATAATTCGATACTTTTCTTTTTTAGAGAAAAGAGGCTAAACCCTTTCTCCCCCCTGAGTGTTGCCATCATAAGCGGCAACCCTATCTTTCGTCATGGCCACCAAGTAGTAAACTCCGGTTTGACTTAGATGGTTTTTTACCGTCTATCTTCTTTGCTGCCGAGTATCCCGGCTTTGAAGTATGACGGTAACTCAGGGTGTACTGTCTTGCAGCCGACGGGAATCTTTGTTCCTCTGCCGCCCATGACGTTGTCGGCATGGGAAGCTATGCTTCCATAGTTTACAGCCGAAAGTAGGCGGTATACCTACCGCCTCCTTTCTCCCCTGTAGGCTATAAGACACGTCTTATAGCCGACGATGTCGCCGACAAGGGAATCTTTGTTCCGCTGCCGACCACGACGGCGTCGGCACAGGAAGTCATGCTTCCTTAGTTTATAGCCGAAAGTAGGCGGCATACCTGTCGCCGCCTTTCTCCCCTGCAAACTATAAGACCCTTTTCCCTCCCCCTTCTGTCCTTTAGTGTCGGCCTACCCGTCATAACATTCTTTCGCCGGTATATTGACAGTCATCCCGGCTTCCTGGGTAGACTAAGTTCCCGGCCCGGACCCTACCAGCGGCGGTTAGGTTGCCACCTTGGCCAACTCCTCCTTATGTCCTTCCTTCTCTGGAAGCGAATGCTCCAGGGGGAAAGACTGAGCCGGCCCTAACGGCTGCCGATGGGAAACCCATTATACAGTACTGTTGAGAATTTTTTAGTCCTCTCTTGGACTGCCATCCACAGACCTTGCAACCTGCAGTACAGCTGGTGGCAAAAGTTGTGGGTAGATGGAAGCTAGAATCAGATGCAATCATCCCCTTCCATTATAACTCTCATTCTGGCTAGGAGACAGTAGGCGGTAGTAGCCCTCCTACACTTCCAATTATTGTGCTAAACCATAATAATAGGAAATCCTCCTTTCCATTCTTTCTCCCTCTCTATCAGTTAGTGCCGCCAGCCACAAGCCTAACCCCGGTAATGTACCGGTAAAACTACAGTATACAACAATACAGTAGCCAGTAAAACTACAGTATATAACAATACAGTAGTTGGAAAACTACAGCATATAACAATACAGTCGTTGGTAAAACTACAGTATACAAAATACAGTAGTTGGTAAAACTACAGTATACAACAATACAGTAGTACAAGTATTTCTAACATACTCTGTGTATCCTTTTACAGTCTATTGTTGGGACCGCATAACATGCTGAGGTTGAAGTATTCCCTCAACACCCTGATGAATCTTTTGATTATCGGGACACTTATGAAACACCGTTCAGTATTAATATTCTACAGGTGAAGGAGTTGGTGTAAATATCCACTAACTCCGGCTCTATGTATGGGAGTTATTCCACCCTGTATTTTCCCTTATAAGGAATTTAAATATTAATATTGACGGAGGTCTCAGCAATTGCCTGGGAGAGGAAACACAGATATGTGTCTTTCCTATTTCTTTTCTAGCTTACTATCCTAAGCTATTAGATATAATAGTAAGTATTACTATTGATAGTATGCATTTATATCAATGATATAAACAACTAAATACTCATTTCACCCTTTCTTTCCTTACAGGAGGAGCCAATGGTCAAGTGTGCATTCATGTTCTGGAACCACAAGAGTAAGGACATTTGTGGGCATACGATGTGCAGGTCTCGTTTCTCCTGCTGCATCGTATCTGGATCCCTGAGGTACTGGGACCCGAAGGGTTGCTCCAACGGCTCGACCTTGCTGACCGACGGCTTTTGGGAAGGGATCCCTGACACTACGGAGTCAAAGGATACAGCAAGGGAAACCCTTCGAAGGTGGGTAAGAGGATTCCAGAAGAACTATCCGGGAAACCCTTCGAAGGTGGGTAAGAGGATTCCAGAAGAACTATCCGGGACCTTACCTACCTAACGAATCTTTAAGGTGCCTTCTGTTCCCTAAGGCTCAATCCAGTGCGGTTGTGCCTCAGGTACAGGTCCAGCCTCCTTCATCCAACTGACAGTGGACGCGGACATCAACAAGGCACTGCAAGGCATGAACATCCACCAAGAACAGATGTCAGAGGTGTCCACCGACACCAAACAGGACCTACTGCAAGAAGGCCCTGAAGAAGAAGTGGTTCAACCGCCTAAGGAGGAAGGAGGATCCGTTTTGACGGTGACTGAGAACCCTCAGTTCACTGTGACGGCATATACACCTGTGCCGTCAACCTCATCAGCCCCAACTCCCCAACCTGATGTGTAGGTCGGCAGGAGCGAAGCACTCGTAGAGTCGATCCAGCAGATGTTGGCAGTGTTCCGGAAGGAACAAGAGGAGATTAAGCAAGATCTCAAAGAGACGAAGAGAGAGGTGAAGGAAGGGAAACACTGGCGCTTTCAGGGGTTCTACTAAGCCCTTTAGAGTATCTGACCTCCTTCACTGCTCCGAAAGCAACCCCTGGAGGTATACTAAGCACATGCCCATGATGAATGGGAAGCTTTATATCTCCGAGAAGTTGGGGGCCAAACCCCTTGAAGATCTCCAATTCTTGCCCAGCTTTTCAGCATACCCAGATTGCTATATGAGACTGCGGGATGAACCAGCATCCCGCGAGGAGACAGTACCTAAGGAAGTCATTGTCTTCGAGCATGACAAGGCACAGGCTATCCTACAGTACCTAAGGAAGTCATTGTCTTCGAGCATGACAAGGCACAGGCTATCCTAACTAAGACCCTAAAAGGAACCGGATATACCAACTCCAAAGTCTCGGCATTGAGCAAGAGGCATCCAACCTTCATTGCTCCTTCTTCCAGAGCTTTCCCCTTCTCAGTGAAAGCCTTTGACTGTGTCATGAGAGCAGTCGATGAGGGCAAACCGTGCCCAGTCTTAGAGGAATGCAAACCATTATCTCTAGCCATGCCTACCTGCGAGGAGAAGTGGAAAGAAGTACATCTAACCTTCTCCGTCTCTAAGTTGGATCCGGAGATAGCAGGCCAGCAGTTCAACGAGAACCTTCCAAAGTTGCCTGAACATCTTTTGAGAAGAGAACGGGAGACAAAAGAGAGACTTGCTGCTTCTTTGTCTCATCAGAACTGCCTGGAAATGTGTGCAGGCCTCACCACTGCCCCAGACATGTACATGGTCTTAGCTAAGTCCTCATGGGTACCCTTGTGAAGGACTTATATGCCTTCGTCAGGTCAAGGAGAATCTGTAGAGGGCACGTGTTTGCCGCAGCAACGGTAAAACACGAACCCAGGAAGCTGATCACATCATGCATCTGGGGCAAAGACCTTTTCCCACAAGACGTGGTTCAAGAAGTTATTGCCAAAGCTGCCACGGAGAATAGGAACCTTCTCCGAAAGTGGGTCATGTCTTCTAAGAGGAAATCATCCTTAGACAGTGGTCCCCAGCCTAAGAACAAGAAGGCAAAGAAACCACGTAGACCTGCACAGCTTCCGACTGTGACCATGGCCACAGTGCCCCAAATAGTAACCCAGCCACAAACCACCTTTCAGATGGTCCCTCAGCAGCTAGTGGTCCAATCACCTGTTTTCAACCCAGGTTTTGAGAGGCACACGACTACTTTTTGACCCTACAAAGGTAGAGGCACAAAAAGAGGGTCCTCAATAAACCCCTCATGGGGTAGAGGAGGACGCAGTCACGGAAGCAAGTCCTCAGGAACCTCTAAGCAATGAGAGGTTCCAGGTAGGAGGCAGACTCTTCCACTTTCAGTATCGTTGGACCTTCGATCCCTGGGCCCACAGCCTAATCATGAATGTACGCTGTTGGAAATGGAACAAAATTCCACCTCCTTTTCCAGAATTCTTCCAACACTCCACCCCCTTGTTGGAAGAATATACCTCAGAACTCTTGAACAAGAAGGTAATAAGGAAAGTGAAGTCCATCAGATTTCAGGGAAGGCTGTTTTGTGTTCCCAAGAAAGACTCGGACAAACTCAACAAGTTCATCGAGAACAACAAGTTCCGGATGCTTACCTTACAACACATAAGGACCCTTCTACCAAAAGGGGCATACACAGTCTCAACAGACCTGGCAGATGTTTACTGGCACCTACCAGTCAGCTGCCCCCTCTCCTCCTACCTAGGATTTAGGATACAGAAGAAAAAGTATGCCTTCACACCCATGCCCTTTGGGCTAAACATAGTCCCAAGGATATTCACAAAACTTGCGGATACAACCGTCCAACAACTACGCTCTGAAAGAATTCAGGTAGTAGCATACCTGGACGACTGACTGGTGTGGGCAGCATCCAGGATGACTCGTCTACAAGCAGCCGGAAAGGTGATCCAGTTTCTGGAGCACCTAGGCTTCAAGATCAACCGCAAGAAGTCTCGCCTTTCTCTAGCACAGAAGTTTCAATGGTTAGGAATCCATTAGAACTTACAGTCACACCTCTCCATCCCATTGAAGAAGAGGAGAAAAATAGCAGGATCTGTCAAGAGACTAATCAAACACAAGAGGATTTCAAGACGCCAACAGGAAAGAGTATTGGGCTCTCTCCAGTTCGCAGCAGTGACAGACCCAGTGCTAAAAGCACAATTAAAAGATGCGTCAGGAGTCTGGAGAAGGTACGCATCAAACGCTCGAAGAGATCAACAAAGGTTGACAGCGACCCGAATGCGCACGCTATTAAGGCCATGGTCAACAGCCAAGAGCCTAGCACGAACAATTCCCTTACAACTACGTCAGATATCAGTGGTAATACACACAGACGCCTCCCTGGAAGGATGGGGAGGCCATTCGCAAGAAAGGAAAGTGCAGGGGAATTGGTCGCACCAGTTCAAAACTTTTTACATCAACATCTTGGAGGCTATGGCAGTCTTCTTAACGTTGAAGAAACTATCCCCTCGCAGGTCAGTCCACATCAGACTGGTCTTGGACAACGAAGTGATAGTAAGATGTCTAAATCCACAAGGCACGAGATCACCTCACATCAATCACGGGATGTTAGCCATCTTCTACCTGGCAAGGAAGAGAAGATGTCACTTATCAGCAGTTCACCTGCAAGGGTTCCGCAATGTGACGGCGGATGGTCTATCCATGCGAAAGCCGATAGAGACAGAATGGTCCCTAGATGCAGACTCATTCTCCTTCATCTCGGAAAAAGTCCTAGAACTGCAGATCGACCTCTTCACAATGAGCGACAAGAAGAAACTACCTCGTTGTGTATCCCCTTATGAGGACCTTCAAGCAGAAGCGATTGACGCCATGTCTCTCAACTGGAACAGATGGAATCGAATCTACCTGTTCCCCCAACCAATCTCCTGCTAAAAGTCCTCGACAAACTAAGATCCTTCAGAGGAATAGCTGCAGTAGTGGCCCCCAAATGGCCCAGAAGCAATTGGTTCCTTCTAGTTCTAGAATTGAAACTGAAGCTGCTTTCTCTGCCGAACCCAGTTTTATCCCAACTGGTTTAGAAGTCAACTGTTTACGCTTCCTCCTTGAGAACTACAACCTACATCTCATGATTTTCTCGCACTAGCAGCCAAGAAAAGGTTTAAGATCTCAAAGGACAAGATCGACTTCATCGAAGAATACAAGTGAAGTTCAACTAGGAGACAATATGAATCATCTTGGAAGAAGTGGGTTTCCTTTGTGAAAGCAAGGAAACCGACGGAAATATCAATAGACTTCTGTCTCTCCTTCTTCATCCACCTACACGAACAAGGCCTTGCTTCCACCACAATAACTGTATGTAAGTCAGCTTTGACTAGACCTCTTCTGTATGTCTTTCAGGTGGACCTTTCAGGTGAAATCTTCAATAAGATACCAAAAGCATGCGCTAGACTCAAACCGGCAACCTCTCCAAAGCCCATAACATGGTCATTGGACAAAGTCTTGCACTATGCTTCGAATATGGACAATGAGGATTGCACCCTAAAGGATATAACACAGAAAGTGATATTTCTGTTTGCTATAGCATCAGGGGCCAGAGTTAGTGAAATAGTAGCCTTATTAAAAAATGAAGGCCATATTCAGTTCTTGGAAACAGAAGAACTGAATCTCTTCCCTGATCCTACCTTTCTCGCCAAAAACGAGCTGCCCACCAAAAGGTGGGGTCCTTGGAGAATCTGCCCTCTGAAGGAAGATGTCTCTCTATGCCCAGTAGAGTGTCTCAAGCAAGGTCTATCTTCGAAGAACTTCAGACTTCAAGGAGGGACAGCTCTTCGGAGGTGAAACCTCAGGATCAAACTTATCTCTAAAACAACTGAGGGCGAAACTCCCCTACTTTATTCGCAGAGCGGATCCTGACAGCACACCCGCAGGTCACGATCCAAGGAAAGTTGCTTCTTCGTTGAATTTCTTTCAACATATGGGCTTTGAGAGGCTCCACTCATATACAGGGTGGAAATCATCCAGAGTCTTCTATAAACATGCGAAGCAAGTGCATGAGATAAAACACTTTGTGGTGGTGGCAGGTAGTGTCTTAAAACCTGTCGTCTAGTGCTGCGATGAGCAGTGGACTTTTTTGGGGACTCAACAGTGTATTGGGTGAATAGGTGTTAATACCTTTCAATGAAAATCACTATGGTGATTAATAGACTGTTCTATACAGGTGCAGAGTCTAACCAATAACATCAGTGTCGTGTGAACATTTGAACACAGTGTTGAAGCATATCCAACATCCGAGTAAAACTAGACAAGTTTAGCTTCACATTCATTGAGTGGCATTTTTCTAAAAATGAATTAATATATGTATATTTTCCCTTACAGGTCAGAAATGTATATAACCATGATGTTTATATGTGCAAGGTTAGATTCCTTCTCATGAATTATTAATTTATTTTGCTTTTGAAAATAAAATGAAAAAATGTATCTGCGTCTTCTTTTATCCTCAGTCTATTTTCTATTGTCTATTCCTTAAATAAACACCTTGATGGTACAGATTTCCAAAGTACGAAAAGCTAACCTCTAAAATTTTCCCCTTTTGTTCTTATAGAAATACAAATTTTGAATCCTTATAGTCGAAGTTGACATTTTCTCAGCACGGGGCAGGAAGCTTTAAGCTAGTTCCAATCTTGGTTTATATGACAAGTAACGGTAATGTCATATATAAGGGTCTAGGAGACCATATAAGGAACTGATTCAAAGTAAAGGCACTTATACAAACCCACTGATATAGTACTTTCAAGTTAATTCTCTGGTAAGCTTCCATCAGGACGACATGGCCGAGCCCAAAAAACGGATTTTGAGCAAAGCGATAAATCTATTTTTGGGTGAGATAGCCATGTTGTCCTGATGGACCCACCATTCTTCCTTAAATGACCCCACTCGAAACTACTCTTATATGCGGCTATTCCTGCTTCAATGCAATCTAGGAATGATGGGCCGTAGTAGTACGGAGAGGAGGCCCACCGGGTACCTTGATAACGGTTCCCCTTTCATTCGCCACTCTTCCCCCTCAAAGAGTTAAGTCTATTTGGGGTGAAGATTGCTATGTGTCGTATCAAAAAATACGTCCCCTGATATTATGCGATATCCTTAAAGATATATTAAGGATACTTGCTCCAGGAGTTAAAATTCTGGAGACCTATGGTTAATTCTCTGGGAGTATCATTGTAACAAATATCCCTTAGAAAGCTACCCAAAGGAACCTTCCATCATGACGACATGGCTATCTCACCCAAAAATAGATTTTTCGCTTTGCTCAAAATCCGTTATATATATATATATATATATATATATATATATATATATATATATATATGTATATATATATATATATATATATATATATATATATATATATATTTATATATATATATATATATATATATATATATATATATATATATTTATATATATATATATATATAATATATATATATATATATATATATATATATATAAATACACAGTGATGCCTCAGGATACGAAAGTAATCCGTTCAGGATATGGTTTCGTATCCTGATTTTTTCGTATCCTGAGTCGCGTTTTACATGTAAATAGCCTAATCCGTTCCAAGCCTTACGAAAAGACACCTTTTCTTTCATAAACACGCTAAACTGTAGTAATAAACATGCAATGCAGCCATTTCTATCATTCAATAATTAACCCAACCGTTAAAAACAGCCTAATCCATTCCAGAAACCACCATGAGATTATTCAATAGCGTAGTTATAGCCTAGTTATCCCCTCCAAGCCTTAAGAAAACGGTCCGTTTTCTTTACTACTGTATAAAAGTTACGGTACTGTATGTAAAGCATTTGGATCAGTGAAGGTGTATTGTTACCTGAACGTACACCTAAATTAAGGATCGATACCCTGAAAAAAAGGTTACAGTTAATTAGTGTAACAAAAAAGTTGAAACTTACCTTTTGATTGAGACGATGTCCGATAGCGAAGTCGCGGCAGAGGAGGATGGCATAAGGCAGAAAACGTAACAAGTGACACACTACGTACAGCAATTTACACACTTAACACATTAACACTTAAACTTTACGAAATAAAAAAATGGCAGAAATAATTAACACTTAACATTACGTACGGAAAACTATAAAATGAAAGAAAAAATTACTTTAACACTTAACGGTAACATAAAGCTTAAAATTGAATTTTTTTTTTTGCTTTTTTATAACTTTACGTTTTTCATATTTTCTAAATTTCTTCTACTTCTTCATCACTTTCTTTTTTCTGTTTCTTTTCTTTACTTTCACCTTCTAATTCTTCATCACTTCCTCTTTTCTGTTTTTTTTCTTCCCTTTCACCTTCGTCTTGGCCTACTAATACCGCTGGCCTCTTTAATAAGAAACTATCCATTGAAGCTTGTTTCTGCCTACTTTTCAACACATTTCTAAAATGCGTTAGGCAAACGTCATTGCAGTGCTAAAGCGCACGGTTGGTATAAACTTTTTCTGGATGTTCCTTTTCGACGTAGTCTGCCATTTTATGGAAACATGCGAGAATTTCCTTAATGTCTGCCGTTTTCAAAGGTGTAACATCCTCCTCATCACCGCTAGAGAATTGCTCTTGAACAACACTCATTTGCATCGTCTCCAACTCCTTCAGGTCGTCCGTCGTCAACTCCTCGTGGTGCTCCTCGATAAGTTCATCTATATCCTCGGCGCTAACTTCCAGCCCCATGGACGTACCAAGATGTACGATGTCAGCCACCTTAAACTGCTGAATGGGTTCAGGATTGTCAACGATCTCGGCTTCGCCTCCAGGCTTCCCGAACCCCTCGAAGTCTCGTGCAGAGACAGCATCAGGCCACAGCTTCCTCCAAGATGAGTTCAGGGTATGCCTCGAAACTTCCTGCCAAGCGTGATCGATGAGTTTGAGGCATATCACAATATTAAAGTGATCTTTCCAGAATTCACGCAGAGTGAGGTTTGTACTCTCTGTGACTTGGAAACATCTCTGGAAGAGATGCTTCGTGTACAATTTTTTAAAATTTGAAATAACTTGCTGGTCCATGGGCTGGAGGAGAGGGCTGGTGTTAGGCGGTAGATATAGGACCTTTATGAAGGAATACTCGGCCAGAAGATATTCCTCGAGACCAGGAGGGTGAGCTGGAGCATTGTCCAACAACAGCAGACGTTTCATAGGGAGGCGCTTTTCTTCCAAATATTTTCGGACAGTCGGCCCGAAGCAGACATTCACTCAATTAATGAAAAGTTGCCTCGTTACCCAGGCTTTAGCATTCGCCTTCCACATCACGGGAAGGTTCTCCTTGATGACTTTGTGGGCTTTGAAGGCTCGGGGATTTTCTGAATGGTACACCAGCAGGGGCTTTATCTTGCAGTCCCCACTGGCGTTTGCACAAAAAGCAAGGGTAAGCCTGTCCTTTATAGGCTTATGTCCGGGTAGCCTCTTCTCCTCCGCCGTGATGAACGTCCGACGAGGCATTTTCTTCCAGAAAAGCCCAGTTTCGTCGCGATTGAAAACTTGTAGCGAACTGTAGCCTTCCTGCAGAGTCAACTCGTCGAACGTTTTAACAAAGGCTTCGGCGGCCTTCATGTCCGAGCTGGCTGCCTCCCCATGCCGTATCACTGAATGAATGCCAGTCCTTTTCTTGAATTTCTCGAACCACCCCCGAGAAGCCTTGAACTCTGGGGGTTCCTGCTGGGATGTTCCTTCTCCTGCCCCTTCTTCGGCCTGAGAGCGCACAATATCACCGAAAATGGCGGAGGCCTTCTGGCATATTGTAGTCTCAGTGATGGTGTCTCCTGAGATCTCTTTGTCTTTGATCCACACAAGAAGCAGCCTCTCCATCTCGTCATGCACGTGGGTTCTCTTGTTGGAGAAAATAGTGACGCCCTTAGAAGGTGCCGCTGCTTTGATGGCCGCCTTCTGCTTCAGGATGGTGCCTATCGTAGATGGATTCCGGCCATACTCCTTGGCGATCGCACTTGAACGCATGCCAGACTCGTACTTTTTTACGATTTCAAGTTTCGTCTCCATCGAGAGCATCGTCGTCGTCTTCTTTCTTTCCGCAACATTCTTGGGACCCATGGCTACAGTAATACATAATATAATACACTACGTACGTTATATACAGTACTATATATAGTAAACACTAATACAGTACAGTGCACAGTAACGAATGTTTAATAACGATAACACGTGGCGTACGAATGTACTGTATATTAACACTACGTCAAACAAGCGAAAGCACACAATGTCTGTTAACGATACCGCGGTCGGAACGAAAAGAGAGAGAGAGAGATGAACGCCCGTGCGTAAGCAAGCTGGGATAGTTGCCGACCAATAGGAAAGCAGGATCTTATAGCGTCAGCTAGCATCTGAGTAGGGAGATAACCAATGGGTGAGCGGGAGGCTGTAAGTGAGTCTACCCAAGTTCAAAGTCTGGGGGCGCGCGCTTTTTAAAATTACTCTCGGCGAAGAGTTGGGATCTCGTAAGGTTTCCGTATCCTGAAATTTTATTTGTATACTGGGGCATAAAAATCTTTGAATCGCTTTTCGTATCCTGAATTTTTCGTAAGCAGAAACTTTCGTATCCAGAGGTATCACTGTATATATATACATACATACATACATACATATATATATATATATATATATATATATATATATATATAATTTATTGAGATATATTCTGTTAACATGAAATATCCATTACAGTGAACCCTCGTTTATCGCGGTAGATAGGTTCCAGACCCGACCGCGATAGGTGAAAATCCGCGAAGTAGTGACACCATATTTACCTATTTATTTAACATGTATATTCTGACTTTTAAAACCTTCCCTTGTACGTAGTACTGTTAACAAACTACCCTTTAATGTACAGAACACTTAATGCATGTACTACAGTACCCTAAACTAAAACAGGCACAAATATTAAAGGCGACTTTATATCATGCGTTTCCTAAACACGCCAAAAAGAACGATAAAAAATGGCAACCAATGTTTTGTTTACGTTTATCTCTGATCATAATGAAGAAACAAACGCATTTACACATCTGTGTATAGGTTAGTTTTTGCATCGATTATATTGATTATTCAGTACAGTATGTTGATTTTGTTATTACCAATGTTTCACTTAATTTTTCTTAGGACTTCCAAATGAAATGTTTTTCTTTATGACGCCGCATGAAACGACGGCGTCATAAAGTATGCTCAGTAAACAAACGAAGGCATTTAACGCGCATGATGAAAGTGATAAATAATGAGGTTGCAGTAAAAGCTTTTATAAAATATGTTATTACAAATATTATTTACCGTATCTATATAAAATCATACATACGTAGCAAAGCAGGAAAACAATTTACGAGAGAGAGAGAGAGAGAGAGAGAGAGAGAGAGAGAGAGAGAGAGAGAGAGAGAGAGAGAGTTGTTTTACGTACGTAAATGTAAATTTAAAAAAAAAAAAAAGCCCCATTTCATATAAAATAGATTACAAATATTTTACTTTATCATATTACAGTAGTCTGTATAATACTGTAAAGTTCAGTACAGTATGTTGTTGTTATAGTCGTGGCGATGAAATTCTCACGAAACAAAAACACGCCATTTGATTACAACAGCTGATTCATTCTCTCTCTCTCTCTCTCTCTCTCTCTCTCTCTCTCTCTCTCTCTCTCTCTCTCTCTCTCTCTCTCTCCGTGTTATACAATACTTACATTTAGATGAAGAAACTAAAATTAGTTTTCTTAGTGTCAATTAAATACGAAACGAAAAAAATTATGCCGAGTCTACATCCATTTCAATCATAGCTAAAAATACGGCATCCGATTTCATCAGCAAACCACTATTTTTTGGGAAACATCATCTTATTCTAGAAAATTTCTACTCTTTAAATATTTAATTGCACATTAAGAAAGCGTGTACTTTTGTTTTTAAATTTCGGGTGTGTTTTAAAAATCGAGTATTATTGACTTCTTTTTGTTTTACTTTTGGCTGTGATTAGATCAGCTGACATCTAGCTGCCGCTCGAGAGTGTACGAATACACTAACAAAGTATCGTTTATACAATTTCTTAACTTATTCAAACCGTCTACAGTATACAGTTGATATTACATAAGCACCAATTTGTTATAACCTATCAAATTTTTTTGTTTATTACATTTAAACCCCCCTCTCTCTCTCTCTCTCTCTCTCTCTCTCTCTCTCTCTCTCTCTCTCTCTCTCTCTCTCTCTCTCTCTCTCTGTGGGCTACTTTTCACTACCTCCCATTCCTTACCTCTCTCTATCTCTCTAAAAAATTATATCTTTGTTGCTCCTCAAAGTTTCATTTATATTGAAAATCAATCATGATTCAATTTTCCTTACTTTCTCCAATCTCGCACCATCGGTCACATCGCGGTATTTTCGAAATTTCCGGAAAATCCGCGATATATGTATATACATGGGTTATGAAAAAAATCCGCGAAGTGGTGAATCCGCGATGGTCGAACCGCTAAGTAGCGAGGGCTCACTGTATATATATATATATATATATATATATATATATATATATATATATATATACATGGGTTATGAAAAAAATCCGCGAAGTGGTGAATCCGCGATGGTCGAACCGCTAAGTAGCGAGGGCTCACTGTATATATATATATATATATATATATATATATATATATATATATATATATATATATATCTATATATCTATATATATATTTATATATATATATATCTATATATCTATATATATATATATATATATATATCTATATATATATATTTATATATATATCTATATATATATATTTATATATATATCTATATATATATATATATATATATATATATCTATATATATATTTATATATATATCTATATATATATATGTATATATCTATATATATATATATATATATATATATATGTATATAAATTTTATCAACTTCCTGTTAATATGAGTTCTGTTAACCCGATTTCGAAGTTACACGTTAAAATTTATTGAGATATATTCTGTAAACACGAAATATCCATTATTACACGAGTTGAATTTCCCGCCAAAGAGCAAGAGTGAGAGAGAAAGAGAGAGGTTAAAAAGAATCTAAGCTTACAACCAAATAAAGTTTAGTTTTTAATGTAGTACCAAAAAAAAGTAATATACTTTTATGAGTAAATGTACATCCATATTTGTAAATGTAGATGTTTACAATTTAGCATATTTACAGTAGCCTACATCCCAGCTCTTTATTTGTGAATGTGGTTTGCTCTATGATAGTATAAAATAGAAAAATTTTGTAAGGTTGAATAACAAATTAGGTTTCAAAAATGATATTACATTAGTATAAAATAAACTTAATTGTTACATTTACCAATATTTATATTCAATATCTTTGTTTACATCGCGTACGCAGATGGCTGTGGATTGTCAACGTCAACTGCTGATTCATCTGTTGTTGTTTTTTGATAAGCATTTTAATAAGAAACTGGTCGAGAGTTTGTTGAACAGTGTTCTTTTATTCAAGGATTACGTGATAGGGAGTAAAATCATATCAACAATACACTGTTAACTATGTGTGAGCATAATCGTGATACCGTCATGACCTTGAAAACAGCTGACAACAAGACAAAAAAAAAAAAAAAACAATCTGTAATTTCTGTGGTTAAAATACATTTTGAATTGATAATAGAAAAGTACAAAAATTATTAAACGAAGGGTAATTGTTTACAACATCACGCTCTCCATTTACTCCAAAATAATGCAATCCTGCAGTTCTCATCTTTTTGCACAGTAATTAGGTGGTTGTTTAAATTCTGGGAAAGCAATAATTAGCAAGATATGTTGAGGAAGGGGGAAGGGGTTATAAAAGTAAAATAGCTCGGTTTCCTCACCAAACGACTTGGAACTGACATTTCAACATAGTCAGCCAAACAGAATTCGTGATGCCAGCGTACATAAACTGAAATTCGTGATGCCAGCGTACATTTGATATACAGTACTGTATATTCAAAATATACTTTATCAAAAATTGAGTGATTACTCAAAAGTGTCACTCTTTGTAAATTGCATATTTTATAGACACTTTTGAGTAATTAATCCAGGATTGCATTATTTTTGAGTAAATGGAGAGCGTGGTGTTGTAAGCAATTACCGAACGAAGTTCAGATAATATCGAAAACCAGGATTATTTTAGACATCATTCAATTCATGTAGTTTATGTTGTCGGATATTAAGTTATAGATGTGCAGATGAAATTGAATGACCTCTTAATTCCTGCCTACGATCAAACATAGATTTAAGCAAAGTAAAAGTTTATATTGTGTGTAGGTTGTAGGTTGGCCAAGGCACCAGCCACCCGTTGAGATACTACCACTAGAGAGTTATTGAGTCCTTTGATTGTCCAGACAGTACTGCATTGGATCCCTCTCTCTGGTTACAGCTCATTTTATCTTTGCCAACACATACGCTGAATAGTCTGGCCTATTCTATACACATTATCCTCTTTCCTGATACATTTGACAACACGGAAATTACTAAACAATTCTTCTCTCAAGAGGTTAACAACTGCACTATAATTGTTCAGTGGCTACTTTCCTCTTGGTAAGGGTAGAAGAGACTCTTTAGCTATCGTAAGCAGCTCTTCTAGATGAACACTCCAAAATCAAACCATTGTTCTCTAGTCTTGGGTAGTGCCATAGCCTCTGTACCATTGTCTTCCTCTGTCTTTGGTTAGAGATCTCTTGCTTGAGAGTACACTCAGGCACACTATTGTATCTTTTTTCTCTCGTGATTTTCAAGTTTTTATCTTCTTGTTATTTTCAAGTTTTTTTAGTTTGTATATGAGAGATTTATTTTAATATTATTATTGTTCTTAAACTTCTCTTGTAGTTTATCCTTATTTCCTCTCCTTACCAGGCTATTTTCCCTGTTGGAGCCCTTGGGCTTATAACATCCTGCTTTTCCAACTAGGGTTGTAGTGTAGTAAGTAATAATAAGTAATAATGATAGTATTATCTGACATGTTCTAAAGAACATACAGTATATATATACTGTATATATATATTCATACACACACTCACACACACAGACAGACATATATATATATATATATATAGATATAGATATATATATTATATATATATATATGTATATATATATATATATATATATATATATATATATATATATACATATACATATATATATATATATATATATATATATATATATATATATATATATATATATACGTATATATATATATATATATGTATATATATATATATATATATATATATATATATATATATATATATATATATGTACATATATATATATATATATATATATATATATATATATATATATATATATAAATAATAAGTCTGATAACCTTAGGTTTTACTAGGAGTAATATTGTATCTATACATTTTTGTTTTTTCAGATTTTTAAATCTATTCTTTACTTTTTAAGGCAAAACAACGACAGCTCATCTGGTTTGTAAAGAAGTGGGCTTTGATTTTGTGGAGCTTAATGCTTCTGATGCTCGATCAAAACGGCGCTTGGATGAAGTGGTATCGGAACTACTTTCAAATAAAAATCTTGCTGCATATGCCGGAGGTATGTGTAATGCTGAAAAGAAAATGTTTTAATATTTAAAGAATTTTCTATAGTTAGTACTTTCTTGTAGTTAGGTTTTTTTATTACAATATTCAGATCTTTCCCAAGATTAATTAGCTATATGTTTCAGAGACTGATTTTCTTGACGGTAAAAATTGAAATGAGAATTTCAACTTTAAGCTTATGACCAGGCTATAGTTCGCCAGGAACTCCGCCAGATGGAAGAGCCACATTGGATTTGACATAATATTTTTGTCTTATGTAGCTAGGAATAATGTTTGGTTAACAGTACATATTTTATGATATTTCTTACTCCCATTTTTTTTTGTTACATAGCAAGTTAATCTTGATTTTATTCCAGGCAGAGTGGGGGTCAATTATGAATTCAATTTGAATTGATGCTAAAAATGTTGAAATTATAATTGAAAAAATTAATTTAATTGGAATTGATTCCCAAGCAATTGAGATTAATTGACATGAAATGATGCTAAATTGCTGATATTTGATATGAATTGATTGGTATATCCTTATATGTATAACTAATCTTGTGTGTTATAAACTGAACATTCACATAATGTACCATTGCATTAAGGCTAAATAATAGGAATTAAAACATCCCATTCTTGAACCTGACATGTTATGAATAAATAAATTTTTATAGTGATAGAATTAGGCTATAAAGACTTGTCAATCTTGAACATGTATAAATAGTTTGAGTCTATGGAGGCTTTCCAGCTATCTGGTTCTTGGATCCAAATTACAAGCTGGATTGGTGCTATTACAATGAAGTCCAAGATATTCGTGACCCTCTGGCTAATAAATACAAAACCGCATGCAGTGTGCCTGCTTCATCTAATACATCTACCATGGATGTTTCTACTGCTGAACCACTACCAACAAAACCATTAAAAACCAGGTTTCATTCTACCTCAGTCAACCATGTATACAAAATTGCAGCGATTCCCCAGACTACAGGAAGGGCAAGTAGTGTGTGTTTCCAATCATGAATATACTAGCAGAAAAATACCTAGCCGTTCCTGCTACATTGGCTTCTGTGGAAAGACTGTTTGCTGTTGCCTGCAAGCTTCTCAAATCCAAAATGTGTCATTGAACTCCCTTGCCATGGGATCGCAAGGGGGCAAGCCCTTCGGTCAGAAGTCCAGACCTAGTTGAAGAAGGGCGCTCTCCAAGAGGTCCTCAATGGATCTCCAGGCTTCTTCAGTCGACTGTTTCTTGTAAAGAAGGCGTCTGGAGGCTGGAGACCAGTCATCGACCTCTCAGCTCTGAACAAGTTTGTCAAACAAACTCCGTTTAGCATGGAGACAGCAGACACGGTCAGACTAGCAGTAAGACTGCAAGACTTCATGTGCACACTGGACCTAAAGGACGTGTACTTCCAGATCCCAGTCCATCCGTTTTCAAGGGAGTACTTAAGATTCAGCCTAGACATCAGAATATACCAGTTCAAGGTGCTGTGCTTCGGTCTCTCCACAGCACCACAAGTCTTCATCAGAGTGTTTACCCTAGTGTCATCTTGGGCACACAGGATTGGCATCTGTCTCCTCCATTATCTGGACGACTGGCTAATCCTAGTAGACTCTGTGTCAACCCTTCTTCAATACCGAGACAAACTTCTGAGACTTTGCCAGGATCTGGGGATCATGGTAAATCTTGAGAAGTCCTCTCTGCTTCCTACTCAGAGACTGGTATAGACACCATTCTCCACAAAGCCTTCCCATCAGACGACAGGATAACAAGGCTGAGAAAGGTCGCAAGACCTTTTCTTAGACAAGAAGAGCTTCCAGCCCAATCGTGGTTACGTCTCCTCGGTCAACTTTCATCACTGACCCGTCTAGTTCCCAATGGTTGCCTCAGGATGAAATCAATCCAGTGGTGACTCAAGTCCCAGTGGAATCAAGCACACGCCTCCCCGGACATCCAGATCCCCATGGGACTGCGGAACTGACAGATTTTCAGTGGTGGGTGACAGACGAGAATTTACGAAAGGGAGTGGACCTTCTCTTCCTCCCCCCAGATTTGATGCTGTTCTCAGACGATTAAAAAAAAGGGGGATAGGGGCCACGTGCTGCACCACACGACCTCAGGCCACTGGTCAGAGTCAGAAATGTACCTCCGCATAAATCTAGAGATGAAGGCCATCTTTCTGGCCCTTCATCCGTTCTAAAACTTCCTGGCAAGCCACTCAGTGGTGGTGATGAGCAACAACACCACAGTAGTGGCCTACATCAGCAAACAAGGAGGTACTTTTTCGCAGCAACTATCCCATCTAGCAGTAGAGATACTGAGATGTGCCGAAATCCACTCGATACCACTATTGGTACGCTTCATCCTAGGCAAAAGGAATGTGCTCGCTGACAACCTGAGCAGAGGATTTCAGATAGTGAGTACCGAGTGGTCTTTGGATCAGACCCCAAGGCTCTCTGGCAAGATGTTTTTCAACAACGGTGGGACAACATCGACGTTTTTGCCTTTCCCATGTTTTGTCTGATGAGGAGGGTACTCAACAAGACCAGAACATTGGTCAATCTTTTAATGACCCTCATAGCTATGCTATGGCATCACGCAGAATGGTTTCCGGACCTTCTGCAACTCCTAACGGAGCCTCCAAGAGAACTCCCTCCTCGACACAATCCACTTAAACAACCACATACCAACATCTTCCACAAAGCTGTAGCAACTTCACGCCTGGAGACTTATCCAGCATCTCCTCTCTGTGAGAGGATTTTCGCAACAAGTTGCGATTAGGATGTCTGGGCTCCTGCGAAAATCATCAGCAGCAGTCTACCAGACAAAGTGGAAAGTCTTCTGTGGTTGGTGTCGTGGAAGGGGTATCTCTCCACTCGATGCCACTATTCCAGCAATAGCGGAGTTCCTCGTGTATTTGCGTGAAGAAATGCGCCTATCAGTCTCGGCAGTGAAAGGCTATCGCTCAGCCTTAAGCCTCGCCTTCAGGCTGAAAGAAATGGACATTTCTTCTTCGCTAGAACTTTCTCTACTCATACGGAGTTATGAACTTACCTGCTCCAATTCAGAAGTGAGACCTCCCCCATGGAACGTGGTTCGAGTTCTCAGGTCTCTTTAGAGACCTTCCTATGAACCATTACGCCAGGCAACATATCGCCACCTGACTTGGAAGACGGTGTTCCTGCTAGCTTTGGCCTTGGCCAAGCAAGTCAGTGAACTTCATGGTCTCTCATACGACATCGCCCATTCAAGAGGATGGGGGAGAGGTAACGTTCAGCTTCATCCCTGAGTTTATTGCTAAGACTCGGAACACGGGAGTAGCGGATCCTCGATTCAACTCCTTCCTGATTTCTAGTCTCGGTACTGTAGCAGATGACCCAGACTATCTCTTACTATGCCCAGTAAGGAGTTTTAGGCTGTACCGAGAACAGCCGCACTCCGTCCTTGTGTGCCTGCACTATTCGTCAGCACAGGAAGGACCAAGAGGAGGGTCACCAAGAACACCATCTCAGCGTGGATTCACAGGGTCATTGACCATGCACTGAATCCAGACCCTCCTCCATCACGTCACCCCAGAGCTAGAGCTCATGATGTCAGGGGCATAGCTACGTCCCTGGCCTTCAAAAGAAACAACTCAGTGACGCTGGTTCTTCAAGCTGGGGTGTGGAAACGTCAGAACACGTTCATATCCCACTACCTGCATGACGTGACCCTAAGGAAACTTGATACGTTTTCTATCGGTCTTGTGGTGGCTGCACAACAGCGGGTTTAAAACCTCAAGCTCCTTATTGTACAAGTAGCAGAAGGTTGAGGGCATTGTTACCCGGTTTTAGTCTGCATGAATGAAAAGGTTTGACTGGCCCTTATTCTTTTCTTCATTCTCCCCTCTCTTGGGGAAAGCAGCATCCTGGGTTCTCTGCATAGCTGATCTCAAACCACTGCAGGTAAACCATGCTCCCTTGTGTAGCTAGTATTAAGATTAATACTTTTGCGTCCCCATACCCTGACGAGGTGGTATTGGGAAAGCCCTAGTGCACAGTTTTTCCATCTAAAAAATTCAATAACTTTACTAGGACAAGCGAGGCTCAGTGACTCCGTATCCCTTGAGTGCTAACACACTCAGATAAGGATCCCCCGGGTAGAGCCACCCTTCCTAATGGGTGAGTCGCCCCTATTAAATAGTGTGGTTTATATTCCAGTTACGGAACAAATGACATATTCGTAGATAATTTGTATTTTTCCTAACTATACAAACCTTAGCTATTCAACCAAACTTGCCTGCCAGCCCTATCCCCCTTGAAGTCCTACCTCCAAGCAAAGTGAGTTTAATCACAGGTGTGTGAGGGGGAGCGGTAGCAAGCTACCCTCCCTACCCCCAGCTAACTAGCAGTGTGGGTAGTTAACCCTCGTTAAAAATTAAAGGCTCGTCATTTCAGCTACGCCGAAAGTAATACCCCTATTAAATAGCTAAGGTTTGTATATTTAGGGAAAATACAAATCATCTACGAATTTGTCATATTCTGTTGATGCTGTTGGGAGTACCCGAGTTGATAAGATAAGCCTATAATAAAAAGTTGTTAAAGTTGCGTGTTTTAGGTCTCCACTGAGACGATCTACATCATTCTCCTCGGACGATCATAAGCCAGCAGGGACTATCACTAGTCCCCTCTAACCTCCCCCCAGGTGCCACCCTGGGGAGTACCCCCCAGTAGAAGGTCTCACGGTATTCGCGTCCTTGGCGGGGACCGAACTCGGGACCTCTGAAACAAGCCCGCGACGCTACCAACCTAGCTATCCGGAGTATATGGGGCAAAATTTTGAGA
This sequence comes from Palaemon carinicauda, assembly GCF_036898095.1. NCBI lineage: Eukaryota > Metazoa > Arthropoda > Malacostraca > Decapoda > Palaemonidae > Palaemon > Palaemon carinicauda. Next base: position 143,845,751 of record NC_090725.1, read on the forward strand.
AGCCAATTTTTTGTTGATTAAAAATGTGGGCTTTATGGTTATTACAAAGTTGTATAGTAAGTTTTTATAGCATTACTAAATAGTTATGTAAATGATGAAACACTAGGTGAATATTGATGCCTGATAGGCAATAGATATGAGTAGCTTGCCCAATTCGAGTAAAATTTGATTTTTAACTATCATATGAAATATTGATTACCGTATATTACTGTGTGAAGGACGACCCCGTGTGGAGGGTGAACCCCAACATTTCCTGTAAAAAAAAAAGTATTTTTATCATATACTCTATATAATGGGCGAACAGCAATTTCAAGACCAGCCGAATGTTACTACATTTTTTTTATAAAAATTTCACCACACATTTTAATATTTATTTTTTATAACATCTAATAAGCTTTTACTATCATTAGTTATCACTTGCATGTGTAAATGCATTCGTTTGTTTGTCATGATTGGCGATGAAATGTACACAAAACTTTCTCTGTTTTAGGTGGCGATTTTAGGAGAAACATGACATAAAATCACTCTATTCATTTATGAATTTGTAAGAATAAATTGGAAAATCAACATTAATAACAATATTATTATCACATAACCAATACTTGCTAAGATAGATTTTGCTGTAAAAGCTAACCTATACACAGTTGTGTAAGTGCGTTTGTTTATTCGTGGCGATGGAGCATAAGCAAAGCAATGGTTTAGGTTTTAGGTGGCATGTTTAGCAAAAGCATAATATAAATCGTCTTTATTTAATTTATTTTGGATTTCTAAGTATACAGCAAAAGCATTTCAACCAATTTGGACGGAACGGAGGACGATGACAGTGCTAGTACAGTCAAGCTTCGTTTTTTAGTAATAGTTAGATTACAGACACAGGTGCGATGAGCGAATTTCCGCTTATAAATAATGCCCTAGGATGGGCTAACTCCTAACCTAAAAAGTCACTGCCCTTACCATGAGCGTTTGCCCGAGCTGCTGATTGACACAGTAATACTGCCTAATATTGTTTTAATTTAGTTTCTATAACAGTTTATAATCATATGTACAGTGTACAGTACATTTGCACACATGTACACTACGTACTGGACACAGTAAGATTACAGTACAGTATTGTGTCGAGGTAAAGTTTACCGAGTCGTCATCATCCCCTTACTGTTCTGTATGATAAGAGTTGTTCCTATTAAGTATTACTGTACTGTAACCTAATACTCACTGATATTGCATTGTATATTACTGTAATATATGTACAGTAATATTACTACATTACAGCTTAACCCTTTTACCCCCAAAGGACGTACTGGTACATTTCACAAAAGCCATCCCTTTACCCCCATGGACGTACCGGTACGTCCTTGCAAAAAAATGCTATAAAAATTTTTTTTTCATATTTTTTATCTTTTTTTTTTTTTTTTTTAGAAAATTCAGGCATTTTCCAAGAGAATGAGACCAACCTGACATCTCTATGACAAAAATTAAGGCTGTTAGAGCAATTTAAAAATATATATATTACAAAATGTGCTGGGAAAAAATAACCCTTTGGGGGTTAAGGGTTGGAAATTTCCAAATAGCCTGGGGGTAAAAGGGTTAACTGTACTTACAGTAAGTGTTCGGCTTTTTCGTTCAAAATTCGTAGCGCTGCCTACACCGCTACTCAGGAAGCATGACGCAACTACTTATGTGTTGTCTCTTGCGCATTATGTTTTCTATACTTTCTTAAACAGAAATACTGTACAGCTTATTTTTAAACTTAAAACTTACCCGCTGGTTATATAAGAATGGCTATAGTCCCTTGGACGCTCCGCAGAAATTCAAAATCTCCTGGCAATCGCAGATATGCCAGGTGTACACTAGCTCCCTGGCGGTAGACAGGCCGAACTATTCCAACCACTACAGACCTTCCCTGCGCTCTTGCGAGCAAGAAGTGTTGGAATTCACTCGTGATTAACCTGGATTTTAGAAGTATTTTGGTGATGTACATTCTAATTTTTCAGGTTCTGGCATTCGCTTATTTGTTTGTTTGATCTGTGATCATGTATTTATAACTTAAAAGGTAGGATTAGAAATTTTTCAACCGATTTTAAACCTAACAAGAGCAAATGGCGAGATGTAAACATCTAGCCCATTGATGACGTAAGCTAAAAGTTTGATTTGCCTTTATACAAGAATGATAAGTGAATACTTTCTTACGAAATATTTAGTTATAAATTAAGTTAAAGGATTTTAAGAAAATTTTTGTCCTTTTAATAGGTTTTCTTTGGATAATCTTCGATCTGTTTTCAAAGAGTACCTAGCGTTCAGTTTATTTATGTTACGCAGTTGTCAGTGTATCGTTATGATATTACGATTTCTCTTTGTAGCGATTTTTATGAATAGTACTTTCTTCTTACAAATTCAAGTTTTTAAGTTGTACTATATAAAAGGAACATTTTATTTTGCAATTAATTGGTCCTTTCAGTATTTTTCTTTAGTCAAAGATTAAAGGAAGTTACGGTTCAGTTAATGTATATACAACGTAGTATTTTTTACAATCGATGTAGCTCACGATTCTGTGTATCGTTGTTTACTTGTTGGTTTTTGGAATACTAAAATTGTTCATATATTAATTGTAGATGTTCCAATGGTTACGTGTGATAATTCGCCTTTTATTGGAACCCCATAATATAAGGGTTTGTTTTGATTTATAGAGATATTCTTTTCTTATTTCTATTAAGGTAATATTTAATATTTTGTTGCATTTATATGGGATTCAGTGACCTTTGCATTCCCATTCAAACCATTGACATAATATTAAGTCTCTCTCTACGGGGGTCATTTTGTTTGAGAGCGTGTATACTTTGGTTTTAAATAATTGTGAAAATATAATTTTTACCAAAGAGTAAAATGAAAATTTCTAGTGCTAAATTAGTGCAGTGAAATTTATTCAATTCATAGGAGGGTGCTTCTGTTCAGACCTGTCGTTATCCTAGCCTTAGACCTCTTTCAAGCTCCCGGACCCAGGGGAGAAGTTAAGTTGAACGGCGAATGGAATCGAGAGGCGTAGCCTGGCGTTTAACGTCTTGTAAGACCCGAACAGAAGTCCCCTCGAGCGTTTTCTGTCGATCCCCAGAACGCTCACCGTCGCTATAGGTAAGGCGAGGTAATAGTGTTTTCTAACATTAAGCGAGGACGTGGTTCAGGCGCGAAGCTGAAAACAAAATTAGAATCATTCTGTTTGTGTGCCGCCACTTCCACCAGATGGGTGTTCGTCTCCCGACAGTGGGGAGCGCTATGGAATCGACAAAGAAGGCGGGTTCGTGTTTGATAATGCTGCATACGTGTCGCCTAAGATTGATCCTAATTGGTCTTTGCTGTTAAACATGTAACAGCAACTATCTTCGTTTATGCAGTCTTATCAGCCTGCCGTTGGCAGTGCGGTTGGGTGTCACGATTCTGGTTTTGACGCGGTCGCACAGGCGACCTGCCTATTCCGGTGATGACTTGTTTTTGCAAAGGCGGCCTACCAGCTGCAATGTTCAACGGTGGGAGAAGGTGGATGCATCGCTTCGAGTACCTGCTTCTCAACGCCAACTGACCATTCATAGCGCCTAGTGTCAGTCTATCCAGGGGCGCCGACGATCGCCAGGCAGTAGAGCATGCTACCAAGCGACATGACAGACAGCAGAGCGGACCTAAGCGTCAGCAGAGCGGAGCGTCAGCGTCAGTGCAGACGCTTCGCTACCTATGACAACAGACTTTGATGTCTACATGACCATGACCGTCTAGCGTTGGGACATTTTTGCGCCAGGCGCTATATTAAGAAATAAATCTTAACTAGAAAGATATTATATTCTCGGACCAAGGCCTGCTGGGCTAATTCTTGGTTGGGAGAGCTAGAATTAAAACCTCTAAGCATTGAGGTCAGAATTCAGAATCCTAAAGAGTGGACTCCTAGAAATCAAGACTTCTCTTCCTGGGATAGAGTCTTGTATGTCTGACCCTTACTTCTTTCTTCATTCTCCCCTCTCTTGGGGAAGCAGCATCCTGGTCTTCGCATAGCTGACCTCGACCTCTGCAGGTAACCCATGCTTCCTTGTGTTCCTAGTATTAAGCTTAATACTGTCGCGTCTCCCATACCCTGACGAGGTGGTATTGGGAACGCCCTATCCTAGATTCCTATTTAAAGGTCTCAAGGTCAACTTCATAGGACGAGTCACACTTTCCTCCACACACAACTTATGTAGGCCACTCGTTCCTAGCGAAGCAAGGAACTTGTGAGGTGCAGGGGCTTCTTCTCTCAAGTGCTACTCACTGGGAGGCGGAGTCCCCGGGCAAAGCCAAAGTCAGTAAGGCTGGGGACTTTCCACCCTTCCTAAGGGGTAAGTCACCCAATGTAAATAGCGTGGTTTGTATTTCGGTTACGGAACAAATGACAAATTCGGAGATAATTTATATTTTTCCTACCCATACAAACCTTAGCTATTTACACATATTTGCCTGCCAGCCCTGGCCCCCAAGTCAAGTCCTACCTCTAAGTGAAGTGAAGCAAATCACTGGTGTGTGTGTGGGTGGGGGGGGGTTAGCAAGCTATCCCTTCCCCTACCCCCGCTAACTAGCGCGGGGGTAGTTAACCCTCGTTAAAAACTATTGGCCCGTCATTTCAGCTACGCCGAAAGGTAAACCCAATGTAAATAGCTAAGGTTTGTATGGTTAGGAAAAATACAAATTATCTCCGAATTTGTCATATGCTTTACTCCCAGATTTCTATTTCCATGCTGAGTTGCTTTCCCCATTGAACTTGCAGTTTTATGCTTTTGTATCTGGAAATAAGCTTTACTAATAATTGCAATTAGTGTATAATAAAAATACTGTACTATGGTATCTCTTTTTAATCGTGGTTGTACTATACTAATAATTTGATGGCTATTGTAAACTGATACTAAATAATAGATTTAATTTTCAGGAAAGGACAAAGGAACCACCAGTGAAAATCATGCTCTAGTGATGGATGAAGTTGATGGAATGTCGGGTAACGAAGATCGTGGCGGAGTTCAGGAGTTGATTGCGTTGATTAAAAAATCTAAAGTTCCCATCATTGCCATGTGTAATGACAGAAATCATCCCAAGATCAGGTCTTTAGCAAATCATTGTTTTGACTTGAGATTCAATAAACCAAGAATAGAACAGATAAGAGTAAGTATCTTTGGATGTGATTTAGAAAATTTATACTAATACGTAGGTTATGCATAACTAGAGACTTTGATTACTAATGATTTTACTCTATTTGTAAAGGAATCTTAATTTATATCACTTTACTATCTTAAGAATATCTTTCATCTCTTATTTTAGGGACCAATGATGTCTGTCTGCTTCCGTGAAGGTATTAAGATCAAGCCAGATGCTCTTGATCAGATTATAATAGGGGCAAACCAAGATGTGCGTCAGATTCTTCATCATTTGTCTGTGTGGTCAGCAAATCAGAAAACATTAGCTGTTGATGAAATGAAGATTGAAGCAGAAAAGGCAAAAAAAGATTTTAAAATGGTAAGTTTTTTTTTTTTTAAGGTTTTTTGTGTGATGGTTTCCTGCTTGCTTATTAGTAAAAAGTACCAAAGTGATTCAGTAGTCATGACCTCAGTATTAACATTCTGGAGTTTTATGTGTTTCATTGATTTATTATTTTTCTCCTAGGGCCCTTGGGATGTCTGCAAGAAGGTCTTCACTGAAAGTGAACATAAGAAAATGAGTATTTATGACAAATCAGATTTGTTCTTCCATGACTATTCCATTGCACCACTTTTTGTGCAAGAAAATTATCCTAAATGTGTTCCACACAGTGCACAGTAAGTATTCACAGATGCCTGCATTTTATATAGTTGAAAGTAGCTTAATGACCTTTCTAGCTCTTCTGGAGTTATATATGTACAGTATAGTTGAATAATTAGATATGGTGTGCAACCAGTCTATTACATAAGAACAATGTGTTCCAGGAGTGAGTTCTTGAATTGAAAAGTTCATTAGTCTCAACCTCTGGTTGGAATTTGGAAAATTGAGATTATTGCATTTTCAGCGTATGTTAATACAGACAGTCCTTAAGTATGAGCATCCTATTTGCAAACTTTCAGATTTACAAACATGAATTACTGCAAGTCAAAAATATGTTCAAATTCATAGGAGTTAAAATTTTGCAATTACCGCTACTCCCGACTGGTCCCGATGCTGCCACTGCCACCACCAAGGCCGTTCATCACCAACCTGTTTTATTCACAATTATTGTAGCTGTTTCTGTGTATTTCCTCCGCTGTATTTTTACCTTATTTCCGTAAATTACAATGACATCAACTATGGCTGAAGAGTAGTGGTAGTACTGTAAAGAACTAGATAGTTGTGAGAATATGGCAAATATTGCACATTCTTATCATGTAAATCTTTCAACAATTGGCACGATTTATAAGACTGACACTGAGTTATCCGGTGACTGCAAATTTTCCCAGGTGTCGGCTGACTCGTCTCTCTTCGTTATACCTCCGCCTACCCAAGAACATGGTTTGAAAACATAATTTGTTGTTTTCTTTATTAGATAATTACATTACGATGCACTGTACTACTGTATATATATTTGACTGAATTGTGTACTATAGATGAGAGAGAGAGAGAGAGAGAGAGAGAGAGAGAGAGAGAGAGAGAGAGAGAGAGAGAGAGAGAGAGAGAGAGAGAGAGAGAGAGAGAGAGTGTGTATGTGTGTGTGTGCAATGTTTTATTTAATGAACACATGTCCATATCTTAGAAAGTTCTTATGTACTGGACTAGATATATATATAGGAAAGTTATATACTGTATGACTATTTTTTTTAGTTCATTACAACATTGCTTTTGTTAAGTTTATTCACAAATACAGTAAATACAGTCTTCCATCCTTATCTGTGAATCCACCATCCTCTACTGTATTTATCCATGGCCAGTCAACTACTTTCCATTAGTAGGTAGTAGGTTGGTCAGGGCACCAGCCACCCGTTGAAATACTACCGCTTAAGAGTTATTGGGTCCTTTGACTGGCCAGACAGTACTACATTGAATCCTTCTCTCTGGTTACAGTTCATTTTCCTTTTGCCTACACATACACCGAATAGTCTGGCCTATTCTTTACATATTCTCCTCTGTCCTCATACACCTGACAACATTGAGATTAGCAAACAATTCTTTTCTCAAGGGGTTGACTGCCGCACTATAATATTTCAGTGGCCACTTTCCTCTTGGTAAGGGTAGAAGAGACTCTTTAGCTATGGTAAGCAGCGCTTCTAGGAGAAGAACATTCCAAAATAAAATCATTTTTCTCTAGTCGTGGGTAGTGCCACAGCCTCTGTACCATGGTCTTCCACTGTCTTGAGTTAGAGTTTTCTTGCTTGAGGGTACACTTGGGCACACTATTTTATCTTTTTTCTCTTCCACTTGTTTTATTAAAGTTTCCGTAGTTTATATAGGAAATATTTATTTTAATGTTATTGTTCTTAAAATATTTTATTTTTCCTTTTTTTTCTGTCCTCACTGGGCTATTTTCAATGTTGGAGCCCCTGGGATAATCATGTCCTGCTTTCCCAACTAGGGTTATAGCTTAGCAAGTAATGATAATAATAATAATAATAATGTGGTGGGGGCAGTTAAGGAAGTAGTAAAAAATAGAGGGTTGGGCATGAATGTAAAGAGAGTTCTATATGAGAAAGTGATTGTACCAACTGTGATGTATGGATCAGAGTTGTGGGGAATGAAAGTGATGGAGAGACAAAAATTGAATGTGTTTGAGATGAAGTGTCTAAGGAGTATGGCTGGTGTATCTCGAGTAGATAGGGTTAGGAACACAGTGGTGAGAGTGAGAACGGGTGTAAGAAATGAGTTAGCAGCTAGAGTGGATATGAATGTGTTGAGGTGGTTTGGCCATGGTGAGAGAATGGAAAATGGCTGTCTGCTAAAGAAGATGATGAATGCAAGAGTTGATGGGAGAAGTACAAGAGGAAGGCCAAGGTTTGGGTGGATGGATGGAGTGAAGAAAGCTCTGGGTGATAGGAGGATAGATGTGAGAGAGGCAAGAGAGCGTGTTAGAAATAGGAATGAATGGCGAGCGATTGTGACGCAGTTCCGGTAGGCCCTGCTGCTTCCTCCGGTGCCTTAGATGATCGCGGAGGTAGCAGCAGTAGGGGATTCAGCATTATGAAGCTTCATCTGTGGTGGATAACGGGGGAGGGTGGGCTATGGCACCCTAGCAGTACCAGCTGAACTCGGTTGAGTCCCTTGTCAGGCTGGGAGGAACGTAGAGAGTAGAGGTCCCCTTTTTTTTTTGTTTCATTTGTTGATGTCGGCTACCCCCCAAAATTGGGGGAAGTGCCTTGGTATGTGTATGTATAATAATAATAATAATAATAACTGCAAAAAATTGAAAAAAAAAAACTTAAAAATACTATCCATCTCTCCACAATCAAAGGAAATACCTTTCTGACAACCCTCTCCCACCGTAAAATACTCCCACCGTAAAATATGTTTTTAAGGACAGGGAAATTATCCTCTTTTGCTATACAAGTCAAAAGCAATATCTTTGAAGATCTTTGGTTTGAAAAAAAATAAAGACATGATTTTACATCTGCAATTAGATATTTATCATACTAGAAAATATTTAATATCCAGCCTCATTATTTTCAAATCTAAAATTATACTTGAAAGAAACTTTCAAGTTTCATATGAACTAAGAACATTTAGCATGTATATATTTCCCTTCAAGATTATATTATGTATTGAGGGTGATATGTATTTATTAGGAATTTCATATTAGAATGTGAAATGAAATTATAATTTTTGCCATATGTTTATAGCTTTAAAAAACAATCAATTTAGAATGTCATCAATATTTTATGTTATTAAATGGGTGTATTTAGAGACTTTAAATTATTTCCATTAACATAGACTGTACGTTGACAAAAGAGGTCATTACAACAATGCATTTATAGTTGTTCCTCCTTTTTTGGGGGCCGGTGGGGGGGGGGGTGGAGTTGCTTATGTAAGAGAATCACACAAGAAGAGTGAAAATCGGCGAATACTTTGTGCTTTTGGGTGGGTTAACTCATAACCCCCAGAAAAACACACCACTGCCTAAGAATGGTTGACTGACATAATAGGTGATCCTCTGCACTGCAATACATTGTTTGCAAGTGGTTTCTATCACACAGTATTGGAGGTCATATTAGTTTTCAGAGGTAATTGTACATTATTAACATAGCTTCAGTACAAGGTAAGAAGACTCATAACACGAAAGTCACTTTTTTTTATCTAACAACACTTGCTGATACTACAGAATAAAAGAAAAAATGTCATTAATAGTTGATGGTTGGAATGCACCCAAAATGAAAAAAAAAAGTACTCTAGAAAAATTCTCTAATGAAGCACGGTTATCATTTAAAAAAAAAAAAAACATGATTTTTGGAATGGATACTATTGTGCTAAAACTAGTTCAGCTAATGAAATCGAATACCATGTTTTAAGTCTTAGCCTATGGTATTTTATATACAATACAGTTCTGTAAATACACAATTAGTAGTTCTTTTTCAATGAATGTATGAATATTTGCCCTACCACAAGTGAAAAAAGATATATTACTGTAAAACATTGCTAATATTTACGAAGTTCTATGTAGTAAATTTAGTAAAATCTTGTGTCATGATGTAATCTTTAGCATTTTACCCAATAAAATCTCATGGCATGGTGCAATCCTCAAGTCACTGCGCTAAAGGATTGCATTAATTGAATGTGAAGTGCATGCTACATGCACAGTAATGCTGTATATGGCCTGTAGTCTAAGAGCCTCTGTCTAGAGACAAGCTCTAAACAATCCTAAACTAACTAACACACACACACACTCTCTCTCTCTCTCTCTCTCTCTCTCTCTCTCTCTCTCTCTCTCTCTCTCTCTCTCTCTTTTTGACACTAAGAAAACTAATTTTAGTTTCTTCATCTAAATGTAAGTATTGTATAACACGAAGAGAGAGAGAGAGAGAGAGAGAGAGAGAGAGAGAGAGGTTGTTGCAAGCAGTGAAAAGTTTATACAAAGGTAGTAAAGCATGTGTTAGAATAGGAAATGAAGTGAGTGATTGGTTTCCGGTGAGAGTGGGGCTGAGACAGGGATGTGTGATGTCGCCGTGGTTGTTTAACTTGTATGTTGATGGAGTGGTGAGAGAGGTGAATGCTCGAGTGCTTGGACGAGGATTAAAACTGGTAGGCGAGAATGACCATGAATGGGAGGTAAATCAGTTGTTGTTTGCGGATGATACTGTACTGGTAGCAGACACAGAAGAGAAGCTTGACCGACTAGTGACAGAATTTGGAAGGGTGTGTGAGAGAAGGAAATTGAGAGTCAATGTGGGTAAGAGTAAGGTTATGAGATGTACGAGAAGGGAAGGTGGTGCAAGGTTGAATGTCATGTTGAATGGAGAGTTACTTGAGGAGGTGGATCAGTTTAAGTACTTGGGGTCTATTGTTGCAGCAAATGGTGGAGTGGAAGCAGATGTACGTCAGAGAGTGAATGAAGGTTGCAAAGTGTTGGGGGCAGTTAAGGGAGTAGTAAAAAATAGAGGGTTGGGCATGAATGTAAAGAGAGTTCTGTATGAGAAAGTGATTGTACCAACTGTGATGTATGGATCGGAGTCGTGGGGAATGAAAGTGAGGGAGAGACAGAAATTGAATGTGTTTGAGATGAAGTGTCTAAGGAGTATGGCTGGTGTATCTCGAGTAGATAGGGTTAGGAACGAAGTGGTGAGGGAGAGAACGGGTGTAAGAAATGAGTTAGCGGCTAGAGTGGATATGAATGTGTTGAGGTGGTTTGGCCATGTTGAGAGAATGGAAAATGGTTGTCTGCTAAAGAAGGTGATGAATGCAAGAGTTGATGGGAGAAGTACAAGAGGAAGGCCAAGGTTTGGGTGGATGGATGGTGTGAAGAAAGCTCTGGGTGATAGGAGGATAGATGTGAGAGAGGCAAGAGAGCGTGCTAGAAAGAGGAATGAATGGCGAGCGATTGTGACGCAGTTCCAGTAGGCCCTGCTGCTTCCTCCGGTGCCTTAGATGACCGCGGAGGTAGCAGCAGTAGGGGAGTCAGCATTATGAAGCTTCATCTGTGGTGGAAATGTGGGAGGTTGGGCTGTGGCACCCTAGCAGTACCAGCTGAACTCGGTTGAGTCCCTGATTAGGCTGAAGGAACATAGAGAGTAGAGGTCCCCTTTTTGTTTTGTTTCATTGTTGGTGTCGGCTACCCCCCAAAATTGGGGGAAGTGCCTTGGTATATTGATTGATTGATATAGGAGATATTTATTTTAATATTATTCTTAGAATATTTTATATTTCCTTGTTTGCTTTTCTCACTGGGCAGTTTTCCCTGTTGAAGGCCCCGGGCTTATAGCATCCTGCTTTCCCAACTAGGGTTGTAGCTTAGTAATTAATAATAATAATGATAATAATAATTTTAGGGGTGAGCTACTTCCTTCAAATCCAGAAATATATACTCTACATGTACCAAATATCCACACAATTACCATAATATATTCTCAAATACATATTCTCTTAGCAAATTTTAAACTTTAACTTTGGTGCCTTTGTGTCAATGAACTCTAGTTCCCCTAACCAACCACCATTACCTCCATGCAGTTGTTGCTCAACACTATAAGTTACGCACTACCCCAATACCCCATTATACGAGTGAGTTTCATTCCTTAAGAAATATTCGCCAAACGAAAATTTATTGATTGAAGTGCATTTTCCCATTGACTTCCCTTATAAACATTGAGATAAGTTCTTACGAGCTCACCAGAGTTCACTTGTTTCCCATTATAAGGTTATTATGCTCTAATGAAATAGAATACCTGAAGAAATTAATTGTATTAACATTATGTAATGTAATAGTAACCAGGCAACGACAGTTTAGAAAGTATATTTTGTATCTGTGTAGCAAAAATGAAAAATTAAAATACCAGAGCAATATTTTCAATGCAGTAGGATGTCCTTGAAAATAAAAGAAAAAGACAATGTTTTATGAGAGAGAAGTATTTGAAATAAAACTGTATACCATAAGTATGATATAACTATAGTTTAAGCATTACTGTAATTGTTTCGTTTGGAAAAAAGATCCTTTGAAATTTGGGCTTAATCATGGAAGGCATACGGTAGTGTTAATCAACCTATAAACGTAAACAATGGAGAAGATTTGTAATCATTTTTATTTCTTGATATGATCCTGATATGTCAGTATTACATACATTATTGGATACAGTTAACTGAAACATTAGTTTTATCTGAATCTTGTTTATATCAAATACATCAGTTTGTTCATTTATTTGTTCAAGTGTGTTTTTCAAAAGGTGGGGCAATCTTAAATGAACAAACGAACAGCTGTTTGTTCCAACACGGAGTACTTACCTCGAACTACTTTCTTAGGAGTACCTGGGATCTCCTCCCATCTGACCAGAGTTTTGTGTAGTTTACCCTACTTCCGTTTTCTGTGAGGGCTAACCTCAGGCGGATTGATACGTGCCCTGAGGCTAAGCCCGGGTTAGGGAGCGTGCTAGTTTGGGTCTTGACCCTCAGTAAGTTCTCTGGTCGCGTCACGATATCATCTCGACGCTCTCCTTTATCTCAGTGTGACCCTTTGTGTCCCGCGTGGTCTCCACGTGGTATCCCTGTGCTTTTCCTTTGTGTCCCCGCGGTCTCGCGCGTTAACCTTGTGCTTTCCCTTTGTGTTCCCGCGTTCTCACATGTTAATCTTGTGCTTTCTTATTCTTTCCCGCTGCGTTCCTGTGTCTTGCGGTGTATTGCTAGTGCGTGATGGAGCACCCCCGCCGTTGTCCTGGGCCTATGGCCGGGAAGTCGTCTGGTGCGTTCCTGTCCAAGCCGGAGGTAGACCCTCACTCCTTGTGTTCGTCGTGCAGGGGCAGAGTGTGTTCCCCATCGGACACGTGCCCAGAGTGTGAATCGTGGAGTGAAGTGCAGTGGGTACGATTCGGTACAAAAAAGAAGAAGTCATCCAAGAGGTCGCCCAAGAAGGCTAGCACCTCTTCTCCCTTGACGTCACCAGGAGAGCCTCCGGAAAGAGTTTCTCTACCACCTTCCCCTACCCAGGTAAGTCCGTTGTGGGGAAGAAGCCAGTGGCTCTTCCTCAGGAGTCTGTTCTTCATGGTAGCAGGGTAGCAGCTTCATTCCAGGAAAGGGGGGTGCCTGAAGGTGAGTTTAGTGGGAGTTCTAGAGACGGTGTCCTGGTGCTTGCGGGTCACGTCTCGTCGGATGACCCCATGTGGAGTAAAAATGTCCCTGCCTCTTCGCCCGCATCATGGGCATGTTTTTCAGGTACCTCCACAGCTGAAGGTGCCCCCGAGAAGGAAGTCTCACCCCCGTCAGATCACCTCGAATGGGTACCTCCGAGGATGTCCTTCAGGTCCCCGTTGAGGATGGAGGAAGGCCTCAGAACCTGGTTCCCCGACGTAGAGCGCCCACGCTCTCCCCCAGCTCCGCCGTCTTCATTACCAGACGTTTTTCTTCAGCCCACGCCTTCCGCGGTCCATCAGGTCGTTCAGCCGCCGGCTCTTCATGCCCCTGCCCCACGGACGAGTTACGGAGAGTCTTCAGATTCGTCGGTAGCAGCGGCCTCCAATTCCTCTGAAGGTGAAGCCTGGAAGAAACCCCGTCGGAGGCGTGAGAGGTCCCGGAGAAGACATTCCCGTTCTCACTCACGCTCCAGGTCTCGCCACGGAAGAAGACGATCCAGGTCCCCCAGAGGAAATTCAGGAGGAGTAGATCGCCGGGGGAAGAATGGGTGGTCATTCCCCGTAGTAAGCTCGTTGATTTTACTTCGGTCCCGAGCACTTCAGGTTGGCGCCCTAGAGACAGGTCCCCGGAGAGGTTCACCTCCAGCCACAAGCTCGAACCTCGGAGGGACTTGGCCTCGCTGACCTCATCGGACAGACGTAAGACGGCGAAGGTCCCGACTCAATCCGCCCAGCGCAGGGAGTCACTCCTTCGGTCGGGCAGCCTCGTCTCGTCCTCCAAAGTAGCGCCTCAGCGACGGGAGATGGAGAGACGGCTTCCTCCTTCGGCCAAGCCCACGGAAGTCTGGTCCTTCACGATGAAGGACAGACCTAGGACGGAGGCCCTCGCCGCCACGGCAATGCTCGTCCTGCGTCCGGAACCTTACACGGAGGCCCCCATCGGTGGAGCTCCGTCTAGAGAGGCAGGCCGCCAGACGGAGGACGGGGACAACAACGTAGATGGCGCAGCAGCGGAGGACTCGGCATACAGGAGGGTGATAGGCCTCATTAGGAGACACCACAGAATAGAAGAGCCCGAACCCTCCACCGAAGATGCCTGGCACTCTAGCCTCAATAGGCTAATGGAGGCCCCCGTCCAGCAAAGACCTTAGTTAGCTCTTCCGGTGGCCAGGGACGTGAGGCTCGGTAGAGCTCACGTCAACAAGATCGTGGCTAACAATGCAGAGGCCCCCAAATCACAGAGTTCCTCAAAGTTGCTCCAGGGCCTGAGGTCCCAGAGAAAATTTTACCTACCAGAGGGACAGAGGCCAGGGGCCTGCAAGATGGAAGCCTCCCTCGAAGTATTAGGCCAAGGAGCACCAGAAGACAGAGCCTCGACAGCCCCAGTCTGCTTCTCCCAGTCAGAGGTGACGATGATGGAGGAGATGGCTAAGGACCTAGCTAACGTCGCCTCCTGGCTGGACTGGTGGGCATCCGCCCTCGTAGGAGTCCAGTCCTCCTACGACCTCTCAGTCCCGGGGAATCAGGCTCTACTGAAGGAGCTGATTATCTCGGGAGGTAGAGCTCTTAAGTTCTTATCCTACCAGTCCCTAGCCCAATCAGCCAACTGGGTTCTTCGAAGGAGGGACACTGTCCTGAATAAGATGATCAGACGGATTCCGGACAGGGAAGCGAGGGCCCTGAGGAGCCTGCCCCTGTGGGATGATGCTCTCTTCCCCTTGAAGGCAGCAGAGGAAATTATGGAAAAGGTCCAAAAACGTAAGGACGTGGGTGAACCCAGACCCCAGTCACTGTGGAGACCCATCCACAGAAGACCTCCGTCCGATGTTCCTCCTCCTCCTCGGGCCTCGCCTAGCCAGCCCAGGAGAGATGCCCCAACAGCTTCTTGGTCGCAGCCTTCGCAGCCCTCCCGTAGAGGAGCAGCTTCAGCCCCGGCCTCCTGTAGGACTTCCTACGCGGCCACCAGGAGAGGACGTACAAGTCGATCCTCCAGATGGAGATAGGGAGAGAGGCCCCCTACTCCTGCCCAAGCCTCAGGTGGGGGGATGCCTCAGACGTTTTTGGCAAGCATGGAAGAACCACCGGGCAGACCCGTGGACAGTAACAGTAGTAAAGGAAGGGTACAGGTTACCATTCCTAGCAGAACCCCCGCCCCTAATTCCAGATCTTCATGCGGAGTGGTTAACTCCCAAGGACCCCTTGAAGAGGACAGCCTTGCAAGAGGAAGTCTCAGCGATGCTGGTGAAGGGAGCGTTGGAAACGGTACAGGAACCAAGCCCGGGCTTCTACATTTGGCTCTTCCTAGTGGAGAAGGCAACGGGAGGCTGGAGGCTGGTCATAGACCTCTCAGCCCTCAACAAGTTTGTGTGCAAGACCGACTTCAAGATGGACACCCCAAAGTCGGTCCTGGAGTCCTTGAGGGAAGGGGACTTCATGATGTCCATAGACCTCAAGGACGCATATTTCCAAATTCCAGTTCACCCCTCCAGCAGAAAGTACCTTCGGGTGAAATGGGGTGCCCAGACATTGCAGTTCAAGTCCCTCTGCTTCGGACTGTCCACAGCACCTCAGGTCTTCACGAGAGTCTTCGCAACAGTCTCAGTTTGGGCGCACGAACGTGGCATCCGCCTGATTCGTTACCTAGACGACTGGTTGCTGCTTTCATCCTCAGAGGTAGTACTGAGGGAACAAGGCGTGGAGCTACTGCAATTCTGCAAGATTCTGGGCATCACCATCAACCTGGAGAAGTCTCACCTGTGGCCCTCAACCAGGATGACCTACCTCGGGATGATCCTAGATTCCCGTTTGGTGAGAGCCTTTCCCTCGGGGGAGAGGCTGGACAACTTGGACCAGATCCTCCGCCCCTTCATATCGGGACAGCCCAGGAGGGCGAAGGACTGGCAGAGGTTAATAGGCCACCTCGTATCATTGGAGAAACTGGTTCCCCAAGGAAGGCTCAAACTCAGAAACGTCCAATGGAATCTGAAGGAACTCTGGAACCAGAAGGATTCCCCCCACAAGGTGGTTCCCGTTCTCCCGGAAACAAAGGAAGCCTTGGAATGGTGGCAAGACCGAACGAACACCCTCAAGGGGATGTCCTTCGCAGCCGAGCCCCCTAAAATGCTCCTGTTCACAGACGCGTCCAAGGAGGGGTGGGGTGCCCATATCCTCGGAAGGTCAGCAAGAGGCAGTTGGACTGAGGTAGAAAAGGCCCAACACATAAACGTCCTAGAGATGAGGGCAGTTCAAAGGGCGTGCCCTCAGTTCGTCAATCTGCTCCGGGAAAACACCGTGGCACTGATGTGCGACAACGGCACGGTGGTGGCATACATAAAGTAGCAGGGAGGACTGAAGTCGAGGGAGTTGTGCAATCTCACGTTGGAACTTCTGGATTGGGCCGAGTCAGAGCAGATCACAATCACAGCAAGGTTCATTCCAGGAAAAAGGAACGTCCTGGCCGACGGCCTCAGCAGGATGGGACAGGTGGTAGGAACCGAGTGGTCCCTGCACCCAGAGGTAGCCAAGCTCATCATCCAGCAATGGGGCTCGCCAGTGATGGATCTCTTTGCAACAAGACTGAATGCTCAAATCCCCGTATTCTGTTCTCCTGTCCCAGACCCAAAAGCGGCGTTAAAAGACGCCTTCCAACATCCCTGGGACAATCTAGACGTATACGCCTTCCCCCCTTTCGCAATGCTCAGACAAGTGCTCAACAGGGTAAGGAGGGCCCACAACCTGAGGATGACTTTGGTAGCGCCCTGGTGGCCGGAGAGAGTGTGGTTCGCGGACCTAAAAGAACTAGCGTGTTCCGCCGTGGCCTCTCCCGGACAGACCGGACCTTCTCCGGCCACCCCACTTCCAAAGGTTCCACGAGAACCCTCGGTCCCTCCGCCTTCACGCGTGGAGGTTATCGAGCGTCTCCTGAGGAAGGAAGGCTATTCAGTAGGAACGGCAGAAAGGATGTCTGGATATCTGAGGCGTTCATCGGCAGCGGTATACCAAGCTAAGTGGGCTACTTTCACGAAGTGGTGCTCCTCCTGGAACATCAAGCCGCTGAGGGCCTCCATTCCGGAGATTGCGGACTTCCTGGTATACATCAGGGACGTGGTTGGTATGTCTGTTCCAGCCATCAAGGGAGTCCGTGCGGCCTTAGGCCAAGTCTTCCTCCTGAAAGGCATCGACCTGGGGTCCTCGAGGCATATCTCGATGCTCATCAAGAGCTTCGAGCAAGCGTGCCCCCCTCTAGCCGTCAGAGTGCCGCAGTGGGATGTGGCGAGGGTCCTGAAGATGTTAAGTGAACCCCCGTTCGAACCCCTGAAAGACATCGTGGACAGGGATCTCACCCTCAAGACTTTTTCTGCTGGCGTTGGCTTCAGCAAAAAGGGTGGGCGAGATTCACGGACTGTCTTACGAGGTCTCACACTCGAAGGGCTGGCGTGAGGTTTCCTTCAAGTTCGTCCCGACTTTAGTAGCTAAGACCCAGAATCCAGCAGTGTGGGATCCCAGGTTTGAGGGCTTCTCTCGACCAGCAATTCCTCGTTCAGGGACTTCAAGTTGTGCCCTGTCAGAGCCGTAAGGAAATACCTGGAGAGGACTGCTAGACCCCGCCCTGGTATCAAGAGCCTTTTCGTCTCCACAGGTCCAGTGAAAAAGCCGGTCTCGAAGAACACTATCTCCTTCTGGCTGAGACAGGTGATTAGCAGGGCTTATAGTAGTGTGGGCGTTCCCCTGCCGGGTAAACCCAGGCCCCACGACATTAGGGGTCTAAGTACCTCCTTAGCTTTCGAAAAGAACATGGCAGTGGGTCAGATCCTAAAAGCTGGCACCTGGGCTAACCAGTCTACCTTCACGGCTCACTATCTGAAGGAATGCTCGAGGAAGTCCCTAGACGGGTTCTCAATAGGAACAGTCATCTCCGCGCTCCAAGCGATTTAACGGCATAGCCCCAGGTACAATCGCGGGTAGTAAGACCAAGAGACACAGGTTCGTTTCCCTAAACCCCCTTGCTCTTCCTTCCCCCTCTTCCACTCGAAGATAGACTCAGGTAGCCCATGAGCCAGCTCTCAAGACACGTGATCATCGAAAGGACATGTATATGAGGAATTCTTGCACAGGTGAGTTACTTAGACTCTAACATGAGCTCTTTGTGTAGTTTCTCCTATGTTTCGTTTTCAGATCAGCTCTGAACCTAGCCACCTATCTAGGTTCCACTCATCCTGCTTAGCTAGGTCTATGGGTCAAGAAGGCCACTCCCACCTCCTAAAGTGTAAGTCTCCTAAGAAAGTAGTTCGAGGTAAGTACTCCGTGTTGGAACAAATCACAAATTTTAAGTAATTTGTATTTTTCCCAACAGTACTTACCTCGAACTATTTTCGGGTAATGGCTCGCCCTTCCTTCCCCGAGTGCCTTACTGACCCTTAAGGTAACTAAGCTACCAAGAACTTACTGAGGGTCGAGACCCAAGCTACCACGCTCCCTGACCCGGGCTTAGCCTCGGCACGTATCAATCCGCCTGAGGTTAGCCCTCACAGAAAATGGAAGTAGGGTAAACTACACTAAACTCTGGTCAGATGGGAGGAGATCCCAGGTACTCCTAAGAAAGTACAGTAGTTCGAGGTAAGTACTGTTAGGAAAAATACAAATTACTTAAAATTTGTGATATTTCATATAAACAAGATTTTGATAAAACTGATGTTTCACTTTTAACTGTATCCACTTATAATGCATGTACTATTCACATATTAGTATGTATTAAGAAATAGAAATGGAGAATATTAATCTTTAACATTGTTTTCATTTATAAGTTGATTGACACTACCATATGCTTTCCAAATCTGCCGATTAAGGCAAACTTCTAAAGGATCTTTTTTTTCAAAAGTAACTTTTTAAATATTTAACTTAGCCGGTGAATATATAATAGCTGCTGCTCCAGCGGCTCGACAGAAAAACACACAAAAACTCGCGAGCGATCGCTATGAAGGTTGCGGGTGTGCCCACCAGCGCCAACTATCGGCCAGATACCGCATATGCATGTAAACAAGCCTCAATTCTTCTCTGTCGGTCTGAACGACAAGACGTACCATTACTCGCTGTATAACCTGGAGTTTTTCAACAGACTTGGTGAAGTACTTCATTTTAGTTTGAGCTTTCGCAGTGCAGGTGTTTTATCCTCAACTTAAACTCTATTTAATTGTTGATGACTTTGGATTGTTTTTTGGACTTTCTTTGACTTTTTCAAAATGGCTGACCCTTCTCAAATTCCTAGATTTCGCAAGTGTAATGCTAGGGATTGCAATAGGCGTCTTCCAAAGGCCTCTCTCGACCCACATACTGTGTGTTCTAATTGTCGGGGTAAAACCTGTCAATTAGGAGATCGGTGTGAGGAGTGCGTGGGCCTTTCGGAATTCGATTGGCTCGAATATGACAAGTATTCTCGTAAGCTAGAGAGAGATAGGGTGAGGAGAAGTTCTTCTAGATCGGTAGATTTTTCCTCTCCCCATGCCCCTGAACCTAATCCTTCCCCTGTAGTAGTTGTGCCTGAACCCTCTACTAGCACTCAGGAACCATCAATGCGGGACATGTTACGTGCCATTCATGCTTTGGGCGAAAGAGTTGAGTCGTTAGCTACAGATCGTAATCAACTCATGGCTGACGTTAAAGAGCTAAAGTGTCAGAGTGCCACAGCGGAAAATCGTGGGAAAGTGATTAGTGCGCAAAGTGTTTTCAGTGTTGCGACCGAGGGTTCGTCTGTTCGTGCCTGTCGTTCGCCTAGTCCGGGACCTCTTGCAAGCTCCCAAGCCCAGGGGAGAAGTAATGTCGTACGACTTATGGGTTCGAGAGGCCTTGATCAGCGAACAGACGTTCCCTCTATGGTAACAGGCGTGTCTCATCAAGACCGCCCCTACCATAAGACGAGAGAGACCATTTTCTCCTCGTCATCCGAAGGCTTTTCGCATAAGAAACCGTGGAGCAAGGTTTCAAGGCCCTTGAAGCGAAAGTCGGTCCCTTCAGGACAGGTCCAGCGTCCTGGTTGTAGCCATTGGGACAGCTCTGACCCTTTGCAGTCATCGGAAGACTGCTCGCCGCCTAAGAAGAAACGTTACACAGGCTCCGAGAGTCTTGGTGTAGGCAAGGTTTTGCAGTCTCAGACGTTACCCTCGTCTTTTACCGCACCCATTCCCGTTGATCCTAAATGGGTTGTACTGCAAGACATGCAGATCAAGCTCGCCTCCCTTATGGAAGACTATTCTGCTGAAAAGGTTCACGATGATCCTCGCCGCTTAGCTAATCGAGATCCTGGCCTTCAGCCGCCAAAACGAGCCTTTGCTCGTCCTGTTGACGTTGGCGTTACTAAGTCACGTCAGTCACGCTTTGTAGAGCCTCACTCGATGCAGTCCCGTGTTGACTTTCAGCCGCATATGGACGTTCAGCCGCTTCCTAATGCTCTTGTTGACGTTCAGGACGTTCGCCAACCAGCGGAGTTGACTTGTTTTGACGCTGAGCGTCAAACACCGCAGTCAAGAGTTGTTTTGACTGCTCAGTCTAGGCAGTCAAGGCAGTCTCGAGTTGACGTCGAGCGTCCTCCCGCTCCTGTTGTTGTTGACAGTCAGGCTGTTAAGCAGTTACATGACGTAGCGTCCTGGACTGCTACTGATGCACCAGTGCGTGTGGACTCTGCGTGTCAAGCATTGCCAACCCCTTTGCTTGTTACTCAGCAGTTGTCGGACGAAGATCCTTCAGATGAGGACGTTGCTGACCCTCATCATGATGATCATCCTTCAGATGTAGACGAACCTAGGACAGTTCCTCCTTCGATGGACTTTAAGAAAGTCATGTTAATTTTCAAGGAGCTTTTTCCCGATCACTTTGTTACCGTTGCTCCTCGTTCGCCACCGTCTAAGTTTGCTCTAGGCTTACCTGCTAACATGCCAGCCTTTACTAAGCTAGTGCTTTCTCGCTCTTCCAAAGAGGGCTTTACGACTTTTAGGCGACTGGTTGGATACCAGGAGGAGTTTGGGGAAGACGGCCTTTGCCTTCCCTCCTTCAAAGCTCTCGTCTAGATCGAGCGTCTGGTATGCCACGGGAGAAGTTCTCGGCTTGGGAGTCCCTGCCTCTGCCCAGGGTGACTTCTCAAGCCTCGTAGACTCTCCCCGCCGCCTAGCCATGAGACGCTCGAAGATTAGTTGGTCCTCCTCGGACCTTGACCATCTGCTTAAAGGCGTATACAGGGCCTTTGAAGTATTCAACTTCCTTGACTGGTCATTAGGAGCTTTAAGTAGGAAAATCTCGTCTGCTGACAGAGATGTTTCCTTACTTATCATGTCATGTATGGATAAAGCCATCCGCGATGGTTCCAATGAGCTTGCCTCCACTTTTACGTCGGGAGTCTTAAAGAAGCGAGATTCCCTTTGCTCTTTTCTTTCGCCAGGAGTTACTCCCTGTCAGAGATCAGAACTGCTCTTTGCTCCCTTATCAACGTCCTTGTTTCCGCAACAATTAGTTAAGGATATAGCTTCTTCGCTTGTGCAGAAGGACACCCATGACTTGATGGCGTCCTCTGCTCGCAAAGGGACTCTTTCTACATCCTTTGCTGTAAGACCCAGGATCGAGACTCCGGCATCCAGATTTATCCCGCCCTTTCGTGGCAGAGCTCCCAGCAGGGGAAGCGCTCGTGCCGAGGGAAAGAGAGGTAAGAAGAAAGGAGCCAAGTCCTCACGTGGCAGAGTCTGACTGCCCACAGCCTCAGACAGCGGTAGGAGCCAGATTGAAGAGCTTCTGGCAGGCCTGGGAGAAGAGGGGCGCAGACCAAGAGTCTGTCCGGTTGCTCAGAGAGGGGTACAAAATTCCGTTTGTACGCAAACCTCCTCTAGTGACAACTCCCATAGACCTCTCTCCCAGGTACCGAGAGGAGTCAAAGAGACAAGCCCTAAACCAAGAAGTGTCTGTTGCTAGAGAAGGGAGCGGTGGTGAAAGTCTCGGACCTTCAATCACCGGGGTTTTACAACCGTCTCTTCCTAGTCCCAAAGAAGACAGGAGGTTGGAGACCGGTGCTAGACGTCAGTGCGCTCAACGTTTTTGTTACGAAAACAAAGTTCACTATGGAGACCACGAAGTCCGTCTTAGCAGCGGTCAGAAAGGGAGACTGGATGGTCTCTCTCGACCTACGAGATGCGTACTTCCACATTCCTATACACCCAGATTCCCAACCGTTTCTGAGGTTTGTTTTCAGGAATGTGGTATACCAGTTTCGGGCCCTGTGCTTTGGCCTCAGTCCTGCTCCTCTCGTGTTTACGAGGCTCATGAGGAATGTGGCAAAATTCCTCCATTTATCGGGAATCCGAGCCTCCCTGTACTTGGACGACTGGCTTCTCAGGGCATCGTCCAGTCATCGCTGTCTGCAGGATCTTCATTGGACGTTGGATCTGACCAAGGAATTGGGACTTTTGGTCAACCTAGAAAAGTCCCAGCTGATCCCATCCCAAACTATTCTATATTTAGGGATGGAGATTCGCAGTCCAGTTTTTCGGGCTTTTCCGTCTGCCACCCGAATAGAGCAAGCCCTGCTCAAAGTCCAACTAATGCTGAAGAGAGAACGGTGCTCAGTCAGGAATTGGATGAGTCTCGTAGGAACTCTATCATCCCTGGAGCAGTTTGTCTCGCTAGGAAGACTACACCTTCGGCCTCTCCAGTTCCATCTAGCCTTTCACTGGAACAAGGACAAGACGTTAGAGACGGTATCAATTCCGGTCTCCGAACCAGTAAAGGCATGCCTGAAATGGTGGAACAACAATATCAGTCTGAGAGAGGGACTATCCCTAGCAGTTCAGAACCCAAACCACGTGTTGTTCTCAGACGCGTCGGATTTGGGTTGGGGTGCGACCCTGGACGGTCGGGAATGCTCAGGTCTGTGGACCTCAAGTCAGAAGAGCATGCACATCAACGGCAAGGAGCTATTGGCAGTCCACTTGGCCTTGATGAAATTCGAAAGTCTCCTTCGAAACAAAGTGGTAGAGGTCAACTCCGACAATACCACAGCTTTGGCGTACATCTCCAAGCAAGGAGGCACACACTCCCTCACGCTGTACGAGATCGCAAGGGACCTGCTCATTTGGTCAAGAAATCGAGGCATCTCCCTGTTAACGAGATTTATCCAGGGCGACTTGAACGTCTTGGCAGACTGTCTCAGTCGGAGGGGTCAGGTGATTCCCACGGAATGGACCCTCCACAAGGACGTGTGCAAGAGTCTTTGGGCGACTTGGGGTCAACCCACCATAGACCTCTTTGCCACCTCGATGACCAAGAGACTTCCAATCTATTGCTCTCCAGTCCCAGATCCAGAAGCAATACACATAGACGCATTTCTACTAGATTGGTCTCATCTGGACTTATATGCATTCCCACCATTCAAGATTGTCAACAAGGTACTGCAGAAGTTCGCCTCTCACGAAGGGACAAGGTTGACGTTGGTTGCTCCCCTCTGGCCCGCGAGAGAGTGGTTCACCGAGGTACTTCGATGGCTGGTAGACTTTCCAAGAAGTCTTCCTCTAAGGGTAGATCTATTACGTCAGCCCCACGTAAAGAATGTTCATCAAAGCCTCCCCACTCTTTGTCTGACTGCCTTCAGACTATCAAGAGACTCTCAAGAGCTCGAGGCTTTTCGAAGGAGGCAGCCAGTGCGATTGCAAGAGCGAGGAGAGCTTCTACCATTAGAGTATACCAGTCGAAGTGGGAAGTCTTTCGAGACTGGTGCAAGTCAGCATCTGTGTCCTCGTCCAGTACCTCTGTAGCCCAAATCGCAGATTTTCTTTTACATCTGAGAAATGTTCGCTCCCTCTCAGCTCCAACGATTAAGGGCTACAGGAGCATGTTGGCTTCGGTCTTTCGTCATAGAGGCTTAGATCTTCCCAACAATAAAGATCTCCAAGATCTCCTTAGGTCTTTCGAGACCTCTAAGGAACGTCGTTTGGCAACTCCTGGATGGAACTTAGACGTGGTCCTAAGGTTCCTCATGTCAGACAGGTTTGAGCCATTACATTCAGCCTCCCTGAAGGATCTCACCCTCAAGACACTTTTCCTAGTGTGCTTGGCTTCGGCTAAAAGGGTCAGTGAACTTCATGCCTTCAGTAAGAACATCGGCTTTTCTACAGAAAAAGCCACTTGTTCACTTCAACTTGGTTTCCTGGCCAAAAATGAACTGCCTTCTCGTCCTTGGCCTAAATCTTTTGATATTCCTTGCTTATCAGAGATCGTAGGCAACGAACTGGAAAGAGTGCTATGTCCTGTTAGAGCTCTTAAGTTCTACTTAGCCCGTACTAAGTTCTTACGAGGTAGATCTGAGGCATTATGGTGCTCAGTTAAGAAACCATCATTGCCTATGTCAAAGAATGCTTTGTCATATTTTATCAGATTTTTAATACGAGAGGCTCATTCTCACTTGAATGAGAAAGACCGATGTTTGCTTAAGGTTAAGACGCACGAAGTAAGAGCTATAGCAACCTCCGTGGCCTTCAAGCAAATTAGATCTCTGCAAAGTATTATGGACGCGACCTTTTGGAGAAGCAAGTCGGTATTCGCGTCATTTTACTTAAAAGATGTCCAGACTCTTTACGAGGACTGCTACACACTGGGTCCATTCGTTGCAGCGAGTGCAGTAGTGGGTGAGGGTTCTACCACTACATTACCCTAATTCCAATATCCTTTTTAATCTGTCTCTTGAAATGTTTTTTAATCTTGTTTTTTGGGTTATACGGAAGGCTAAGAAGCCTTTCGCATCCTGGTTGATTTGGCGGGTGGTCAAAGTCATTTCTTGAGAGCGCCCAGATTAGGGGTTTGATGAGGTCCTGTTGTATGGGTTGCAGCCCTTGATACTTCAGCTCCTGGGAGTCTTTCAGCATCCTAAGAGGATCGCTGGGCTTCGTGAGGAAGACAGACTAACAAGGCAGAGTAATCGTCTAAGTCAACTTCCTTACCAGGTACCTATATATTTGGGTTTTGTTATGTTATAACTGTCAAAAACTCTAAGCATATACGCTGTAAACTTAATTAACTCTGGTCTCTACCCACCACCATGGGTGTGAATCAGCTATTATATATTCACCGGCTAAGTTAAATATTTAAAAATGATATTTTAATTATAAAATAAATTTTTGAATATACTTACCCGGTGAATATATAAATTAAAGGCCCTCCCTTCCTCCCCAATAGAGACGCAGCGGGACGAGAAGAATTGAGGCTTGTTTACATGCATATGCGGTATCTGGCCGATAGTTGGCGCTGGTGGGCACACCCGCAAGCTTCATAGCAATCGCTCGCGAGTTTTTGTGTGTTTTTCTGTCGAGCCGCTGGAGCAGCAGGTATTATATATTCACCGGGTAAGTATATTCAAAAATTTATTTTATAATTAAAATATCATTTTAATGCTTGAACTATAATTTTTTCATACTTATGGTATACAGTTTAATTTAAAATACTTTTCTCTCATACTATGCTATGTGGATCAGTTGAAAAGGAAATAGAGAAGGGAAGGATTTGAAAAACATTTCAGCCTTTGGGGCAACATTTCCTTTACTTGAACCTCAATTTTAGAGCAGCCTTCCCTACTGAGCAGAAAAGGATGGCACCCAGTTCAGAAATTTAGCCTGGTGAATCCAGTTTAGCAGCTGCAGTTACTCAAATTTTCATCGTATATTTTTTTTTACATTATGGCATTGATAGTTTAATAGTGGATTGTTATATCATCAGTTTTGGAATCTGTATATAAGGTTTTACTATACCTACTAGAATTATTTAGATAATTTTGGTGTTAGACATCTGGTTTTTCTGTATTGTAAAATTAAGTTTTATATGCTCTGAGCTTGATATAGTAACCATTATATTTTGGATTACAGGGGTAATCGGCAAAAGACCTTAGAGCAGTTGGCAAAAACATCTGCTAGTATAGCAGATGGGGATCTTTGTGAAAGGGCTGTTAGATCCAGAAATGCATGGTCTCTCCTCCCAGTTCAGGTAAGGTAAATTTGAGATTTTGTGTAGTCTTGATACTTTTATGAAACTCTCCTGATGTTCATATTGTTTATTCTTCAGAAGCTCGGTTTTATCCACCTTTACCCTTAGAATTGAAAAAATAATTAGAATTTGTCCATTTTCTATCTCTTCAATAAACACATGCCCTTTGTAAAGGAAGGAATAATCTAGCATGAATGGTAACTGATATGCCAGTCTTTGTCACTTCAATTTCTTCATTTGTGCAGTATTGATCATAACTTCTGTAGATTGTTTGCTTATAACTGAGAATTGAGATGTTTTCCCCCAGTTTTCTTAGCAAAAACTGCATGGAGTATGCATGCAAATGATTTTTTTAGTTAATTATGTGCATTCCCTTGGTATATCATGCTGGCAATACTGTGATTTAAAAAATGTTTTGGAAAGTGCGTTTCCCTCGCCGTCCCTCATGTGAAAGTTTTTCAGTGGTTGCCGATCAAGTTAACGGGTCAAAGCGCTAAAGGAAACTTCCTGTTAGTTTAGGGAAAACTAAGTTAGTTGATTCAAGTGGGGATGATGACTATAATGACACGTCTCCACCTTTAGACAATTCATATAATCAGCCAACTTTTGCACAACTTTTGATAGTGGAAGCAAAGATATTGGTTTCTTCTGCTATATGTATGTATTGTTGGAAAGTGGGAGATAAAGAGAGATTGAGATCAGCTGATCAGATAAAATTTCTTGTTTTTATTTACATTTCTTTCACTGACAAGAAGCAGGGAATTGCTCACCCTATTTAACGATACAGTATAGTAATGTTAATTTCATTCTTAAAGTCAAAGTTATTGACTGTAATAATGCATAGTAAATATAGCTATTTATTTCAGCTAAGTACAGTTAATATAGTTTGAATATGAAGAATAGTTATTGACATAATGTTGACATTAGAGAGACTTACTATGTACTGTATTCGCTTAACGACAAAATAGCTTAATGATGGGTTTCTTGCTGTAACAGAACCCGTCGTTAAATTAGGAGTACCCGTACACTAACAAAAATATATTGTGCTAGCATCATCTTACTCGTGGGCATTTGGTACATGTATTTTATATTTGTTCCTATACAAATACAAACCATCATTCTTTAATATAGTGGTAGAATAACAGCAAAGGCTTGAATACAACATTTAAACTTTTAGTGAGGTGTAAACAACCGGCCGGGTAGTTACTTGTTCCTGTTGGCTGGGAGTTTTTGGCAATTTATGCTTTCTGCGTTAACTTTTCCTTTTTACTCCAACTGTGTGCGTTTACTGATTGTGTGATCATGCCGGTGTGTCCTAGTATCCTGCGTAAACCCTGTGGACCTTCATGAGCAACACTGAGGTAGAACCTCATTGGATATGCCGGTCTTGCCAAGGGCACGTATGCTTGTAGGGAGTGACCATCATCCCATTAGGCGTTGTTTGTCAGGAGGAAGAAGAAAAAGGCAAAAAGTGATTCTTTGCCTTCAGGGTCTTTCTCGAAGTCTGAAAGAAGGCAAGGCCAACTACTACTCCCCGAACTCTCCCTTCAGACTCTTCCCTTCCATTTTCCTCTGGAGTGCGGTTGGGTAGGAGTGATGGTCAGCTGACTTGTGGAGAAGCTCAAGGTCAGGGGGTCTCTGCCATTTCCCGTAGTGAGACGACGTTGCTTCCTCCTCTGGTTGGTTCCCCTAATTCAATGGCTCCCAACCCCAGGGTCGCCACCCAAATTAGGATCGCTAGGGGGTCTTACAAAAATGCATATTAATAATTCACACTTGTTTATTTTTATTAAGACAAAAGCAAGAAATCGACTGGAACCCCAGCATGATTTGCAGTGTGCCCTAATAATACAAAGCCCAGATTTGAAAACCTCTTGCACAAAATTAAGCAGTTTCAAGGTAGCCACAGAAAACTTTGAGTTGTTGTAATTTTTGTCTTTAATGTGGTCACTGCTAATTCCCAAAGTATATTATTAAATTCTTACACTAGCCTCTTTTTTGTGTAATTCATTGTATTGATTTTGTAAATCGGTTATATTTATCAGCAAAGCATTAAAATGTTATTGGTAGCCATAGAAGAAAAACTTACTTTTTGTGCAAATGAATATGCAAATAAGGTTTTTTCTTTTTTAACTTTTTTTATTCCTGTTTGAAATGTATTGAAATTCAGTGTGCTTGTAATTATAAGCTGAAATATAATAATGAAAGCTCGTAAACATTCTACAAGTACGTATAACTGATTTTATTCCCATTTGAAATTATTGAAATTCAGTGTGCTTGTAAATATATAAGCTGAAATATAATAATGAAAGCTCGTAAACATTTTGTAAGTATGTATAGCTGTAATATGAAATGGTTGGATTTATTATTGCAAATAGGGTTGCTACTCCAGGCTAAGTCTGAAGTTAGGGTTACAACCAAAGAAAGGTTTGGAACAGAGCCTTGATTTTTTTTTTTTTTAATACAGAGGCCAGGTGCCCTTCAGTTGCTGTGACCTTTGCTGTGCATTACAGGCTCCCTGTCAGAGAGGTTCCATTGTTTTTATGGAGACGAAACATCGGCAGGACCCCGCCTCAATTTGGTCTTCACAGCAGGCTACTCTTGATCCCGTTCGTGCCTCCACAGGTCGTCACCTGCTTGAGTCTCCGTCTCATTAGTCGGCTTCTGCTCTTCTTACTCAGTGTTTCCCGAGACATCCTTGCAGCTTTTCAGTGCCTTCCCACGAGGCTTTCTCTCCTCCTGGACATGGTTAATCCACTTTGGTGGGAGATCTAGGATCATTCTCTTGTTGACGATCTTCTACGTCCTCTACGAGACCTTTTATATTTCCTACCAGATGCTCGCTGCCCATTCCTTTGCCTGCTCGCCCATCCTCCTGAAGACCTTTGCTTGTTAGACTTTTGGGTAGTAAGACCTCACTTACTAGCAATTTACCTCACTACAACTCTACCTCTTGTACAGTAGTCCCGTGCGGCCTTCAAAGAAGGCAGAATTTTGCTTTTCTGACACTTCCGTTGCACCCTCAGCTCAGCGTACACCTTTGCTATTATGTTCCTACTACACCTAGCTCTCACGACTGCTTCATTATTACTCAACATCTCCTTCTGCCCTTTGCTCTATGCTCTGTGCTCTCATACAATCGAGGTGATTATAAGAGAGCTTTCGTCGTTTGCAACCTTCAGACATGCAACCCTGACGCCCTTCTTGGAGTCTTTCCCCCTCACTTATATATCACTGTTCAGGGGAGCCAGAACCTTCACTTGCAATAGGGAAAGAAGGTAGAGGTAAGCTACCCCTTAACCCTGCTTCTCCAGACTGTTCAGATGGGTCTCTGCCCCATCAACCCTCTTTGGTCATCTGTTTGCAAGAGACGAGCACTCCAAATCCTTCCCAGCCCACCTCTGCGTTTTCTTTTGCCGGGCACCTTTAAGGCTAGGCCTTGTTCCTGTAAGCGTCGTAGGAATCAAGTCCCTGTTCCATCACCCCGTGGAGATGCCAGGCCTTGTACGCACAGGGGCTTCTTATCCCCTAGGGAGATTTCTCTGATACATTCTAACAGGTTAGTTCCCATCATATTCTCGGAAAAACATCCAGTTTGTCCCTTCCCCTCTCACCGCCAAACCACAAGACCCGAGGGTAAGACCTGTGTCCTCATCTTGTGCGCCTGTTCCCACCTTAAGGGTATCGGTGCCCTAGAAAATAGCCATATATAGTCACAGCCATTTTATGCTCTGTAAAAGGTCGGTTTCATTGCTAGATGAAAGATTAAGTCATTTAGAAGCTTCCTTATACGGTATTGAAGGCAACTTTATTCACACACATACACTCCAGATTTCCTTATCTCAGCCGTAGCGACCACTGATATTGTTACTTTGTTAGAAAAAACTATTTTTATTCATATTTTATTGTTTTTTGTACAATATGCTAGGCAACAATAACGGTGTGTGTGAGCTACATGTGGTCCAATTAGTAGCTAACCTTTGTTTAAAAATTTAGTGTGTTAAACCATTTGTGCAGTTATTACGTTTTAAGTTTTTCTAGAGCTCCATTTTTATTCAGGTTTTTTTAAAATTATATATGTAAATATATATATATATATATATATATATATATATATATATAGATAGATAGATAGATAGATAGATAAATAGATAGATAGATAGATATATATATATATATATATATATATATATATATATATATATATATATTATATATACAGTATATATATACAACTTCAACCATGATTAAGAAGAAGTGTTCTGTTAAGCATGCCCTTATTCCATTGTCAATGAAAAGCTTTCACAAAGAAATGTGATAGTGTTCTGTAAAAACACGTGTTGTGAAGTCATGTGATTGATACTATGAAATCACCCCCTTAAGCTTTTATTCATTTAGTATATCATAAGAAGGGATAATATATCTTTTATAAGATATGGGGCCAGAAGCTTACTAGCTATTACGTAAGAGCATTATCAGATAAGGTAAGTAGAAATAACCTTGCAACACATTTTTCGTAAAAGGAATGTCTAATTTCAAGTTCTTTCTACTGCTTCAGTTTTAAACATTATAAAAATTTAAAAAGCTTTAAACAGTTAGCTCTCATTTTTTGCGATGATTAGGTTACAGAGACAGGCACAATAAGAGAAAAATCGCAAAAGCGGGCCGTCCTAGTGTAGAATAATTCCTAACCTAACAACTCGCTGCCTTTGCTTACGCTCAGATAATTAACCCACAAAATACTGCCTAATATTGTTTTTACTTTATTTCTTTCATAGTATAGTTGATCCTGTCTCGTAATACTGTATAACACTCGCTGATACTGTAGTGTATATTACTGTAATATACTATCCCCAGAGTAAAGCTGTTTTCATTTGGACAACTTGACTCGCTTCACATGTACCATACATTTACAATCAACAACATTACTGTAATTCTGTACTGTACAATACTTTATGTATATAGTACAATTTAAGATTAACTATGTGTATTGTATATTCTTTATTTTATTTTATATGTTGTATGCAACATCTTGAAAAATGGCACAATTCCTAATCATCGTCTCATGCCCAGTGATCCGACATCTATAGTAACCCATTAATAATATTTATCACATATACTTCAATGGCTTAGAAAATTAAAAGATAATGATAGATGATAAAAGTATCGTTAGTTACGTTATAGTTATTGCATAAATGCATATAGCCACAATAACCAAACAAAATACAGCTATTTTGTTTGTATTTCAATCACCGAATGATTTCTTTCCAATTACGCATTAGTTTGGAAAGATTAACTTAACATCATATGATATGCTTAGTATAATCTTATACAGTGGAACCTCTACATACGATTGTCCCAACATACGAAGTAAAATTTGACCAAATTTCTGTCTCAACATACGAAGTGTTGCTCCAACATACGACGTAAACAATACGCTTACCCGTGGAATTTTCTCGAAAGCGTGCAGCGTACTTTGTTGTTGACGCCGCTAGACGGCAGCACATCGGAGGGACGCCAATCGAGCGTCACCTTGATCAGTCCTCTCATCGCGTGCGCATCGTGTGGTTGTCCTCTATTCGCTCAGTTTTAACAGTTTTTATCTTGCCTTTTCACGTGTTGTTTTCTGTGTTCGGTAATCATGGGTCCTAAAAAGCTTAGTTTCGGTTCAGGAAGTAGTAGCAGTGGTGAGAAGAAGAGGAAGTCTATGCTTTCATTAGAATTAAAGCAGGAAATCATAGAAAAGCATGAGCGAGGTGTACGTATTAGCGATCTGGCTAAACAATATGGCCGGAATATGTCGACGATCTCGACGATCATAAAACAGAAGTCAGCCATTAAATCAGTGAAACCTTCGAAGGGGATCACGATTATTTCTAAACGTCGTAGCCCTACCCTTGAAGAGATGGAACGATTTTTGTTAATATGGATCAAAGACAAGGAGATTGTTGGCGATAAGATCACGGAAACGATCATTTGTGAGAAGGCCAGCGCTATCTACAGTGACTTGAAGGCGGCGCGCTCTCGGGGTGACGCGGGGGAGAGTTCAGCCGATCCTACGACGGAGGAATTCAAGGCGTCTCGAGGTTGGTTCGAGAAATTTAGGAAACTGACCGGGATTCATTCAGTTGTTCCTCAGCCTAAAAACCCATAATAAATCCTTAATAAATGGCTACACATAATTACACAATACATTAATACAATGTCTGTATAATAAATACATATTACAAATGAAAAAAAAGAATAATAATATGAAATAATAAATAAAAAACGGGTTGTAATGTAACACTTTACCCTAGCGACAGGCCAGCGCAGGTGTAGGGACTTCTACGCTGGAGGAGACGGAAGATCAGCGAGGAGGTAGGGACAGTGACTTTGTACGATAACGTGTACGATAACTTACACTACTACGTGAACTTTAACTTAACTTAGCTTATTTTTTTTTTTCATTTTTATAATTTTATATTTTTTTTTTTACATTTTTCTTTTCTTACTTTTAATTTTCATCACTTTCACTCTATTCGGTCTTCCTTTTCTTTGCTTCACTTTCTTTTCATCATGATCACTAGACCGTTTTAGTAGAGATTTTTTAAAGAAACTATCGAGTGAAAGTTGCTTTGTACGGCTTTTTAGGATTTTTCTAAAATGAGTTAAGCAAACATCATCGAACTGCGCAACAACACGGCAAACCTGAAGTTTCTGTGGGTGATGCTTGTCGATGAAATCAACAACATGTTGATGATATGCCAACATCTGTTTTATTTCCGCCGTACCTAAGATTTCGCCTACCTCCTCGATCTCCTCTGACTCACTCAACTGCGCTTGGAACTCATCATGCTGCATGGCTTGCAGCTCCTTGAGTTCCTCGGTGGTGAGCTCTTTATGATGCTCATCGACGAGTTCGGTGATGTCATCTTCATCCACCTCCAGACCCATGGACTTGCCAAGGGATACAATCTCTTCGATGTCTTCCTCGGCGGCAAGCGTAGGTTCATTCTCGGGGCCAAAACCTTCAAAATCTCTGGGAGCAACAGCATCAGGCCAAAGCTTCTTCCAAGCGGAATTCAGGGTCCGACGAGTTACTCCCTCCCAAGCCTGATCAATGATCTTTAAGCAGTGCACAATATTGAAGTGGCTCCTCCAAAATTCACGCAAAGTTAAGTTGGTGCTTTGTGTGACATTAAAGCACTGCTTAAATAAGTGCTTGGTGTACAGCTTCTTAAAATTAGAGATGACTTGCTGGTCCATGGGCTGAAGGATAGGGGTGATATTCGGTGGAAGATACAACACCTTGATGAATTTGTATTCGTCGATGATATCATCTTCGAGTCCGGGGGGGGGGTGAGCGGGTGCATTGTCCAAACAAAGCAAGCACTTCAAAGGCAAATTCCTTTCCTGAAGATACTTCTTGACAGCAGGGCCGAAAACTACGTTTACCCATTCCACAAAGATATGCCTAGTAACCCAAGCCTTGGAATTAGAACGCCATAGAACATGTAGCAGGTCTTTATTAATTCTATATGCTTTAAATGCCCTAGGGTTTTCGGAATGGTAAACTAACAGAGGCTTAATTTTGCAGTCCCCGCTGGCATTGGCACAAAGTGCAAGAGTCAACCGATCCTTCATTGGCTTATGTCCAGGCATTTTCTTCTCTTCAGCGGCAATGTACGTTCGACTAGGCATCTTTTTCCAAAACAGACCGGTTTCATCACAGTTGAAAACCTGCTGCTCTACGTAACCTTCCTCTGCCACTATGCTTTCGAACTATTTAACAAAGTCTTTAGCAGCCTTAGTGTCCGAACTCTAAGCTTCTCCATGACGAACAACTGAATGAATCCCGGTCAGTTTCCTAAATTTCTCGAACCAACCTCGAGACGCCTTGAATTCCTACGTCGTAGGATCGGCTGAACTCTCCCTTGCGTCACCCCGAGAGCGCGCCGCCTTCAAGTCACTGTAGATAGCGCTGGCCTTCTCACAAATGATCGTTTCCGTGATCTTATCGCCAACAATCTCCTTGTCTTTGATCCATATTAACAAAAGTCGTTCCATCTCTTCAAGGGTAGGGATACGACGTTTAGAAATAATCGTGATCCCCTTCGAAGGTTTCACTGATATAATGGCTGACTTCTGTTTTATGATCGTCGAGATCGTCGACATATTCCGGCCATATTGTTTAGCCAGATCGCTAACACGTACACCTCGCTCATGCTTTTCTATGATTTCCTGCTTTAATTCTAATGAAAGCATAGAATTCCTCTTTTTCTCACCACTGCTACTACTTCCTAAACCGAAACTAAGCTTTTTAGGACCCATGATTACGGAACACAGAAAACAACACGTGAAAAGGCAAGATAAAAACTGTTAAAACTGAGCGAATAGAGGACAACCACACGATGCGCACGCGATGAGAGGACTGATCAAGGTGACGCTCGATTGGCCTCCCTCCGATGTGCTGCCGTCTAGCGGCGTCAACAACAAAGTACGCTGCATGATTTCGAGAAAATTCCACGGGTAAGCGTATTGTTTACGTCGTATGTTGGAGCAACACTTCGTATGTTGAGACAGAAATTTGGTCGAATTTTACTTCGTATGTTGGAAAATTCGTATGTTGGGACAATCATATGTAGAGGTTCCACTGTACTAGAAGAAAATATTTTTCTTAGTGTACTTTCATTAGATAAATATGTATCTACTATCAGAGATGAAGCAAAGAATATGGAATGCATAAAATATGATATTCTGTCTTAGTTGTAGAGTCAAATTTATGCTACGTAGTACACATAACAACTGATACACCCATGAAATACTTTGTATCATTACTCAATATTTCAATTAAGGGAATACATTAATTGATAGCCTATTGAAAGGAAATCAATCGATTTGCCCATTTGTTTTCCTCAGTTTTGCCAGATATATGAAGTCACCAGACTTATGATACAGTATGAACTCGACAGATATAAATTTTCTTAATTTTTTTTTGGTATTTACAATGAATACTGTATATTTCTGTAATGCTAAATGAAAATATTAACTTACCAAGAGAAATTAATTAATTTTTATACAAGAAAATAGATTACATTTAAGGAAATTGTCGTCCTATTAGTGCACTAGTTCTGACAGACTTATGATGTCATCTCAGTGAAAAATTGGTCGTAAAGTTGAACAGTTGTAAGTCAACGACTATCTACAAAAAATTAAAAACCTATTCACTCAATTCGAGTAAAACTGGAAAAAAGTCACTGTTTTAAAAACAATCAAACTATATGAATCCCAAAACTGTAGTTAAAAAATAACGTATCACCCCTCTGGTACCTTTAAGGCTAAGAGGAAGTCAGCGCCACACAACGATCCCAGACTCCAGGAGTGACTAGGTTTTCAGGGTGGAGTACCCAAGCAGCAGACCATCGCCTCCACAGGCTTCTTCTCAGAACCAGGATAGCCAAAATTCCCATGTTGACAAACTCAATTAGGTTGAGAGCGGTAGGAGAGTTAAAGGTTTCAGCTGGTGACTTTAAGGACCCTAAGTTCCTTTGTCTAAAGATGAAGAATACTATTCAGTCAGTCATCTGGCTGGTGAAAGCGCAGCCTTCTTCCCTGAAAGGAGGAAGGATCGTCTTTGACTTGTTGTGCAACTCTCCTCCTGGTGCCAAAGCCAGATTGGAACTCTCCTGCACTAGTTTTGCAAAGGACGTGTTTAAGAAGAGAAGGGGCGAGGTTTCCCAGGAGAGGAAGTCCCTGAGATCTTCAAGCTCTTTTTTCCTGATTCTTAGCCCCATGCCTAAGCAAAGGAAGTATTACTGAGTGTTTGATGTCAATCCTTCACCTTTTCCCCAAGATCCAGGAGTAGCGAAGCTCAATTTTCGTTGTTCTTCAGGTAGGCTTTCCTCCATTCCAGTGTCCTTTAGCCAGGCAGAAGCTTCTATCAGTGAGTCGACCACAATGAATGCTCTTCAGGCTGCTTCCGGGATCGACAGCTAGTTAGGTACAGTGGCCTACCTGGCCAGCACAGAGGAGCTTTCAAACCCTAAGATGAAGAAGAAGAAGGCCCTGATGAGTATCACCCTTTCAAGAGCCAAGGCAATGGAATACCTTAAGTTCCAGCTGACATCCCAAAGGGCAAAATAGGTTTTGAAGCGCCTAGACGCAGTCACTGCCAGATTCCACAAGAGGATAGGAAGGCAGCACATGAATCTGAGGAATGCATTGTTGGAGCACCCATCTCTCTTTCCATAGAATACCATCTCTACTGCGACAGAGAACTGGCTGAAGGAAATGCAGGACTTTGTGATACAGAGGGCTGTTTTGTTTTCACACCCCCAACCTCATACCTCAAGTACAGCCAGACTACCAGTGCCTGTGCCCCTACTCCGGGTAAATCCTTGTTGAATTGAAAGTGGCGAAGTAAGCAGTATAGCATTGTCGCCATCTATTCCAGGGGCACTCGGTGGTGCTGATGAAGAACAACAACACTGTAGTGTCTTATATCTGCTAACATGGAGGCACAGTTTTTCATCAGCTGTGCCAGCTGGTAGTAGAAATTCTTCAATGAACAGAGGACAGTGCTCTCTCTCTCTCAGCCTGTTTCATCCCAGGCAGAGGGAACATTATAGAGGATCAGCTGAGTAGGTCTCAGATCATTGGGGGAGGATGGGTTTTGATTAATTAGATAGCGATAGGGTAATGACTTTGTGGAACTCTCCAAGCATCAACCTTTTCACCATCTCACAATGCAAAGCTTCCTGTGTACTGCTCTCCAGTCCTGGATCCTGCAGCAACATTCAAAGACACTTTTCAACATCTATGGGACGGGTTAGACACCTATGCTTTTCTGCCCTTCTTCCTTCTGAGAAGAGTTCTCAACAGGGTTAAGGAAACTCCAAGATTCTCCATAACCATGATAGCCCCGATGTGGCCACACTGTAAGTGGTTTCAGATCTGCAGCTACTAGTGGAGTTTCCCAGGGAGCTCCCGTGACTTACTCATCTGCCAAAGCAGCCTCATGCCAGGATTTTCCTCAGCTCAGTACAATCCCTGCAGCTTCTCGTGTAGAGGTTATCCAGCGTCTCCTCCTTAAGGGAGAATTTTCTCGAGGGATTGCTTGACAGAAGTCTGGATTCCTCAAAAAATCTGTGGCTTCTGTCTACCAAGCCAAGGAGGCTGTCTTCTGTGGTTGGTGCCGTAGGAGGAGTATCCATCCTCTCGAAGCCACTTTAACTGTAATTATGGACTTCGTGTTTTACTTCGTAAGGAGAAAATCTCTTCTGTTTCTTTGGTTTAAGGCTATCGCTCAGCCTTGACCCGAGTAAATCTTTCATCTTTGGAAGAGATCTCTTTGTTCATACGGAGCTTTGAGCAGTCTTGTCCTCTTGTCGAGGTTAGCCCACGAGCTTGGAATGTCGTTAGAGTTCTGAGCCCTTTGAAGATGGTGTTCCTTCTTGCCTTGGTGTTTGCCAAGCAGTAGTGAACTGCATGGGTTATCCTTTGACATTATCCAGTCAAGGTGGTGGAGGGAGATCTCTCTGGGCTTCATCCCTTGGTTTATCTTTTGAGATATCTTGTCTTTGGGAGGTAACGGATGATCATGATCAGCTCCTATTGTGTCCTGTTAGAGCATTGAGGAGCTATCTTAACTTTACCAGGATGGCCAAACCTCGCCTGCAGAACCTATTTTTTACCACTGGGAGAACCAAGAAGAAAGTCTCTATC
The DNA here is from genome assembly GCF_036898095.1 of Palaemon carinicauda. NCBI lineage: Eukaryota > Metazoa > Arthropoda > Malacostraca > Decapoda > Palaemonidae > Palaemon > Palaemon carinicauda. The sequence continues at coordinate 143,883,727 of NC_090725.1, forward strand.
TCCTTCTGGTTGAGGGGAGTTATTTCCCATTTCCTGGAATCCTCAGCAAGGAAAACTTGTATGAAGGCATATGACATCAGAGACATTGCAGCCTCCTTGGTCTTCAAGAGGAACTTTCTGTCATGGGCTTCTAGGGCAGGGTTCTGGAAGAGACAGACCACCTTAACTGCCCATTACCTGAGGGATGTCACGCACAGGAGGATGGACACCTTTACTCTAGGTCCTATAGTAACTGCTCAGTAGGTGGTTTAGCTTTTGCTCCTTAACAGGAACAGTATCTGTAGATCATTTTAGTTTGGGATGAAAGTGGAGAGTGACTGGCCTTCTTTTCATATCAAACTTCCCTTTTCTTGGGATACAGCATCATAATACTCACCAGCTAGACTCGATCTGAGATAGGTAAGCTCATTTTGCTTCAGCTGCAGGGTGTATGAAACACCTTTGAGTCTGTTCCCCACGTTTCTTATGAGGGGAATTGTGATGAACCAATCAAACTTATTACTTTTTGTTAGCAGTTACTCTTTAATTTTGAGTTCAACACAGTGAAGTACAGCTAAAATCTCTTCTCCCTCTACTTTGCACAGACCATAATTACCATCAGCCATCTAGTGCTAAGCTTGAGATTCCTGGGTTAGCTTTCCAGCCAGTTAGAATGGGGATTTCCTCCATCATAAGGATGTCTCCTATAGTAAAGAATGATGATTTGTATTCATATAGGAATAAACCTTCCCCCAAAATAAGTCCCGGCTGCAATTAATCACTTCACTACGAGGCAGCCAACCCTCTCTCAAGCTATATACGAGATTGTCACCATTGGATATACTATTTCACATACTCTATAATAACCTACATATCCATGTTTATTTGTTTTATTACTGATTACAGAATAAATTTTTCAAAAATTTGCTTTATTTTCTATCGCATTTAAGGGGGCTGGCTGGTTAATGCCGTTTTTTAAGGACAGGACTTTGACATTCATACCACTTAATAAGGTGACTTAGGACATCTCCAAACTTCATAGGATATTTGCCTCTGACCTTCGGGTTTGCGATGCCAGGGCGATTTATCTTGAAAATGAGTGTTTTTCAAATTCTATCTCCTCCATTGATACTTAATATGAAGACCTGGGATTACTACCCCTTATAGACCTGATGTACAGTAGACCTCCAATAAAATGATTTTATTCTTAAAGTGTTTTTTCATTATGGTAAGAAATAAACCCTATAAATCAGGGAAAAAACTAAGAAACAAAAAAAAATTGGGAAAAGGAGCTCTTATTTTATTGTTTTATAATGCCTCTAGGTATATACCAAATTTCAATGCCATATCTTTAAAATTAAGGGAGGAGATAGAATTTGAAAGTCAATAATTATAGTTTTGAGATACAGGCATTCAAAGTTTTTCTTTGTATTTTTACAAAGACAATATTAATAAATCATGATTATTATGAATTTTATGTCCTTTTTTATATTAATAAGCAAAAATAATGTCATTTATCATACTTTAATCATAAATTAAGATCCATATGCTCAATATCTTGCTGCTTTATGTGAGACGGTTGCTCATTCATCATCTCTCTCCTCCACTAATTCTGCTAATATTGCTGATATTACCCACTTCTGAACTCTTGTTAGAGCAAATTTTCTTATCTATGTTAGCGAGATGTTGAAATTGTCTTTTCTTCTCTGGCATATCTTTAATACCAAGGGAGAAGATAGAATTTGAAGGTCAATAAATATAGTTTTGAGAAATGGCATTCAAAGTTTTTCTCTGTATTTTTACAGACAGTATTCGTAAATCATGATTATTATGAATTTTATGTTTCTTTTTGGATATTAATAAACAAAAAACAAGGTTATTTATCATAATTTAATCATAAATGAAGATCTCTCTCTCTCTCTCTCTCTCTCTCTCTCTCTCTCTCTCTCTCTCTCTCTCTCTCTCTCTCTCTCTCTCTCTCATAGAGGATTCATTGGCCTAAAATTTCATATAAAAATCAGACTATATATCAGTTTAGTGAGATAGGTGTTACTCTATGGACATAAGTCATGATATGGCAATGAAACAATCTCCAATAGATTTAGTAGATTTGAGAATAAAGCCCTCAGAAGGATATTGGGAGTTAAATGGCAGGACAGGATTAGAAATGAAACTATAAGAGAAATTACTCGAGTACCATATGTGGAAGAGATCATGAGGGGTAGATGAATGGTTTGGGCATGCTCTTCTAACTCCCCAAGAGAGATTAGTTCACCAAATGTTTAACTGGGCTCCACAAGGCACTTGAAGAATTGGAAGACCCAGGCCTACATGGCTTAGGACTATAAAGCGCGAAGTAGGAGATGATGAATGGAGAAGTATTGAAACAAAAGCTCAAGACACAGACGACTATTGAAATCCAACCGAGGCCCTTTGCGTCAATAGGTATAGAAGGAGATGATGTTGATTAAATATATATATATATATATATATATATATATATATATATATATATATATATATATATATATATATACACACATACATACATATACAGTAGGGTCCCAAATTATGCGAGAATTTGGTCGATAAATGGCCTCGCATATATGGAAATTGCATATTTCAAAACTCACAGCAGGAATAATTCCATTAGGGCCATGGCAAACAGAAACTTGCCTGTTTAAATGCATTTACCACCCATTTTCATTTCTTTCTCTGTACTATAGTGTATTTTTCTAATAAATTGTTCTTACAAATAGATAAAACATTTAAAAGGTAATAAAAGTTTTAATAACTTGGAAAAAGTTAAAATTACAACCAGGAAAGGTGTAAATACTGTATACTTCCCTTATAATACGACCTAAAATTATTAGTAATTTTAATAAGTTTAGGTCATATCTGTTGTATAAGACAACTGGTGAATAGCAAAACCATCACTGTATAGACTAGCTTATGTTGAATCATTGAAAAATTTGAAATTGAGGAAATAAAGGCAATTTTATATCATGCGTTTCTTAACCACGCCAAAAAGCACACCATCAAAATCGGAATCCTTTGTTTTGTTTACTTTCATCTCTGATCATAGCGAAGAAACAAACGCCTTCACGCATCTGTGTTTAGGTTACTTTTTGCAGCAACAGCTATCTTTCCAAGTATTGATTAGATAATGATTTTATTTTTTGGGCTCAGCCATGTCGTCCTGATGGAAGGTTCCTTTAGGCAGCTTTCTAAGGGATATTTGCTAGGAAGGTTCTTTTAGGCAGCTTTCTAATGGATATTTGCCTATAGTGATACTCCCAGAGAATTGACCACTGGTCTCCAGAATTCTTAACTCCTGGCACGAGTATCCTTAATATAACTCTAAGGATATCGCATAATATCAGGGGACGTATTTCTTGATATGACACATAGAAATCTTCACCCCGAATAGAGTTTTTGCTTTGAGGGGGAAGAGTGGCGAAATTGAAGGGGAGCCGTTATCATGGTTACCCGGTGGATCCCCTCCCGGTACCACCCCGGCGAACTATTCCTTGTTGCAATTAAGCATGGATAGCTGCAGATAGAGTAGTTTTGGCTGGGGACTTGTTACATAGTTGTATACTCCTAATAGAAAGGAGGGAGGGTCCATCAGGACGACATGGCCATGGCCATATCACCCAAAAATAGATTTTTCGCTTTGCTCAAAATCTGTTTTTGGGCTCAGCCATGTCGTCCTGATGGAAGTTTACCAGAGAATTACTTGAAAGTACTACAGTGGAACCTCTACATACGATTGTCCCAACATTCGAATTTTCCAACATACGAAGTAAAATTCGACCAAATTTCTGTCTCAACATACGAAGTGTTGCTCCAACATACGACGTAAACAATACGCTTACCCGTGAATTTTCTCGAAAGCGTGCAGCGTAGTTTGTTGTTGACGCCGCTAGACAGCAGCACATTGAAGGGATGCCAATCGAGTGTCACCTTGATCAGTCCTCTCATCGCGTGCGCATCGTGTGGTTGTCCTCTATTCGCTCAGTTTTAACAGTTTTTTATCTTGCCTTTTCACGTGTTGTTTTCTCTGTTCCGTAATCATGGGTCCTAAAAAGCTTAGTTTCGGTTCAGGAATTAGTAGCAGTGGTGAGAAAAAGAGGAAGTCTATGCTTTCATTAGAATTAAAGCAGGAAATCATAGAAAAGCATGAGCGAGGTGTACGTGTTAGCGATCTGGCTAAACAATATGGCCGGAATATGTCGACGATCTCGACGATCATAAAACTGAAGTCAGCCATTAAATCAGTGAAACCTTCGAAGGGGATCATGATTATTTCTAAACGTCGTAGCCCTACCCTTGAAGAGATGGAACGACTTTTGTTAATATGGATCAAAGACAAGAAGATTGTTGGCGATAAGATCACAGAAACGATCATTTGTGAGAAGGCCAGCGCTATCTACAGTGACTTGAAGGCGGCGCGCTCTCGGGGTGACGCAAGGGAGAGTTCAGCCGATCCTACGACGGAGTAATTCAAGGAGTCTCGAGGTTGGTTCGAGAAATTTAGGAAACGGACCGGGATTCATTCAGTTGTTCGTCATGGAGAAGCTTCGAATTCGGACACTAAGGCTGCTAAAGACTGTTAAAAAGTTCGAAAGCATTGTGGCAGAGGAAGGTTACGAAGAGCATCAGGTTTTCAACTGTGATGAAACCGGTCTGTTTTGGAAAAAGATGCCTAGTCGAACGTACATTGCCGCTGAAGAGAAGAAAATGCCTGGACATAAGCCAATGAAGGATCGGTTGACTCTGCGCTTTGTGCCAACACCAGCGGGGACTGCAAAATTAAGCCTCTGTTAGTTTACCATTCCGAAAACCCTAGGGCATTTAAAGCACATAGAATTAATAAAGACCTGCTACATGTTCTATGGCGTTCTAATTCTAAGGCTTGGGTTACTAGGCATATCTTTGTGGAATGGGTAAACGTAGTTTTCGGCCCTGCTGTCAAGAAGTATCTTCAGGAAAGGAATTTGCCTTTGAAGTGCTTGCTTTGTTTGGACAATGCACCCGCTCACCCCCCCGGACCGAGGATGATATCATCGACGAATACAAATTCATCAAGGTGTTGTATCTTCACCGAATACCACCCCTATCCTCCAGCTCATGGACCAGCAAATCATCTCTAATTTTAAGAAGCTGTACACCAAGCACTTATTTAAGCAGTGCTTTAATGTCACGCAAAGCACCAACTTAACTTTGCGTGAATTTTGGAGGAGCCAATTCAATATCGTGCACTGCTTAAAGATCTTTGATCAGGCTTGGGAGGGAGTAACTCGTCGGACCCTGAATTCCGCTTGGAAGAAGCTTTGGCCTGATGCTGTTGCTCCCAGAGATTTTGAAGGTTTTGGCCCCGAGAATGAACCTACGCTTGCCGCCGAGGAAGACATCGAAGAGATTGTATCCCTTGGCAAGTCCATGGGTCTGGAGGTGGATGAAGATGACATCACCGAACTCGTCGATGAGCATCACAAAGAGCTCACCACCGAGGAACTCAAGGAGCTGCAAGCCATGCAGCATGATGAGTTCCAAGCGCAGTTGAGTGAGTCGGAGGAGATCGAGGAGGTAGGCGAAATCTTGGTTACGGCGAAAATAAAACATGTTGGCATATCATCAACATGTTGTTGATTTCATCGACAAGCATCTCCTACAGAAACTTCAGGTTTGCCGTGTTGTTGCGCAGTTCGATGATGTTTGCTTAACGCATTTTAGAAAAATCTTTAAAAGCCGTACAAAGCAACTTTCACTCGATAGTTTAAAAAATCTCTACTAAAACGGTCTAGTGATCATGATGAAAAGAAAGTGAAGCAAAGAAAAGGAAGACCGAATCGAGTGAAAGTGATGAAAATTAAAAATAAGAAAAGAAAAATGTAAAAAAAAATATAAAATTATAAAAATTAAAAAAAAAAGTAAGCTAAGTTAAAGTTCACGTAGTAGTGTAAGTTAGTGTAAGTTATTGTACACGCTATCGTACAAAGTCACTGTCCCTACCTCCTCGCTGATCTTCCGTCTCCTCCTGTGTGGAAGTCCCTACACCTGCGCTGGCCTGTCGCTAAAGTAAAGTGTTACATTACAACCCGTTTTTATTTATTATTTCATTATTAATATTCTTTTTTTGGTTTGTAATATGTATTTATTATACAGGCATTGTGTTAATGTATTGTGTAATTATGTGTAGCCATTTATTAAGGATTTATTATGGGTTTTTAGGCTGAGGAACGAATTAAATCAATTACCATGTATTCTTATGGGAATATTTGCTCCAACATACGATCGTTTTAACATACGAAGTAGTTTCTGGAACGAATTAAGATCGTATGTAGAGGTATCACTGTACTTTGAATGAGTTCCTTATATGGTCTCCTAGACCTTTATATATGACATTACTGTTATTTGTCATATCCACTAAGCTTGGAACTAGCTTAGGGCTTCCTGCCCCCTTCAGGGAAAGTGACGATTTCGACTATAAGAATTCAAAGTTTTTATCTCCATAGAGACGGACGGTAAATCTTAGAGATTACCCTTTATCCCTTAGAAATCTGTACTCTGATTTCAAGTTGGGCCCTTCTAGGGTTTAATTAAAACTAGTATACTTTATTCGTCTGTAACTGAGATAGCAGCAATAAGACGCAAATACGTTTAGTATTATACTTTATAGCTAGATTATCAATTGTAGTTACAATCAGGTTTGAATCTGATCCGGCATTGAAAACACATCAGGGTCCATATTTTCTCCTGTCGGAAAAAATATGTAATTTCATCGAAATGATGCCATTCAATAGAGATGTGAAACCAAATCGGACTGATTTGTACAGATTTTGGAAATGTATGAACAACGTGACGCAACGTTCACTCGGCACTGGTGTTATTGGTCAGATATGCACCTATGTGGAACAGTGTGTTAATCATAGTTGTGATTTGTACTTGAGGGTAAATGTACCCATGCACCCGATGCACTGGAAAGTCCCAAAACAGTTCACTGTTCGTCACAGGCTTAGATGACAGGTTCTCCAATACTACCCGCCGCCACCACAACATGTCTTATCTTATGTACTTGCTTTGAATAGTGTTGAAAGAAGTTCCGTGAAGAAGCAATTTTCTTAGGATCATGAACTGCGGGTGAGCTGTCAGGATCCGCTCTGCGAATATGTAGGTGAGCATTGCTCTTAGTTATTTTAGGGATAGATTTTGATCCTGATGTTTCGCCTCGGAAGAGCTGTCCTTCCTTGAAGTCTGAAGTTCTAGGAAGATAGACCTTAAGACACCCTAATGGGCATAGGGAGACATCTTCCTTCAGTGGGCAGATTCTCCAGGGACCCCATCTCTTGGTGGGCAGCCCACTTTTAGCGAGAAAAGTAGGATCGGGGAAAGGATTCAGTTCTCCCTCTTCTGTGAACTGAATGTGGCCTACATCTCTGATAGGGCCAATATTTCATTAACTCTAGCCCCTGAGGCTATTGCGAACAGAAAATTGACTTTGTGTTAGCTCCTTTAGAGTACAATCCTCATTGTTTAGGTTCGAAGCATAGTGCAAGACTTTGACCAACGACCATGTAATGGGCTTTAGAGGGGTTGTTGGCTTGGGTCTAGTGTATGCTTTGGTACCTTAAAAAGGGTTTCGCTTATGAGGTCCGTCTCAAAGGCGTATAGAACAGGTCTAGTCAGGGCCGACTTGCACGTGGTTATCGTAGTGGAAGTCAGGCCTCGTTCAAGTAGGTAAAAGAAGAAAGAGAAACAGAAACTTGTTGAAATTTCTGTTGGTCTCCTTGTTTTCATGAGGGGTGCCCCTTTCTTTCAAGACAATTCACATTGTCTCCTGGTTGGACTTGACTTGTATTCTACAATGAAGTCGGTCACATTCTTCGAGATCCCAAACTTTTGTTTTCGCTGTTAGGGCGAAAAAATCCTGAGATACAGGTTGTTGGTTCTCAAGGATGAAATGTAACAGCCGACTTCTGCACCAGTTTTGATAAAACTGGGTACGGCAGAGGAAACAGCTACAGTTTCAATTTTAGAACTAGAGGAAGTCAATTGTTTTTGTGCCATTTGGGGACCACTACAGGAGCTGTTCCTTTGCAGGATACTATCTTGTCGAGGACTTTTAGCAGGAGATTGGCTGGTGGAAGCAGATACATTCGATTCCATCCATTCCAGTTGAAAGACATGACGTCTATTGCTTCTGCTTAAGGTTCTCGTAAGGGGCTACTAGTTTCTTGTTGTCGCTCATTGCGAAGAGGCCGATCTGCAGTTCCGGGACTTTTATCGAGAATAAAGGAGAATGAGTCTGCGTCTAGGGACCATTCTGTCTCTATCGGCTTTCGCCTGGATAGAGCATCCGCCGTCACGTCGCGGAACCGTCGAAGGTGAACTGTTTGATAAATGCCATCTATTCTTCCTTGCCAGGCGGAAGATGGCTAACATCACGTGGTTGATGTGAGGTGAACTCGAGCCTTGTCGATTAGACATATTACTATCCCCTCGTTGTTGAGAGTCAATCTGATGTTGACTGTTCTGCGAGGGGATAGTCTCCTCAATGTCAGGAGGACTGTCATAGCCTCCAAGATGTTGGTGTGAAAATGTTTTGAACAGGAATGATCAATTTCTTGCCCTTTCATTTCATACGGATGGCCTCTCCGTTCTTTCAGGGAGGCTTCTGTGTGTATCGCCACTGATGTTTGTGGTGGTTGCAAGAAAATTGTCTGTGCTAGGCTCTCATTTGTTGACCCTGGCCTCAATGGCGTGCGCAATCGGGTTGGTGTCAACCTTGTCGATCTCTTCGAGCGTTTGATGCATATCTTCTCCAGACTCCTGACTCATCCTTTGGCTGTGCTTCTTAGCACCGTGTCTGTCACTACTGCGAACCGGAGAGAGCCCAGTACTCTTTCCTGTTGGCATTTTTAAATCCTCTTGTGTTGGATTAGTCTTCTGACAGATGCCGCTATTTCTCTCCTCTTTAATAGAATGGAGAGGTGGTGTGACTGTAAGTTCCCATGGATTCTTAACCATTGAACTTGTGAGTTGGAAAAAGGCGAGGCTTCTAGCGACTGATTTTGAGGCCCAGGTGTTCCAAGAACTGGATCACCTTTCCGGCCGCTTGCAGACAAGTAGTCTTGGATGCTGCCCGCATCCGCCTATCGTCCAGGTATGCTACTACCTGTACTCCTTCGGAGCGTAGATGCCGAACGATTGTGTCCGTTAGCTTTGTGAATACCTTTGGGGCTATATTTAATCCAAAGGGCATGGCTGTGAAGACAAATTTTGTCTTTTGTAGCCAGAATCCTGGTAGGGGGAGAGGGGGCGACTGACTGGTAGGTACTAGTAAGCATCTGCCAGGTCTATTGAGACTATATACGCCCCTTTTTTGGTAAAAGGGTCCTTTTGTGTTGCACTGTAAGTATCTGGAACTTGTTGTTCTCGATGAACTTAAGTAGAGACAAGTCTAGAATGACTCTGGGTTTGTCCGAGTCTTTCTTGGGAACATAAAACAGCCATCCCTGGAATTTTGATGGACTTCACTTTCCTCATTACCTTCTTGTTCAAGAGTTCTGAGGCATATTCTTCCAATAAGGGGAGGGGAGTGTTGAAAGAATTTTGGAAAGGTGGGGTGGATTTTGTTCCATTTCCAACCAAGTCCATTCACAATTTGGCTATGAACCCAGGGATCGAAGGTCCAACGATCCCGAAAGTGAAAAGTCTGCCTCCTACCTGGAACCTCTCATCGTTTAGAGGTTCCTGAGGACATGTTTCCGTGACCGCGTCCTCCTTCACCCTTTGGGGATTTCCGGAGGATTCTCTTTTTGGGCCCTTATCTTGTAGGGCCGAAAGGTGGTCAAGTGCCATTCAAAGCCTGGATTAAACACAGGTAACTGGTTACCAGCTGATTAGAGACCATCTAGAAGGTGTTTTACGTCTGGACTACCATTCGAGGCACAGTGATCATGGTCACGGTCGGAAATTGTGCAGTTCCAAGGATGATTTCCTCTTTGAGGACATGCCCCACTTTTGGAGCAGGTTCCCATTCTCCGTGATGGCTTTGGTAATGACTTCTTGGACCACTTCCTGTGGGAAAGGGTCTATGCCCCAGATACATGATGAAATCAGTTTTCTGTGTTCGTGTTTCACCGTTGTTGTGGCGAACACATGATCTCTACCGGTCCTTTTTTTTACCTGAGAAAAGCCTACAAATCCATCACAAGGGTGGGGCATTACTAAAGTCCTGCACACATTTCATAAGCAGTTCTGATGAGACAGGAAGGCGGCAAGATTATCTTTAGTCCCCTGTTCCCTTCTCAAAGGATGGTTTGGCAACTTTGGAAGCTTCTCATTAAACTGCTGACCTGCTATCTCCGGATCCAACTTTGAGGCGGAGAAGGTTATATGTACCTCTTTCCACTTCTCCTCGCAGGTGGGCATAGCTAGAGATAAGGGTTTGCCTTTCTCTAGGATTGGGCAGGGTTTGCCCTTTTCGACTGCTCTCCTGACACAGTCTAGGGCTTTCCCCAAAAGGGGGGAAGGCTCAGGAGGAAGGAGCAATGATGTTTGGATGCTTCTTGTTCAATGCTGAGACTTTGTAGATAGTATATCTGGCCCCTTTCTGGGTCTTGGTAAGAATAGCTTGGCCCTTGTCATGTTCGAGGATAATGACTTCCTTTGGTATAGCCTCCTCGCGGGATGTAGGTTCATCTTGTAGTCTCACGAAGCAATCTGGGTACGCTGAAAGCTGGGCCATAATTGAAGCTCTTCTACGGGATTGGGCCCCAACTTCTAGGAGATATAAAGCTTCCTATTCAACTTGGGCATGTGTTCTGTCTACCCCCCCCCCCCCCCCGGGGTCGGTTCAGAGCAGTGAGGGAGGTCAGATATTTTAAGGGGGTTACTGGAGCCCCTGGAAGCGCCAGGGCATTTCCTTCCCTATACCTCTCTTTCCCTCTCTGAGATCTTGCTTATTCTCCTCTCGTTCCTTCCGGAACAGTGTCAGCATCTGCTGGATCGACTCTAGGAGCGTTTCGCTCCTGCCGAACTGTCTAGCCAGTTGGGGAGTTGGGGTTGAAGAGGTTGACGGCATAAGTTAATATGCCGGCACAGTGAGCTGAGGTACCTCAGTCATCGTCAAAACAAATCCTTCTTCCTCTGTGGGTGGTTGAACTGTGGCGGGATGTTAACAAAAACAAACCCCTACACCCTTGATCACTCCGACTTACAAATTATCCCACAACAAAAAAACTTTCCCCTTACTTTACGTCAAACTGAACCATTGCACGAAGGGAACAAAAAAACAAACCATAACCTTAAAACTATATTCACCGCAACCAAAAAAAAATCACACATCATTAAACAAACTTAACACTAAAACAGACAAAAAATAACAGACTTTTAAATTTATATAGTATAACGGTGTGTGTGGGCACAGAACTCGCCAATAATCAGAAAACTTTACAAACCCAAGACAAACAGTCCACACACAGCACCGAAAAACTCTTACTCCACACACAGTACCGAAAAATACTTAAACACTAAAACAAATCACTCAATACTTAAACACCAATCCCATTCTATAACCCAGCAAAAATAATCAAAACTTAATACTAAAACATACGAGAAACCTCTTAAATATTTAATATTCGTGTGTGGCCACCGTCGTCCACAGACTCCACACACTGGCAACAGACCTTGTAGCCAATTGCCACAACTTCCTGGCAAACAATAACATGCAGTCAATTAGACTGTCCAATCGCTTAAGCGGTGGTCATCATCATCATCATCATCATGTCATCATCATTATCATAAAGGAACAAATCTATTTTACAGCTGGGTCATTAACGCTCAAAATTCTATATATACTGTATATATATCCGCAATCCTATGTTCATAGTACAGTCCAGGTCGTCATCATCAAGCTATTCATCTATACAAGGCAGGCAGGCAAGCAACACCTTCAAGGCCTAAATTTAACTCCAAAGAGTGTAAAGGAGTCCAAAGGAGGAATTACAGCTCCAATACAAAAAAATCACTTCATAGCCTGCTGTCGATGAACAAAAACAACCGACTCCTGCTACAGTCAAATAGAAAATCCTTTCGCCCAAGACATTCATTACCGCCGTAACCTAGCTAAAAATGTAAACAAACAACCTCAATTATATCAACAGTCTTTCCCACTACAAACAATCATTACGTTAGTTACCACTTGTTCGGCAGCGCGCACCGCGGACACACACATACATACCCGCAAACCCCCCCCCCCCCCCCCTCTCTCTCTCTCTCTCTCTCTCTCTCTCCTCTCTCTCTCTCTCTCTCTCTCTCTCTCTCTCTCTCTCTCTCTCTCTCTCTCTCTCTCTCTCTCTCTCTCTCTCTCTCTCTCTCTCTCTCTCGAGATTTGGCAAACAAAAAAATAAATAAAATAAAATTGATCCTCCACAGGACCACTCCTTATTCAGGGCCTTCTTGTATTAGGTCCTGTCTGGTGTCAATGGACCTCTCTGACATCCGATCTTGGTGGATGTCCAAGCCTTGCAGTGCCTGTTGATATCCATGTCCACCGTCCGTTGGATCAAGGGAGGCTGGACCTGTGCCTGAGGCACAAACGTATTTGATGGAAAAGTAGGCACTTCAAAGATTTGTTAGGTAGGTAAGGTCCCTGAAAGTTCTTCTGGAAGCCTGATACTCACCTTTGGTGGGTTTCCTTTGCTGTATCCCTTGACTCCGTAGTGTCAGGGATATCTTTTACAAAGCCGTCGGTCAGCAAGGTCAAGCGATTGGAGTGACCTTTTGGGTCCCAGAACCGCAGGGATCCAGATACGATGCGGCAGGGGTATAAGACCTTTACATCGTATGTCCACAAAAGTTCTTACTCTTGTGGTTGCAGAACAGGACTGCACACTTCACCTTACCCTCCTCCTGTACGGAAGGAGTGAAATGAGTATGGGGTAATTTATCCTACTGATAAATATATACACATACATTAAATAGTAATCATTACTATTATAATTTTAGCTTAGGATAGTAAGCTAGAAAGGAAATAGGAAAGACACATATCTGTGTTTCCCGTCCAGGCAATTGCTGTGACCTCCCTCAATATTATTTTAAATTTACTTATTAGGGAAATATAGGGTGGAATAGCTCTAGTACTTAGAGCTGTAGTCAGTGTATACAAAGTGTTAACTCCCCCACAAGTGAAATATTTATACTGTACGTAAAAAATATGTTCCGATGATCTAGGATACATCAGAATGTTGAAGGAATGCTTCACCTCAACATTTGCTTAGCAGTCTCAACAATGGACTGAGAAAGGATACACAGAGTATGTTGGAAAATCATATTACTGTATGTTATATACTGTAGTTTTCTAACTGTTGTATTTGCTATACTGCAGGAATACTGGCTACTGTATAATCTTATACAGTAGTTCTGCCGGTATACTACTAGGCTAGGCTATTACCTGGCGGCACTAGCTGACAGAGAGAGAGAAAGAATGGAGAGAAGGACTGCCTTATTATTATAGTTTAGTACAGTAATTAGGGTTGTAGGAACTACTGTCTCTACTGCCTTCTTTCCAGAATGAGGATTCAAATGGAAGGGGAGAGAATGTAATAATTCTAGCTTCCCTCCAGCCACAATATCTGTTGCCGGCTGCACTGCCGGTTACAGGGTTTGTGGATGGCAGTCCAAGGAAGGACTGAAGAATACTCAAAGTTGTAATGGGCCTCCCACCGGCAGCCGTCCTGGCCGGCACAACCTTTCCCGGAGTCTTGCTTCTGTTAGGGGGAAGGTTGAAGCGGCAATCTAACCGCCTTTGTTGGAGCCCGGCCGGCATCGTAATCAGCCCGGCATCTGGAGTGATTGTAGAATACTGGCCACAGGGGTTGTGACGGCTAGGCCGTCACTAAAGGACAGGAGGGAGAAGGGAAAGGGTCTTATATTTTGCATAGAAAGAAGGCGGCAGGTATGCCTCCTGCTTTCGGCTGCAAATCAAGGAAACAGTTTCCTTGCCGGTGCCGTCTTGGGCGGCAGAGGAATAACGATTCCTTAGCCTAAGACATTGCCGTATATAAAACGTGTCTTCTAGTCCACAAGGGAGAAAGGTGGCAGCAATTGTACTACCACTTTCAGTTGTGGACTAGGGAAGCCAGGCTTCCTATGCCGGCAACGGTGTAACCGGCAGGGGAATGACTAATCCCCCAACGGTAGCGTTGCCGGCAACACGACTGAATACCCTGAGTTACTGTCGTATTTCAAAGCCTGGATACTCACCGGCAAAGAAGATGGACAGAAACACTATCTCAGTCAAGCCGGAGTACACTACTCTATGGCAAGACGAAAGATAGGGTTGCTGCCTGGTGGCGGCACTCAGAGGGAACGAAGGGTTTATCCTCATTTCTCTAAAAGAGGCGAGTATCGAATTATGATAGTAATTCTAGGAGATATTCTATCTCCGATTGAATTAATAAAACGATATGAGAGGATAAACGGGGATAACGTTACTAAAGTATACTAAAATGCGTTAGGCTCGCCTAACTCAAGTCAGGATCTCGGCTACGCTATATCACCGAGGCCCTAACGTATACGATCGAAACGTTTTATCAGAAGAGGATATATTACATGTGTAAATCTTATCTTCACTAGTATAATTTGCCTAAATAGCTGGAATTTCATTATAACTAAATACAGTGGTACCTCTACATACGAATTTAATCCGTTCCACAACCGACTTCGGATGTAGAAAATGTTCGGATGTAGAAACGAATTTTCCCATAAGAATACGTTGAAATAGGATTAATCCGTGGTTGAGCCCAAAAACCTATGATAACTCCTTAATAAATTACTACACATAATTACACATGACAATATGCACTCTAAATTAGATAATAGACATGTAAAAACGAATAATTATCAAGAAATAATAAATAAGAAACGGGTTTTTAGCGTCACTTTACCTTAGAAAGTCCAGCGCAGGTGTTGGTCTTGCTACGCAGAGAGGAGACGGACGGGCGGTGAGGAGATAGAGAGGTTGACTACGATAAACGTACACTACCGTAACTTATTCTAACTTACACTAAGTGAACTTTAACCTAACTTAGCTTATTTATTTTTTTTATTTTTATATTTTATATTTTTGTTAAGTTTTCTTTTTTTTCTTTTTGATGATTAATTTTAATCACTTTCACTCTACACTTAAAATTGATTGAATTTTTTCTCTTCAATCTTTGCTGTTTTCTTTGTTTCACTTTCTTTCGCTTCACTCTTGGCCGTTTTCTTTGAACCACTTCCTTCCTCTTCATCACGAGTTCGCTTTGTAGTTTTTTAAAGAAGCTAGCGATAGGAAGTTGCTTGGTACAGCTTTTCAGAATGTTTCGAAAATAAGTTAGGGAAACATCATCAAACTGCGCAGCGACACGACAAACCTGCAATTTCTTTGGATGGTATTTGTCGATGAAGTCGACCACGTCTTGATATTTTCCTAACCTCTTTTATTTGCGCCGAACGTAACACATGTTCTACCTCCTCGATCCCTTCCTTGTCATCACTCATGTGCTCACACATAGCATGGAGTTCCTTGAGCTCCTTTGTAGTAAGTTCGTCGTGATGTTCTTTTGCAAGTTCACTCACACTCAAAACGTGATTTATGTTTTTAGAGTCTCTCTCTCTCTCTCTCTCTCTCTCTCTCCTTGATGCTTAATCTCCATCAAACATTCAGTAGTAACATTCTCTTTTTCTCTCTCTCTCTCTCTCTCTCTCTCTCTCTCTCTCTCATGCTTTTCAATAATTCCTTGCTTTACTTCTAAAGAAAGCATTTCCTTATTCCTTTTCTCACCACTACCACTACCACTTGCGAAACTAAGCCTTTTAGGACCCATGATTTATGTAAAATACCGTAAAAGGATGAACGTAAAAAATCACAATTAAAACACAGTTAATAGCAGAACGCATAGGGCACAACCACACGAAGCCGACGAGAACAGAGGAATGTCCCAAGCCACGCTAATTGAGGGTCCCTCCGAGGTAGAAATGCTGCCTTCTATCGGCGGAAATAAAAAATACATCCGGCGGAGTACCATCTACGTGCACGGGTATTGTTTATTTCGGGTGTCGAAAAAAAATTCGGGTGTAGAGTAGGAACGTGTTCGAATTGTACTTCGCGTGTCGAAAAATTCGGATACAACCGGTACGACGAAAATTGCTTACTTCGTGTGTCGAAATAAAATTCCGGTGTAGAGTCGAAAAATTGCTTGAATTTTACTTCGGATGTTGGAAAATTCGAATGTAGATACGTTCGTGTGTAGAGGTTCCACTGTACCGGGAACGTCGTACTTTTAACTAAATAAAGCATTTATGGCGTACGACAGCGGTCCAAAATAGCTGCCTCCGGATCTGGCTCTGCTCCACTAAACACATCTAAATTATACTAATTTAACTGTGAGAAGGGAGCCAAAAATTATACACAGGAAAGATTAAATGCTCAACTTTCTAGAGGCTGAAGATGCTGGAGATTGCATTGTAATAATCCTTTATGAGAGTAACAACACCGAGAGCAAGTAGGAGAACGCCGTACTTAATTCGCGTGCTTAATCGGGTAGTTGAATCAGTAGAACTTCAAAAGTTCAAAGTTGGAGCAAATGTTTTTATGTTGACCAGGCTGACATGAGTCTTTTTATTATTGTTTATATATGACATATCTGTTTTTGACGTTTATAGTTTATATAGGACATATCTGTTTTGACGCTGTTACTGTTTTTAGAATGATATACAGTGAACCCTCGTTTATCGCGGTAGATAGGTTCCAGACCCGGCCGCGATAGGTGAAAATCCGCGAAGTAGTGACACCATATTTACCTATTTATTTAACATGTATATTCAGACTGTGAAAACCTTCTCTTGTATGTAGTACTGTTAACAAACTACCCTTTAATGTACAGAACACTCAATGCATGTACTAACGTACCCTAAACTAAAACAGGCACAAATATTAAAGGCAACTTTATATCATGCGTTTCCTAAACACGCCAAAAAGCACGATAAAAAATGGCAACCAATGTTTTGTTTACGTTTATCTCTGATTATAATGAAGAAACAAACGCATTTACACATCTGTGTATAGGTTAGCTTTTGCATTGATTATATTGATTATTCAGTATAGTATGTTGATTTGGTTATTACTAATGTTTTACCTTAATTTTTCTTAGGACTTCCAAATGAAATGTTTTTCTTTATGGCGCCGCCTGAAACGACGGCGTCATAAAGTACGCTCAGTAAACAAACTAAGGAATTTAACGTGCATGATGAAAGTGATAAATAATGATATTACAGTAAAAGCTTTTATAAAATATGTTATTACAAATATTATTTACCGTATCTATATAAAATCATACATACGTAGCAAAGCAGGAAAACAATCTACGAGAGAGAGAGAGAGAGAGAGAGAGAGAGAGAGAGAGAGAGAGAGAGTTGTTTTACATACGTAAATGTAAATTTTAAACAAAAAAAATAGCCCCATTTCATATAAAATAGATTACAAATATTTTACTTTATCATATTACAGTAGTCTGTATAATACTGTAAAGTTCAGTACAGTATGTTGTTGTTATAGTCGTGGCGATGAAATTCTTACGAAACAAAAACACGCCATTTGATTACAACAGCTGATTCTCTCTCTCTCTCTCTCTCTCTCTCTCTCTCTCTCTCTCTCTCTCTCTCGTGTTATACAATACTTACATTTAGATGAAGAAACTAAAATTAGTTTTCTTAGTGTCAATTAAATAGAAACGAAAAAATTAGGCCGAGTCTACATCCATTTCAATCATAGCTAAAAATATGGCATCCGATTTCATCAGCAAACCACTATTTTTTGGGAAATATCATTTTATTCTAGAAAATTGCCACTCTTCAAATAGTTAATTGCACATTAAGAAAGCGTGTACTTTTGTTTTTAAATTTCGGGTGTGTTTTAAAAATCGAGTATTGTTGACTTCTTTTTGTTTTACTTTTGGCTGTGATTAGATCAGCTGTCATCTAGCTGCCGCTCTTGAGTGTGTACGAATACACTAACAAAGTATTGTTTATACCATTTCTTAACTTATTCAAACCGTCTACAGTATACAGTTGATATTACATAAGCACCAATGTGTTATAACCTATCAAATTTTTTTGTTTATTACATTTAAACCCCCCTCCATCTCTCTCTCTCTCTCTCTCTCTCTCTCTCTCTCTCTCTCTCTCTCTCTCTCTCTCTCTACCTCTACCTCTCTCTCTCTCTGTGTGTGCTACTTTTCACTACCTCCCATTCCTTACCTCTCTCTATCTCTCTAACAAATGATATCTTTGTTGCTCCTCAAAGTTTCATTTATATTGAAAATCAGTCATGATTCAATTTTCCTTACTTTCTCCAATCTCGCACCATCGGTCACATCCCGGTATTTTCGATATTTCCGGAAAATCCGCGATATATGTATATACATGGGTTATGAAAAAAATCCGCGAAGTGGTGAATCCGCGATGGTCGAACCGCGAAGTAGCGAGGGTTCACTGTATTATTAATTTTTTCTCATCATTTATTTATTTCCTTTCCTCACCGGGCTATTTTTCCCTGTTGGATCTTGCTTTTCCAACTAGGGTTGTAGTTTGGCTAGTAATAATAATAATAATAATAATAATAATAATGATACAGAAGGAATGGTTCGCCCGGGGTGGTACCGGGAGGGGATCCACCGGGTAACCTTGATTACGGCTCCCCTTCAATTTCGCCACTCTTCCCCCTCAAAACGAAAACTCTATTTGGGATGTAGATTGCTATGTGTCGTATCAAGAAATACGTCCCCTGATATTATGCGATATCCTTAAGAGTTATATTAAGGATACTCGCGCCAGGAGTTAGAATTCTGGAGACCTGTGGTCAGTTCTCTGGGTGTATCACTGTAGCCAAATATCCCTTAGAAAGCTGCAAAAAAGGAACCTTCCATCAGGACGACATGTCCATATCACCCAAAAATAGATTTTTCGCTTTGCTTAAAATCCGTTATTTATTACCAATGTTGTTTTACTTAAATTTTCTTAGAACTTCGAAATAAATGAAATGCGGGCAATTTATCTTAATCTTTTTCCTAAATACGTCGCCTAAAATGAAAATCTTCCGTTTGTTTACTGTACGCTCTATCGATGATCATAATGAACAAGCGAACGCATCAAAACAAATGATCATTGTGATAACTAATGATAGCAAGAGATTTTAGTAAATATTATGTTATTACAAATATTTTAATTCCTACATACGTAGTAAAACAGGAAAACCATTTTGTTTGTGTTTATTCAACAATAGCAAACTGCCGCTAGAGACACTATGATAATTTACGATAATTCTAAACTGTTACGAAAGATAATTGTCCATTCCATATCCGAAATACTTTTCCTAACTTCAGTTATAAATCAACTTATACAAAAGAGAGAGCGAGCGTGAGAAGAAAGTACTATGCTGGTTTTTAAAGTCATCGACCAATTGGATTACCGCTATAACGTTCGATGTGACAGATGGTGCGGGATCGAAGAAAGTAAGGAAAATTTGAATCATGATTGATTTTTAATACAACAAACTTTGTGAAGCAATAAAGATTTCATTAGTTAGAGAGATAGAAAGGTAAGAAATGAGAGGTAGCAAAAGATAGCCTAGCGAGAGAGAGAGAGAGAGAGAGAGAGAGAGAGAGAGAGAGAGAGAGAGAGAGAGTTTAAAATGTACTAAACAAAAAAATATAGGTTATAGTCTATGCTAATGGATCTGGAACAATCGAGTGAAATACCTTTATCTTTGTTCAATGACATTGTCAACATAACTACTGTATGTTTGGCCGACCTCGCCATTTTCAAATTTTTGTACAGTAATACTGATGGATGTAGTGACCATTCGCTTAGAGGAACTTGGCTTTCTGCTTAGCCAAAAATTTTATTTACACTCAAGAAGTTTAATCTGATCACCAAACATATTTCCCAGAGAGAGAATATGAGGCTATGCACTCTTTTCAGTATTTTTAAAGTGAAAATTGTCCTGGCACAAGCTAAAGAAAATGTTGATCATAAACACCCAAAAACAATTCCTGTGCACAACAGTGCCGCCATTGTTAACTTATCTGGAGCAACTGAGCAACTACTTTATCAATTACATGTACATCTACAATAGGCCCTTAAATAGGGGAAGAAATAAAATAAAGATTATGTCTCAGAGACTGTTCCACCTTTAAGGCACATACTGGTTCTATTTTTTTTAATCATAAAACACAATAGTGGTCTTCAATAATGTCAGATAATCCAAAATTACATTATCCTCTTGAATGTTTTCAAATATCTTCCTCTTTATCCAAGTTAAGTTCATTAAGTAATAAGTAATTTCAGTTGTTTCATTGGTATTTATTGAAAATATTCAGTACAAGTAAATAAAAACAAATTTGTGCCAGATAATGTTGGTACTGTAATTATTGTTATAATTAGTGTATACTTTGTTGTATAGGATACTCTCAAGATATGAGCTATATAAGTAATTTTCTTCAATGATTTGGTAACCAAAATGGAATTCTGGGACAAAATTTATTTACAATTGTTGTTAAAGGAAGTTAATGGACAAATATTTTTGGTCAACCATTCTTCTTTAAATGATCTTTAATTTACTTTATTAAAGTAACAAAATGCTGAAAAGAATATATGGTATATATATATATAACTTATTTACCTATCCTTTTCTTTTTCAGGCAATGTACAGTAGTGTTCTTCCAGGAGAATATATGTCTGGGCATTTATCATCACAAATCGAGTTCCCTAGGTGGCTGGGAAACAATAGTCGTCGTAATAAATTTGATCGTCTCATGCAAGAGTTGCAAATGCATATGAGACTGAAGTAAGCTTTTATTGATTTATACTTATCACCTGTTGAATTATTCATTACTGTATTGCAATATGCATCTTGAAATAGATTTTGGCATAATATATATTAGAATTTACTCACAGTAAATTTTTAGTATGTTTATGCACAGGAATTGGTTTCGAGTTATTGCTGTACCATGGTCGTTGGCTTATGCATCAATACTAAGTAATATGGTCAACCTACAATCACATACAGTGCTTTATACAGTATTTTTATTACAGTAAACTATTCTACTTCTGATAAATTAAAAGCAATTTAATTTCATAACTAATTTGTATTTTGAGATAGAATATCAAAATACCTTACTATTGTATAGCACAGAATTACTGTATATTGTCTGCCTTCCAAATATGTGTATATGCAGTTGACCAATTGATACCTCTACAGGTATTCTCCCTTTAAGACCAGTTTAGGTGGTTACAACCCTATTGGTAAGCAAAATCAAAATCCTAAGACAGTACAATATATCATTTTAGATGACTTCTTGAGCTTACAATCTCTTAGTCATATAATGAATGTCAACTGAATCATTTGTAAGTTAGGAGTAAAAAAATCTTATCTGATTTGAAGCGTATCATATATGCTATTAGGTTTCCTTAAAAAAATTGGTAATTGAAAATATGAAATAGTTATTAGTATATGTGCTGCAGTGAATTAAATTTTTTGCAAGGAGACAAAGGCCTAAAAATCCTCAGGAATTTATTTTCAATCGGCTGACTGCTGGAGTTAGCATATATACACTATACAAAAACCAAAGATAAAAAGATATACGGTACAGTGCTGTACAAAGCAGTATTTGTTCCCATACTAACAAACCTTCCATTATTCATGTGGATATTCTTTAAGCGGCAGCTGGAGGTAGCCATTAAACTTGAATTGCGAGGTAGCAACGCTGCCTAAGCGCTTAGCGGGTAGACTGGGGGTGGTTGGGGGATACCCAGCCACCTCTATATATACTCTCACAGCGGTGAGAGACGTCACTTTTTCTTTTAGCTCAGTAGAGATTGAACGTGTCCGCTTTCCTCCTGACTGTCATTGGACTTTTTGATTTTTGCTTTCTCTGTACAGGTGTGTGCGTGTTGTCCTGCTATTTACTTCACCATGCAAACGTGTCCAGGGCAAGAGAGTGCCACGTGCTGGACCTTCATGTCATCGTTAAAGACCGACCCTCACTCTCTGTTTCCTTAGTGTCTTGGGCATCGTTGCAAGCAGGTTTTGCCCTGCGCAGAGTGTAGGAAGTGGTCTGCCTTCCAGTGGAAGAAGTTTGGTTGGTGTATGAAGAAGAATACTAAGCGCGATCGTTCTCCTTCAGGGGCAAGTGGTGCGCATTCTTCTTCTTGCACCCCCAAATCTCTCTCAAAAGCTCCTTGCGTGCGCTCACGAGGAACGTGCAAGTAGGAGCGCAGATCGCTTATCTCCTCTGCAACCCCAGTGTACTTGGTGGGGGGTGTTAGTTGCTTCCCCTAGAGGAGCAACTTCTCCTCCAGCCGCTGGCGAGCCTTTCTCCCTTTCAGATATGTTTCAGGTGTGGTCGTCTTTATGGATTTTGGGACCCCTCTCAAAGGAGGAGCTGCTGCGCCATCATCAGCGTGGTGCCACGAGGGATCCCTCTCCGGAGCCATCGAGATCTCACGTTCTGGAGCTGTGCGAGGTCTATCTGTCGCCTTCCCCTGGCTCTTCCACACATGGATAAGGTGATCGTTCGTGTTCTCACCAACATCCCCCTGCTGACAACAAAACCTCTCTCCATCCTGGGACCTCGTTGTCCCTTAACCCTCAACCCTCTGTTTCTTCCCACAGGAACACTCTGGTTTTAGGTGCCGATCTTCCAGGGATCAGTGCACCTTTCACCAGCAATGCTAAGGGACGAGCATCGCCATCACCTCACCCTTCTGGAACTTTTTCCCCCGATCGCCATTCGCGATGATCGGAAGATCATAATGATCGTAGGTTATCATGATCAGAGGGTTCTTCGCCTAGAAGACGTTCATGCTCACGAGACCGTAGGTCTCAATGCTCTCTTCGAAGGCATTCCTCTTCATGAGGATGAGTCTTGAGTCTCGCAATAGGGTTCTTCACGATTGCGAGCAAGGTCTAGACCTAGATCCAGACGCTCGCGTACTAGATCATCACGATCTAGATCACAAGGACGGTACTCGCCCTTGCGAGGACGACGCTCACGATTATGAGGGTGGCGTTCACGTTCGCGAGGGTATTATTAACAAGAGCTAGATGCTCGCGTTCACGAATATCACGATGATGAACCACACGTTTGCGATCAAGGTATACAGTATATGTTCCTCGTCTAAAGGTAGAGGTAGGTGTACACGCAGCCCATCATCGCGTAGCCCCTTAACCAAACCTTCCAAACGATCTTGGACCGAACCTGGTGATGAGTTTTAGCGAAGCACTTGTCTACACAACGCTTGGAGATGCGTCTTGTTGTGGCGTATTCTCCTTCTAGAGTAGTCCCTACTCAGAGGCCTCCTCTGCCGACTTCGTCGGACGTAGGTGCTCCTATGGGGCAGCAGGTAGGGGCTAGACCTTCCTCTTCCTCTTTGGCTGCTGTTGCGAGCACTTCTGCTCGCAAAACGTGTACGTTGACACGTGAAGTTTGCGATTTCATGAGCGAATCTTGCGATTTCATGAACGAATTGGCAAATTTCAAAAGCAGTTCGCAAGTAGATGTGTTGGAATCGCGAGCAAGTGAGGATCCAACACCTTCATCTCTCCCTTCTGCGTCTTCCACCTCCAGCGGAAGACCGACACCCTTCCCAGAGGGGCCAATTAGGTTCACAAATGTGCCTATTAGTCTGGACCTTCCTCCGTGTCTGAAGGAACATGTTCCTCTGCCTCAGAGGTTATCTCCTCAGTCAACTGGCAATTCTTTTGGGGTTTCACCCAAAAGACACTCCTCTAGGGACCTCCAGGGTGTACCTAGGAATTTAGAGCTTCCTCTATGGGCATCGACCTTCATGTTTAATATCCTGAAGGCTCTGAAGTTGGCACCTCCACTGCCACAACCCCCGACTATTCCAGTCAGGGCAACCCCTAGAATCCCTCTGAAACCCTCGTTGAGCTTGTTAGTTGGGAGTCAAGACCCCAGAATGAGATCGACATCAGACAAAGCTCGCAGATCACCTCCACCCTGATCGCATGCTGAAGCCGTAGCCACTTCTGACTGTTATATGGCGAACTTGCCATTCACACTAGTGAATGTAAAGGAAGTCATTACCAAGAAGCAGAAGAGACGGATGAGAGGTGTAACTCCACCTCACGTCAACATCATCCATCCTAGGATGAGTAGGGACATAGGCTCGCCCAGCGAGATTGCGATCCATCCCTTCAACCCTCAAGACATTGAGGTAGTGCCTCCGGATCAGCGTCTGGTTTCTGTTCCTCTTCCAGAGGAGGAGCCTCCAGCTCCTACTGTCAAGGCTTCGTCTAAGTCCTCGAAGACCTTGCAGGTTCACCCTCCTAAGACCGTGGAGGAACGCCCCGTGCGTAGGGAACCAAAGGACACCAAGACGAAACCGAAGAATGCCGCGGCACGGGAAGCTAGGGAGGCTGAGGCACAGACGCGGTCCCCAGTGGCGGGTCCATCCACGGTTTCAGTTGACGACCCTGACCTACCCTAGGCTCTAGACGTGAGCTTGGAGGATGACGACCCCTAAACATGGAGTATGGCAATCTTCCAAAGGCGGCCGGTCCAAAATATCATTCTGAACGGGAGAGACATGAAGTGGAACATAACTTTTGGCAGGTTCTCGCCTTTATGAGGGCCATCAACAGCCTGTCCACTCTTGGTTCCACCATCCAGGAAGGGTAGGATATGATTCTCGATGAAATATTCAGGACCCAGAAGCCTTCCAGGTCAAGTGCAGCTTTGCCCTGGTCCAAAGGTCTGACAGCTGCCAAAAGGAAAGCTATCTCTCAGATAGCTGGAACTTCTAGTTCCTTGAGGGCAGGTTCCTCCTCTTGGTCTCTTCCACTTCCTTTTGTGTTACAAAGGAAGAATTACGAGATTAAAGGGGAACCACATTCCACCATGACCCTCGACCCTTCGGTAGAGTCCCTAACAAAGGGAGTTCCCACACAAACCCTCTCCACCCTGAAGGCCTCACTATTGGCAGTTGAGCTCCTAAACATAGAGAGAGGCGCGAAGTATGCCATGCAGGCTGCTTCGTGGCTTGATCTATGGTTGGGATCCTTAGGCTTTATGGTTCGCTCCATGATCTGTCGAAGTATCGGCCAGGAAGATGGAGTCCTTCCTGTTGTCAGGTACCCGGACTCTTGAGTTTTTGTCATACCACATTGTCAAGCTGTGAGCAAACGCTATACTCAACAGAAGGGATACCGTCATAGGTCGGTTACA
The DNA here is from genome assembly GCF_036898095.1 of Palaemon carinicauda. Taxonomy (NCBI): domain Eukaryota; kingdom Metazoa; phylum Arthropoda; class Malacostraca; order Decapoda; family Palaemonidae; genus Palaemon; species Palaemon carinicauda. The sequence continues at coordinate 143,909,004 of NC_090725.1, forward strand.
CAAGCAGGTGCCGAAAGTAGAGGTCTTGGTTAAGGAATTCCACTCTCGAGGGTTCTTCTCTCTTCGTTCCAGAGGAGATATAGAGAGCTGCTGAGTGATGGAGGAAATCGTCCAACGATTCTCTTCTCCATAGGGCCATAAATTCTCGGTCCTATGGCAGACCTTCCCAGTCTTCTCGGCCTTAGCAAGCACCCTCCTCTGCTCACCAGTCAACTTCCAGGTCCTCGGGACCCTCCAAGGTGTCTGAGCGGCCCTTTCAGACCAAGGAAGGAAAGGGAGGTGGCCGAGTTGGTCCTACCCAGTAGGAATGGCATTCTTCATCACCTATCACCTGTGGGAGGATGCCTACAGCACTGCTGGCAGAGGTGGCAGCTTCTTTGGGCAGATCCCTGGATGGTTGATGTAATCGCCCTAGGGTATCGCGTCCCGTTCATTCAATCTCTCCCTCCTCTGACTGGGATCCAGTGCATCTAAGCTTCTATGCGAAGGGATCCGCAAAGGAGCTGGCCCTCAGGTACGAAGTCCAGACCATGCTGCAAAAGGGTGCTCTCCAAGAGGTAGTGGACAGGTCTCCAGGCTTTTACAGTCGAATTTTTTGGGTAAAAAGACGACTGGAGGCTGTAGACCAGTCATCAATCTCTCCCCTCTGAACAAGTTTGTCCGACAGACTCGGTCATGGAGACAGCAGACACGGTCATCCAAGCGGTACGTCCAAGGGACTTCATGTGCACACTGGATTTGAAGGACGCATACTTCCAGATCCCAATACATCTGTCTTCAAGAAAGTATCTAAGATTCATTCACTAGGGAAACACACACCAGTTCAAGGTTCTATGCTTCGGTCTGGCGACAGCCCCTCAGGTATTTACCAGAGTGTTCGACCTAGTGTCATCTTGGGCTCACAGGAACGGCATCCGTCTTCTCAGATATCTGGACGAGTGGCTTATCCTAGTAGACTCGGAGACGACCCTTCCTTGCCACCGAGACATGCTTCTTGAGTTTGTCAGAATCTGGGGCTCCTGGTGAATCACGAGAAGTCATCACTGCAACCCTCACAGAGACTGGTATACCTCGTAATAATCATAAACACCGTCCTAGAGAAAGTCGTCCCATCAGACGAAAGAGTACACAGGATGAAGGAAGTGGCTGTAGCCTTCCTTAGGAAAGAAGTTCTTCCAGCCTCTCGTTGGTTGAGTCTTTTAGGTCACCTAACCTCTCATCTGTCTTGTTCCAAACGGCCACCTCAGGATAAGATCCCTGCCGTGGCAGTTGAATTCCATGTGGAACCAACACTCTGACCCACCGGACACCCAAGTTCCCATAACTCAGGATCAGGTGACGGATTTGAATTGGTGGATGGTTGACGAAAACCTTCAGCGAGGCCAGAATCTTCTTGTACCCCCTCCAGACTTGATGATCTTCACAATTGCTCCAAAAGAACGGTGGAGTGCTCACCTGCTGCACCATACGAGTCAGAAAGGTACCAGCACATAGATCTTCTAGAGATGAGAGCAGCCTATCTGGCTCTTCATCAGTTCCAACAGTTGCTGGCAGGTCACCCTTTTGCAGCCTCTATGCCATTTTGCAGTAAAGATCCTCGGATGGTCAGAAGAACATTTGGTGGCTCTATCAGCTTGATTCATTCCTGGCAAGAGGAATGTGCTCGCGGACAATATGAGCAGAGTGACTTTGAATCGTCTGTAGACCTGTTTGCAACATCTGAACAGCAAGCTTCCGCTATTCTCCAGTTCCAGAACTTCAGGCTCTATGGCAAGATGCATTCCAACAATGGTGGGACAGTATCGACGTGTACACCTTTCCCCATTTTGTCTAATGAGAAGACTGCTCAACAAAATAAGAGCGTCCAAAGATCTAATGATGACCCTTATAGCTCTGCTATGGCATCACGCAGAGTGGTTTTCAGACCTCCTGCAACTTCTAGTAGATCTACCGAGAGAACTCCCTCCACAACCAGAGCTACTCAAACAGCCACACGTGAATATCTTCCACAAGACCATGCAGTCGCTTCGAATTTACGCGTGGAGGCTATCCAGTGTCTCCTCTCTCAGAAGGGCTTTTCACGACAATCTGCAGAATGAATGTCCGGGCACTTGCATAGGTCCCCAGCCTTGGTCTACCAGACAAAATGGAGATTCTTCTGGGGTTGGTTTCGTGGAAGGAATATCTCTCCGCTCAATCCCACTATTCCAGTAATAGCGGAGTTTCTTGTATACCTTCGGGAGGAAAAGCTCATTTCAGTATCGAAGGTAAAAGGCTATCGCTCAGCCGTAAGCCTTGCCTTCAAGCTGAAAGGAGTTGACATTTCCTCCTCGTAGCTTTCTTTACTCATATGGAGTTATGAGATCACTTGCCCCCGGTCAGAGAATAGGCATCGTCCTTATAACATGGTTCACGTCTTGAGGTCCCTAAAAGGATCTCCCTATGAACCATTATGCCATGCAACAGACCAAAATCTCACTTTGCAGATGGCGTTCCTGCTCGCTTTAGCCTCGGCAAAGAGAGTCAGTGAACTTCATGTCCTCTCATATGACATCATCCATTTAAGGGGATTGGGAGAAGTGATGCTCAGCTTCGTCCCTGAGTTTATTGCTAAGACTCAAAATCCGGGGTTGCTGGACCTTAGAGTCTTCGCTCTGTAACCAGGGACCCAGATCAGTAGTTGCCCAGTGAGGAATTTTAGATAGTATCTTAAACACACTGCAGCAGCATGGCCCAGACTAACATCTCTATTTGTTAGCTCAGGGAAAGTAAAGAGGAGGATCACCAAGAACACAGTTTTCTCCTGGATTCGGCAAGTGATCGAAAGAGCCTTGGCTCCGGGGGCGTGTTGAGAAGACAAACCACATTCGCAGCCCATTACTTCAAAAACGTGACCCACAGGAGACTTTATACATTTACTATCGGTCCTTTGGTGGCTGCTCAACAAGTGGTTTAAGATACCTCAAGCTCCTTGATGGACAAGTAGCAGTTGGTTGAGGGCATTGGTTGCCTGGTTCAAGACTGGGGTGAATGAGAAGAGTGTCTGGCTTTCCTTCACCTTCATCTTCCCCTCCCTTGGGGTATAGCACCATGGGTCCCTTTGCAAGCTGGCTTCAACCTCTGCAGGTAATTATCACGTCCCTTGTGTAGCCTAGTATAAGTTATAAAATTGTTATACAGTACTATCTACGTCCCCATTGCTTTCTGCGAAACAGCAATGGGATATGACTTGTTGTTTTTCTTATATAAACTCACAGACGTTCATACAAATAACAATCTCTATTTTACTATATTGCACAGGCTGCGAGTATAAACTCACTTTGTATATTTCAGCAAGGTGTTAAAGTTTTCCCTAGACCAGTCATATACTGTACTAGGTAAAACCCGGTCAATTTCTATGCCAGATCTAGGACTTCCACCCACCGAAGAGTGAGTCATCCATATAGATAACGGAAGGTTTGTTATTATGGGAACAAATGACAAATTTGGATTAAATTTGTATATTTCCCTAAATAATACAAACTTAGAGTTATTTATATAAATTGGCCTGCCATCACCTGTCCCCCAGAAGTCCTATGTGCAATAAAAAGTGATGTCCCACCGCTGTGAGAGTATATATAGTGACGGCTGGGTAACCTAGCCGCCCCCACCCTACCCGTTGAGCAGTTAGGCAGGGTTTCCACCTCGTAATTAAAGTCTAATGGCTACCTGCAGCTGCCGCTGAAAGAATGTCCTCAGAAATATCTGCAGGTTTGTATTAGTTAGGGAAAATTACAATTTATCTCCAAATTTGTTTTTTTTTTTTATTATCAAATCTTAACTTATTTTATCATTTATGTATCAATTTCTTGTTTATTTTATTTTAAGGAAATTACTGTGTCATTTTCCTTCATTCGTAAAATTTACACTTTATCAGCTGTTCACACACTACCATTAATAAAATATGTGCTCCAAAGAACAAAGAAATAGTAACTACATGACAGTACCTTAGTATTTATTAATATTCATCAATATTATCTAAAGTTTTTTAACATATTTTTGCAAAAGATCTAAATAGGTTTGCTGAAGGTAATCATCTGTTCCTTAGTATGCAATTTGGCTTGGTAAAGGCCTTGAAGCATGTGATGCCCTTCTTACAATCTCCAATGCTGTACAGAAATCCCTTGATTTTGGTCATAAAGTTCATATGATTGGCCTTGATTTTAGTGCTGTCTTTGACTATGTTAATCATGAGGCCCTTATTTTCAAACTCAAACAGTTGGGTGTCGGTGGGTCTTTTCTCGGACTCATTATTGAATTTTTAAGTAATAGATCGCCAAGAAGTTTTGATGGGCACCATAGTAAGTATAGGAATGTGATATCTGGTGTGCCTCATGGTATTATTCTTGGCCCATTACTTTTCTTACTACATACACATGACATGTGGTTTGGACTAGGAGACAAGCTTGTTGCATATGCAGATGATGCTATTCTCTTTGTATGCATGAATGTACCCATGTCTCTCTCTCTCTCTCTCTCTCTCTCTCTCTCTCTCTCTCTCTCTCTCTCTCTCTCTCTCTCTCTCTCTCATACATATAATTTTAACTTTGTATAAGAACACTATTTTACCAATACAAATTTGTTCCTACACGAATACAAATGGTTGTCCTCTTTTAATTATTTTAATCTACCTTGTTTCGGGTATTTTTTTCCTGTCAGATCTTCAGCTCCTGACTTTCATCTTAATTTGTTGAACAAAATCTTCTATCTACCATGACACTTCCCCAATTTTTAGGTGTAGCCGACTTAAAGAAAACAAAACAATAGGGCATTTTTCTTTTCATTGTTACTTGGCCTGATGAGGGTTTCAGATGAGTTTGGTTGGTACTGCCCTTTCTGAAAAAAAACTTGCGGTGTATTAAATTTCTTATTTATGATTTTGATATTGATTGCTGGCACTATTTTTCAGTTAATTCTTTATCCAGGTTGCATAAGCGTTTTTATAATTCTGACCATCCTTTGCATTCAGATCTTCCCAGACTTTACCATCCAGTATGTAGTACTAAGTACTGTATACATTTAATTCTAATAGTCTTGCCATCTTCATCATAATGCTTAATTGTACACAGTATTCTGGAAGTTTTATTTTAGCTGTGACCAGGTTGTTGAATGATCTTTGTAAACTGGTGGTTGAATTGGTGGATCTTCAGAAGTTTAAACTTTTAGTAAATGCTTTAAAGTGAAACATGTTGAAGTGAGACTCACTTCATAATTTATATGTCAGATCTCTTTCAATTTTGTCACTGATCTCAGGATATTTTTTGTTCATCGCTTCTCACATATAGTTTGTTTATTATCCTTTTCTTTTCTCACTGAGGTATATCCCTGGTTTGGAGCCCTTGGGTATGTAACATCCTGCTTCTTCATCTTAGGGTGTAGCCTATGTAGTAATAAATAGAAGTATGTCTTGAGTGAGCTGGAATAGCTATTAATGAGCTGGAACAGCTGTTGAAACCCAAAAAGCTAAGTACGGTAGTTAGTGGGAATTAAGTTGGCAGGGAGGCATTTTCCTCCCCAACTACTGTATATCCTGTTACTCTTCTCTTTGGCAGCAGTGTTGCTCCTCCTACCTATTGGGTCTTTTCTTCACTTGTGAAGTGTTTGCTTTTGTGTTTGTGAGCATTTTTGGCCAAGAGCTGAAGTGTATTGAAGGTAAATATGGGATAAAAGATAAATGTTCCCATGAGAATATAAACCTTCTGCCCCTCGTGTCATGTACCATTTATGGATAGAATTGCTTGCAGTTCCCCTATTGAAGGCTGGGACTGTAAGCAGTTCCCCTCTTGAATGGCACAACTGTTTATACTTTTCACTATGAAGAGCTCGTGCTGTTAAAGGAATCATGCTTCTGATAAGGGAGATGATGAAGTTCTCTTGGGGCCTTATTTGCTTTGCTTGGATTTTTCCCTCTGCAGAAAGGAATTTTCCATTGCAGCCCAAGTATTCATCATTATCTCCTACGCCTATTGATGCAAAAGGCCTCGGTTACTTTGCGCTTCATAGTCCTTCCTTAGCCATGGATGCCTGGGTCTTATCAATTGAATTTTCAGTGAACAGCGGAGTACTCTAAGGGAATGTTTTGTCATCTGTGTTGTTTATCCTCCTCATGGAATTTGTAATGCATAGAACAGTCGGAGATGGGGGAGAAGGATTGGACTGGATTGGGGATAGGGTTTAGCAAATCTAGAGTATGCTGATGATGCTGTCCTTGTTAGCAGAACACCACAGGATTTGTAATGCTTGCTTACCATAATGCATGAAATATCACATGAGGTTGGGTTGAAGATAAATAGAAGAAAAATGGAGATAAAGAGAACGGAGTATGCAATAGAAGATGAAATATCATTGGAAGAAGAAATGATTAATGAGGTAGAATCATTCAAGTATTTAGGAACTGTAATCTCCAATACAGGGTGTTTAGAATTAGAATTCAGAGAAAGATTGAAAAAAAGCAAATCAGATAATGGCTAGTTTTAAGTAACTTGAAAATCAAATTGCCCGAAAGTACAGTATATATAAAAATCAGTCTATATCTGTTTAGTGAGATGTTACTGTATGGACATGTCATGGTATGACAATGAAACAATCTCCAATAGATTTAGTAAATTTGAGAACAAAGCTGTCAAAGGACCAAGAGATCAATATTATCTTTAAGGAATCTGAATATAGAGGCCTGGAGACTGTTGGACATTGCACTCACCTTTCCCATTCCCTGTCACTACAAGTTGAGGTTTTTCCTGAACCGAACAGTAGAGTGCTACTCCATTTGGTGCTGTTTGGCAACCTGTCCTTTGGAGCTCAGTTAGTGTTTTTGAACCTGCTGGTAGTCCTATAAGGGTACCGATTGTGTTTTTCCTGAACATTATGGTGCTCAGGTCAATTTCAATTGTAATTTTTCAATTTGCTTGAGAGTTTTTTCTCGATCACTATCTTTAGGCCGATAATTAGAAGCTTTTATTAGTGGAACTGTTATATGTTTATCTGGCTCGGGTTTACGGCCCTCTCTGGACTGGATGCCGGCTCTTTAGATGATAGAAGATAAGGATTCTATCCTTAGGCTTCGGAGGGAGAGACAATTGATATGAATCATGGGGTCAGTCTAAGGAATCCAATTGCTGTTGAGGAAGGCTCTGTGGCTTCTTCCTTTGTGGAAAAGTTATTGTTGGTCAACCAGGTTTCGAAGCTTTCGCACTCCTCATTTTTGTCAAATTTTTCAAACTGTTGCCTAGAAGAGGAAAACTGATTGCAAAGAGCCTCATGAGGTTCTGCGAGATCTCTCTCCTCTCACACAAGAGATCACTCTACTGAGGATTAATCCAGCTAGGAAGGATATCTTGGTCAATGCTACAGGAGCTTGCACTTCTACTGGTGCAGCGTCTCGCACCGGACTGAGCACATGCACTGTCAGTCAGGTTGAATCCCACATTTGTCTTCCCATTTTCATGTATATCTGAGAATTTGCCCGGACAGGGAAAGTAACTATGCTCTTGCTTCTGGTGCTTGATCTTGTGTGAATGAAAGGCACTGCTTTCTCTTTCTCTTGGGCAATCAATAGTCTCTCTCCCTAGAGAAACTTTAGTATCAAAGGAAAGGGAAATAGATCATGGTGAGGTTCCATCACTTTCACTTGATAGTGAACCACAGGCGAGAGAACCACCTATTTGTTTCCTCACTTGTATGAGGGACAAAACATTCCTTAGTGATAAAAATCAGGAGTATGATCCTTAATCTCGTGGTTAGCCTGCCCATGGCTTTTAGGCTTGGGGAAAATATTCATGCGTACGTGCGGTGAGAACCACACTCAGACAAGCGACAACTATTTCCTTCACATGTTCACAATCAAGGGTATGACCTTCGTTCTCCTCATGACTCAAGTCGGGAAATTTTCCCACATGCCTACGTGGTAAGAAAAACCATCACCTGTTCAATTTTCTTTCTGCCTGGCTTATCCACGCATGATTGGGAACTGGACACCTGACCACTGTGAACTGCTCTCAGCTCTTACAAACACCAAGATGTTCCATTCTTATGCACTATCAGAAACAGGGGTCGTCATCACTTAGTTACCTGTTTCACACACCTGATACTGCCCTTAGCTATATACTCCGTGTTTCAAATCTCTCTCTCTCTCTCTCTCTCTCTCTCTCTCTCTCTCTCTCTCTCTCTCTCATATCTCGCATATTAACATCCTCTCTTTATGTTGAATTTTAATCTTATCCCTTGAATTCATTTCTCTTTCCATTATTTTTATCTATTTAAAGTATATTTTCTTTTAACCCCTTTGCTATGAAGGGTCTATCACTGAATAGTTTACATGTGTTAGCTGTAAAGTTGG
>NC_090725.1:143924877-144079895 GCF_036898095.1 Palaemon carinicauda
TATATATATATATATATATATATATATATATTCAAATAAGCCATATATATTTTGATATATTAATGTCTGGATTCTCTTAACGACCTCGGGATCAGAGCCCCAGGCGAAATCTCACAAAGACAAGAGCTTGGCTCCGGCCGGGAATCGAACCCTGGTCGGCAAGCTTATATAGACAGTGACTAACCCATTCGGCCACGAATGGGTTAGTCACTGTCTATATAAGCTTGCCGACCAGGGTTCGATTCCCGGCCGGAGCCAAGCTCTTGTCTTTGTGAGATTTCGCCTGGGGCTCTGATCCCGAGGTCGTTAAGAGAATCCAGACATTAATATATCAAAATATATATGGCTTATTTGAATATGAAAAACACGTAAAAATTTGCAAAATTTATCATATATATATATATATATATATATATATATATATATATATATATATATATATACATACATATATATATATATATATATATATATATATATATATATATATATATATATATATATATATGTATGTATGTAAATTTAGTCTTATATGTGTGTGTGCATTGCTCATACCATTAGGCCTAGGGTTTATATTATTATTAAGGCAGAGAATCTTTCATAGGTTAGGCCAAATTCTATGATGTATTATTTTAGCATTTGCAAATCATTTGTGATAAAGATTCATCAACATTGTTTGAATCTTTCCTAGTATTCCATTTGTGCCAACAGTGAAGACAGTTGTCTCCATCCGAGTAAAATATTTTTTCGTCACAGAAGATCTCTTTTATCCAGAATTCATCGACCTTGGGGTAGTATTCTTAGGCAAAACAGAGCCTTCCTTGATGGTGTTCATTTGTCAAAAATGGTTTCTTTTCTGGTTTAAAGGGTTGAATGGCAGCTCTATGTAATCTTTTACAGATAGTGTCTGTTGAAACATGATCTTGTTCCCTTTTAATAACTTGTGTTATTTAATGGATGACGACGACCAAATTCGACCATCAATTTGTCTTCTCCCTGGGTAATGAGTTTAGGTCTACATTGCCCTTATATTCTGTTCACAGTTCCCAATTTGTTGGCCTTGTGCATGTTCATGATGAAACTGCACAATGCTAGGGAATTATATTCTCTTCAATTATGAGCCATGAAAATGAATAAAAACTTGACCTTATTTCACTTAATCAGCTGACTCTGTTACCAGTTTTCACCTGTTTTACGTCAATCTGTTGACGTAATAGTTACATAATTGATTGAAGTAAAAACTATAATAATGATGGATACTTTAATTTAAAAAAGTAGACTTTATCCAAATTATATAAAAAACTGCATCAAAATGATTTAAGGTAATGATGATAAATATAAATAAACACAATAATTATATAAAAAAATATAATTTCATGTCCTAACGATACATTCTAATTTATTCATGTCCCTAAATGAACAAAAGTTTCATGATGTTTCATGTTTTCTCGTTTTTCGTGAAATATGTTAATATGACTATGATATTTATTGTGAAAAGAAATTAAATGATCGTATATGTCATTTTAAAAAGTATTCCCAAGAGGAAATGTAAAATGTGTATGATATAATAAAGAAAATAATTGACAACCATTTGAGTGAAACATTTAGAACAAGATAGCAATCTCAGCAGGCGAGTGTACTTATACAGCTTCTTATAAACTGTAATAGAAACCAAATAAAAACAATATTAGGCAGTATTTACTGTCTTAATCGTCTGCTAGGGCACCCACTCGTTGGCAGGGGACAGTGACTTGTTAGGTTAGGAGTTAGACCACCCTAGGGCAACCCATATATGCGAATTTTTCCTCATCATGTCTGTCTCTGAATTCTAACCCTTGCGAAAAACGAGGGCTGACTGTAGTGTATTACAGTTGATTATTAAGTGGGTTAGTTAACTGCACCTAGGCAGTGGTCTATGTTTCGAGGGATTATGAGTCTCGCCCTAGGTCACCAAGTGTTCGTGAATTTTCTGTTTTCATGAGTGTCATTATTACCTAAACCCCATGAATATGGAGGGCTGACTTATGTTATTGGATTTTCTAGTTTGGAAATTTGAGTTAAAAGGAGCAATTCTCAGTCTGAACAGTGTTCACAGCTCATGTCAGTTCTAACTGGTTGTGAGGCTTTTAGGCCACTCACAAAGGTTCAAAGCTGACTGTTTGGCTTGTGGTCTGCTATCACTGTTTGCATTTTTAGATCGGAAATACATAATTTTAGTCTAACTGATAGTGTAGTCTTTTCCTTTCCCATTGGGTACTGACTCATACTCTTTTAAAGCTGACTCTGGCCACCATCTAGATGGGTTATCATCCTGAGTGTGCGACTAATTAATGTCAGTTATCCACTGGAATATATATCCTAGCCAGGTTGGAGACAGTAATCTTCTCCAGTTCCCAGCAAGGACTTCTTTCAACTTTACTCTTGAAGGGACTGAGCCTTCTTTTTCTTACTTCCTCTCAGACTCAGTCTAGGAAGTGGGTTTGGAGAGGGGAAGGTAGTGACATAGGTTGTTTACTCTTGTCAGCAGGAGTTCCCTGCATATGTGTTTATTTCTTCATCCCCTATTCTGTTTGTAGCTAGACCTACCTACCTAGATTCATCTATGGATGTGCGACTGAAGTAGAACTATTTTGGTTTTGGCAGTGAAATGTTTTATCACCTTTGGTCCTCTCCCATCGGCTCTTTACAAGTCATCACAGGGACAGAGTGAACCCATCTTCCTCTTGCCGGAATGGTATTTTTTAAGCAGTGTTCAATCACAGATTTTATCTGTATGATCAGACTCCAGAGAGAAATATTTCAAGTTATTGGTAACTCCAAGGGCTTGTTGTTCATACAGGCCTTCAGTTATTTCAAAGTTTCTCTTTCATATTTCAGGTCTTCACATATCTGTCCACCTGAGTGTTCAGCATGGGCCTCTGGTAGCTCTTTTCAGAGTTTTTCCACGAGACACTGAGACTTTCCTCAATCTCTTGCGAGCATGCTGTTTGTTAAGAATTTTTATTTTACCAGCAAGCTCAGGAAGGTAGCTCTTTGATTCTTACCATTTAGATCTCAGAATGACTCCTTTCCCCAACTTTCTCTTCTTTAGAAACTTCTTTTCAGAAGTTAAAAGTAGTAGTAGTTACACAGGCCTTTAGTAGAAGCTCTTTGGGACTTTTGATGTGCTGTTTTCTCTTTTGGCAGGATGACAGATCTCACCTGCCAACCATTACCTTAGAGTTCAGTGAAGGGAATCATAAGCCAGGTGATGATGAGAATTGCTCATGCTTTCATCATTTCTACTCTGACAAAGGATGATTGACCTGGCCCTTACGAAGCTATTCTACGTTTTCTGGTAGGATTTCTATTTTTTTATCCTTCGACCGATTCCTCCATAGTTGATCCAACAACTATGTGCCTAATATGACTGTTTTCTCTATGAATGCAGGTGAAAGGTCCTGGCCAGGGCTCATTGCTAACTCCATAAGTTAGGAGAAGGTGAGAGACTTTTTGCAAACCCTTCCTGTTCATGCAGGGTTTACGAGTGCCCTTTTCCTTTGAGAGCTGCTCTCCTTCGGGAGGGGGTAATGGAGCTCACTCACTTAGTAATTCCTTTAGTAATGGAGCTCACTCACTTAGTAATTCCTTTAGATTCAATGAAGTTGAGAGTGAGCTGGGTGTGACAGCTCTACTGTGGCACTGGTTGCAGGTGAACAGTCCCTCAAGCACCAATTACCAGCATTAGGTTGTAGGTTGGTCAGGGCACCAGCCACCCATTGAGATACTACCACTAGAGAGTTATTGGATCCTTTGACTGGCTAGACAGTACTACATTGGATCCTATCTGGTTACAGTTCACTTTCCCTTTGCCACACATACACTGAATAGTCTGGCCTATTCATTACAGATTCTCCTCTGTCCTCATGTACCTGACAACATTGAGATCACCAAACAATTCTTCTTCACCCAAGGGGTTAACTACTGCACTGTAATTGTTCAGTGGATACTTTCTTCTTGGTAAGGGTTGGAGAGACTTTAGCTGTGATAAGCAGCTCTTCTAGGAGAAGGACACTCCAAAATCAAGCCATTGTTCTCTAGTCTTGGGTAGTGCCATAGCATCTGTACCATGGTCTTCCGCTGTTCTCTTGCTTAAGGGTACACTCGAGCACACTATTCTATCTTATTTCTTTTCCACTTGTTTTGTTTAAAGTTTTTATATTGTATATAGGAAATAATTTAATATTTTTACTGTTCTTAAAATATCTTATTTTTCCTTGTTTCCTTTCCTCACTGGGCTATTTTCCCTGCTGGAGCCCTTGGGCTTATAGCTTCTTGCTTTTCCAACTAGGGTTGTACCATATCAAGTAGTAGTAGTAATAATAATAATAATAATAATAATAATAATGATAATAGTAATAATAATAATGATAATTCTAAGGCAAGAAGGGGTAGGGTATATGTTGCCCCTAGGCCACCCTTCCTCTGCTTTAGGAGGGGTTGACAGAGCTCACCAGGTACCTATTTCCCCAAACTGTGGCACACAGTTCATGATCCACTATGGCAGATATCTTTGCATAAGAGCAGCCAGTAATGGTTTTTTCAGGGATTAAGTACCAGCAATATCCAGGGAGAGTGGAACATTTTGTTCCTTCCCGTGGAGAGACTGTGGTAGCCCCAAGTCAAGAAATATCCCTTTCTGCCTGCTTTCATGTAGGTCCTGAGAGGAGATACTTCATGAGCATTCTTAAGGAGGGGAGTCATGGATAACGTGTCTCTCTGGCCTGAACACTGTCTGCAAATTATAGACTTTTTTTTTTTGTAGAGTTGGATTCCTCATTCGGAAGGAACCCTGTCCATGCTCTAGGAGAGCGTTTGGCAGTCTTGCCGATCCTGGAACTCAAGTCCAAGGGTGGGAAGGTCCTCATCCTCAGGGCACTGGTGTATGCACCTCCTGTGAAGTTGAAGACATTATAGAGACCCCTCTCAAGATTTTCTTCTCTGCATTGACAAAAGGTAGGAAATTTGCTGTCTGTCATGGAGGGATAGGGATTCTGGTTATCTTCATAGTCAATTGAATGATAAGACCCAGTTCCTTCTCCTATGGATATTTGACTCGGAAATGCTTGTTGTCCAGGAGGCCATGATTGTGTTATTTTACAGGACTCGACATCTTGCTCTCAAATGAAGCAACCCCCCCCCCCCTCTTAGCACTAGCAGCACTAGCAGGATGTGAAGGAAGAGCATAGAAGCCATTCCTTCTAGCTCTGTTAGTGTTCTAATGACTGGGGCACCTGAGGTTGGTGTGGGCCTCTACCTTCTCAAGGAGGAACTATCTTCACCTTGTTACTTTTAGAACATTGCCCACATATGCCTGGATCTCCTTCCTTGGGTCCTCTAGTGGCTGCTCAGTTGTTGTGTAACTCTCCCAGCTCCTTCTACTCAATTCTCTTCTTGTGGGGAGGAAGCACCTGCAAACATTATGTGCTGGTCATATGACTGATGCTGGTCAGTTACTCCATGGAGCCCATTTCTAGAAGACTACGCTCTGCCTAGAATTAACTCCTTCATCCTCCTTGCAAGTGGGAAATTGAGTCGGTGTTTTCCATTCACATTTGTCTTGGTGGTCAAGTCTGGTACTAACATTTCTCCTTAATAGTGATGCATTATAGGTGTTCTGTGATCTAGTTCTGACTTCCCCTGAGTCAGTACTGTTCAAAGCCCTAGAAAATTATCATCCCTATGGTCATTGTTAAGAGGTTTCTTTCATCACCTTCCTTGTTCCTATACTGGATCAAGAAGGATGACATGTCCATGGAAGAAAAGAACCTTCCAGTCGTGTTCTATAGAAATGACTCCCAAGGAAAGATGAGTCTTCTATTGGAAGGAGAATTATTTATCTTCACATAAAAACAAATCACAACTCTTTAAATTAATTTGTACTTGAAGGTTTGGAAAGGTGCCCAGTCCCTGGGCCAAACATCAAAAATGACATGATGCAGTTGGGCAGGCAGAGACCTTCCCCATATACCTCCTGTTAATTACCCACTTAACTTAATAAAAATTTCAAGGTACGTTCCAGCTGGCTGAAGACACTCCTATTCAAGGGACTGTTTTGTATAGTTGGAAAAAATACAATACAAATTATGATGCATTCAGTATATGTGATTTTTTTTATTTGTCATGTACAAAAAGGTACAGGGGATCTTGACATAAAAGGATCAGCCAATTTTAAAATTGAAAATAAGGAAAACTCAATATTTGTCAGTTGTAAATCCAAACAATTGTTTGTGGCCATGCATATACTCCTTGACATTTAGCAGCGGCACATATCTATTGATACATGGGCAATTTATGAATCACTTTGCAGTTATTTTCATTTTTGGTGTACTGTATATGGAAAATTATTCAGTTTTCTAATTGGCAACCCTACATATTTTGTGCAAGAGAGACAGCCTTTTTATGTCTGGAGCTGGTCCCCCTATTGCTTCAGCATTGAAAGCATAGCAACACAGTCTGCCTGGTATGTCATCTGCATTTACTCTGCAGACTGAGTGATGTCATTCGGATGTCATAATATTATTCAGATGGTCTTGAGATAGAAGCTATGATTTAGAAGCAGAAAGTAACAGTGATGACATATTTTCTGATGAAGTGATTTATATAGAATAACTGGGGAAATAAATCTTTAGCTTATCAATTCTAGCTAAGGTTACAAAGTGTTTACCATCCAGGGTTTTGACTTTGTTTTCAAAAATACCTCTTTCATACAATTTTAGTATAATTTTTGTTAGTTGGTTTAAGGGTAGATAGGATTTACTAAAAGCAGATTATTTTATTGTATCTTTATAATCATATATAAAATCACATGTATCTTTTCTAGAGATCGCTTCTGAGAGGATTTTCGTAGCATTTAATGCTTTTCTGTTTTTTTGTTTTTTTTTACCTTGGAAATGATTGGTGTTTATTATAGTGTTTATTTAGATTACAAAATATCTGTTTATTTGATCATATAAATGAGTCGAGCTGGGAGGAGCGGAGAGAGGAAAGGTCCCCTTTTGTTCATTTGTTTGATGTCGGCTACCCCCCAAAAATTGGGGGAAGTGCCTTGGTAAATAGAATAAATAGATAAATGAGTCATTTGTATATATTGAGATTATAGTTTTTCTCCATTTTTTGTAGAGAGTTTTATAGTATTGATTAGAGATTTGTCAGTAAATGATTGTTAACCCTTTTACCCCTAATGGACGTACTGGTACGTTTCACAAAACTCATCCCTTTAACCCCATGGACGTACCGGTACATCCTTGCAAAAAAACTGCTATTTACATTTTTTTGCATATTTTTGATAACTTTATGAGAAACGTCAGGCATTTTCCAAAAGAATGAGACCAACCTGACCTCTCTGTGACAAAAATTAAGGCTGTCAGAGCAATTTAAGAAAAAATATATTGCAAAATGTGCTTGAAAAAAAAAATGCCTGGGGGTTAAGGGTTAGAAAGTTCCAAATAGCTTGTTGGTAAAAGGTTTAATTTAGATGAATATACTGTACAGTAGACAAATTCTTCCCATTCTTAGCAAGATTGGAGAGAATGAAATAAGTAGCAGAACCGTTTTCTAACACGAGACAAACTGCCAGCATGTCTTTGGCAGAAGTTGCCAGGATACCTTGCCTCTTTAGAATCCCTGGTGCCCAACAGTCGTCTCCGCACTCAAACTCTCCATTGGCAGCTGAAGGATCCTCCGGACATTCTGGTCCCGATAGGGTCGGAGCAGAAGAGAGTGGTGAAGTGGTTGATATCTTATACCAACCTACTCATGGGAGTATTCCTTCTTTCTCCTCCGCCAGAATTGATGCCCTTTACAGATGCATCAAAAGAAGGGTGGGGGCCTCATCTGCTCTAGCTCACCACTAAGCCAAGCAACACTGCCACATAAACCTCTTAGAAATGAGAACATCCTTTCTACCTCCCAAGCATTTCAAACAGCTCTATTCAGGACACTCCGAGGTGCTGAAGAGTGAAAACTCCACGGTGGTGGTGGGTTTCATAAACAAACGGCTGAGGAAACCACTTAACGGAATGTCTGAGCTCGACCACAGATCAATAGACTGTTTATCAGTACAGGCAGGGTCAAGAGGAGAGTTACGAAGAACTCAATCTCTTCCTGGAACAGGAAGGTGATCGAACGAGCCCTCCAAGGAGACTCGACCCCTCATGACATCAAGGGTGTTAGCAAATCCCTGGCATTCAAAAAGATCTTTGATGTGACTCAGTTTTACAAGCAGGTGTGTGGAAACGTCAAGCTACGTTCACTGCCCACTGCTGGCAAAACGTAACCCACAAGAGCCTTGACACATTCTCCATATGTCCTGTGCTGGCTGCACAAAACATGATCAGTAACACCTCGGCTCCCTCGTGGGATAAGTAGCAGACAGTTGAGGGCAGATGTTACCTAATTGTAAGTCTAGTTTGAATGTGCGTATGACTGGCCTTTTTGTCTTTCATTCTCGCCTCTCTTGGGGATTGAGCAAGTTGATGAACTCTGCAAGCTAACCTCCTCTGACTGCAGGTGGGTATCATCATTCCTTGTGTAACCTGATATATGCTTGTACTGAATAGTATATTTGGTATGTCCCCGATCGCCCAGCAAGGTAGGAATCGGGTAAAGGCCAGGTAAGAGGAGCTTAGCTTCAGGTTGATTCTTACCTAGCCGAGTCACTTTGCTTAGTTTCACACCTTCGCATAATTGATCAGGCCATTATCTCTGATTGAGAGTAAGCAAGGTGATATAGTGTGCTCTTCCACAGCTCTTGCAAAGCACAAGAGTTGTGTTTCAGGTCAGTGACCAACCAGTTAGTCTTAAACTTCCAAACACCTAAACATGTGTCTCCATAGTAAATAGTTGAAAGGTTTGTATTTGGTGCTGGAACAAATGGTAAATTTGGAAATATGTATTTTTCCTAACCATACAAACCTGAAGCTCTTTACACATACTATACTGGTATGCCATCACCTATCCCCGGGAAGTCATGCCTGCAATTGCAAAGTGCCTTGTGTTGGCTACTGTATGTGTGAGCGAGGTGGTTGGTCTACCCCCTGCTAACTAGCGGAGGATACAGCTAGTTTCAGCTTTTGCCAAAATGAATCTCCATAATAAAGGAGTTTCAGGTTTGTATGGTTAGGAAAAATACAAATTATTTCTAAATTTGTTATATTTTTACAAAGGCTTATCATGATTATCATGGATTTTATATTCCTTGTTGAGTATTAATAAACAGAAACTATGATGTTTATCATGATTTAATCATAAATGAAGATCTCTTTGCCCAATACTGTATCTTGTTTCTTTAGGATCCTGGTCGGCCCATGCCTTTTCTTATCTATCCTCTCTCTCTCTCTTTCTGCTTCACTAACCCCACAAATATCACTGTTATGTGGATATCAGAGCAAATTTTCTTATGTTAGAAAGATGTTTTGATTGCCTTTTCCTTTTTGACGTAATAACATTCATGCCCAAACAAAGAAAAACAGATGTAGTACAAAGAAAATGTCAAAGTCAAACTGAAATATGTACCCTTTTTCCCTAAGGTTTCAGCTCTCACTGAAGTGAAAGGACTGAGAACGTCTGTCTTCAAGACTTGAGGACTGTTTACAAATGCCATTGCTCAAATTTTTTGCTAACAAAAAATACTGCATTTTCTTGTACGGATCAACATTTTTGGCCTTTTGAGTAACTTTTACTGCTTATCCCATAAATATGAAAGTAAGAGGAATTTTGACAAAATTTTTTGTCTATGCATTCTCCATTGCCATACAAAGCTTCTTGGATTTTTTCATGATTTTCTCCCTATACCCCTATACCGGCCGACCCCTTTAAGATTATACTTCATCTGATCTTTAGTTTACCTAATTTGATAGAGAGAGACCAGTCAATATAATTTTGCATAAATTCATTTCTTTTATTTTTTATCATAATTATATATATTTGTCATAATTAGCAAGTTAAGGTTTGATAGAGTTATCAACAAAGAAAATAAGAAATTTACTTATACAGAGAGCATTCTGGAAACTTACAGGTAATGATTGACTACAACATAAGAAACAATGCAAGTTCCGTGTTCGACTCCCTTCACCAGTTATGGAGTAATGAGTGGAACTTTATATGTGGATAACGATATTTACAGTATTAACTGAAAAATTCTGTATTTTCTTACAAAGTATATTTTTGTTTCTTCCTTATAAATCTTGGATACTCTTTTTTCAGTATTTGGTGTATGTTATCTAAAGGTGTACTTAAGGGTTAAAATACACAAAAAATTAATGAGAAAACAGGTTCAAAAGTAGTAATGAAGCATAATTAACATCAGAAAAATAATTTTTTATCCACATTTTTTTTCTCTTTCATGTACATCACTACTACTAAAACTAATGGTCAACTGACAAAATAGAGTGATGTTTATAAGGCCTGTTGTATAACAGGATAGAGTAAGTTTGAAACTGTAGCTTTGAATATCAGCAAGTTTTCAAGCCCTTATATAATACTGTCATTTTTTTATATTCAACCAATGCCTGTTCTTTATTTGGCTTTATATAATTAAGAATAAATAAAAAAACATTACCTTGTGGAATTCTAGGGACGTCCAGTAAATATTGAAATTTGTGAATGTTAAGGTTTGACTGTATATCCTTTTGAAGCTTACCAAAATAACAAATTTCTTGACTTTCAGAATTTCAGGAAGTAAAATGGATGTTAATATGGATTATTGTGAGACACTAAAAAGGGCAGTCACTCAACCTTTAGTGAAGTATGGTATGGAAGGTGTACAGAGTTCGGTGGATGTCATGAACATTTACAACCTGCTAAGGGAAGACTTGGATTCCATGTTGGAGTTAACACAATGGCCAGGGTCAAAAGATCCAATGGCTAATGTTGATAGTAAGGTAAGTAATAGCTCGTTTGATTGTTATGCAATGTCATTTATATTTTCTCTCCATTGAAAAATAAGCTCTTTTGAATTTATGACTTTTTATGTGACAATTTGCTTTTGTGCAAATATTAATTTTGATGACCCTGGCAGTCATAATGTCAGATAACTCCAGTTAAATCTATCAGTCCTTACTTTTAAACTTCTACAGGTAAAATCAGCTTTCACCCGTTTGTATAATAAAGAAAGCCAGATGACTCCCTTTGCTCCTATTTCTGTTGCAAAGAAAAAGAAGAGTACTGTTGGTGAAGAAGAAATGTATGGTGAAGACGAGGAAGAAAGTGAGGAAGAAGACGACGACATCACCAAAAGCTCTATGATTATGGTAAGATTCAAAATTATATTGAGCACGTGTAATTTCAAATATATAATTTTAGCCATCCAGGTATCCATTAGTTATATTGCAATTAAAATTATCATGATTGAAATAGAAGCTATTGATATGTAATAGTGACACGACCCCTTGGAAAAATGGGGTATTTTTTCGAATTTAAATTGCCGAATATTTTAAGAGAATTTATGAAAGTATTATTTACTTTTGAAATAGATTTTTAATTATTTCTATAAATCCCCCCTGATGTTCATATTTCTGCTTCTTCAGAGGCCCTGTTTAATCAACTCTTGCCTGTAAAATAAAATAAAAAAAATTTCCCATTTTATTTTGCTTCAAAAATTCATGCTCTTAACAATAGAACAGAGACCTCTACCATAAATAGTAGGAAGCCCACTTTGTTGCTCAGGGAAATATAGCTTTCTATTTCTCCGTTGATCTGGCAGTGATGGAACGCCCTTGGATTGTTAACATACTGCATTTCAAGATGTCTTCCTCTGGTTTTATTTACAATTTTTTCTGGGAGATCATGTACCGCATTCCCTTATATTGTCTCAGGAGCAATTCTTTGATTTAATTATCTTTGTGAAGAAGGGATTTTACTCTCGAAACCACTAATATGAAAATATGTTTTAAATGATTAACGATCAAGTTGACAATCTTAGCAAGCTGGCGGAGATTAGTCTTGTTGACATCAGCAGGATGACAATGATATTGACACGCTGCCACCTATAGCCAACAGCCTTTTTTCAACAATTATAAGCTTCAAAAGCTCTGGACATCTCTTATTTCTTTTGTTTAAACTTCAGACATCCCATAATCCTTCCTTAGTATTGGTATTTATGGTCATCAACCGATTGTCAAACCTAACCTAATCTCCCATAGTCATTATAGTTTGATAGCATTTCATTCAGTAAGGATTCTGAATGTACGATACACTCCACAAATTTGAAAGTCATGAACAGATCCTTGAAATATTTACATACTTTTGTTCTGCTGCTGAACCCTTGCTTCCATAATTCTTGTCGCTGTATATAAGACCGAACTAGATTGTGAGGTAGATCTAGCAGATTGGTCTGATGCTAATATACCCTTTGCTCGCTAGAATAAGCGCCTCTCATCCTAACAGTAGTAAAAAGTCTCATTGCTTATTTGGATGGCATGTCAGATCGGTATGATTCCCGTAAACTCTGAAAGTCACAGCTAATTTGGATTGTTTTCATCATGTTTCAGATGACAATATTCACCATTCACTGGCAAGCTTTGCCACTAGAGCGTCTCACATAATTTTAACCAGTTAATAGCAAATACAAATCTGATATGAATCTGCGTTATCCCGCTGCTACCACCTTTTCCAAGGGTAAACAGTCCGAGAAATCAGCTGATATTTACATGAATTTTGTTGCAGCACAGGAAGACAAGGAAGAGGATAGTCAATCAGACAATAAAAGGGAGGAATACCCCCTTTGCAATTTTTGCGTGGCCTTATTGCTACTTATACCCTAATTAAGGGTTTAAAGTAACTTCGGAAGTATCTTTATCCTACCGAATTGAAAAAGTGATTATTTCCAAGGCACCTCACACATCTTCACTCTCTAACTTCTTTATGAACTCAAAGAATGGAGGTTCAGGTGCTCGTTTTGTGCATAGAACCTCTTTAATACATAGATATGATTGATATAAGGTAGCTCAAGTACAGTAATGCCTCATAACACAAAAGTAATTCGTTCCGGAGTGGTTTTCGTTTCGTGAAAATTTTGTGTTACGAGTCACATTTTACATGTGAGTCGTTTCAAACCCTATAAAAACACCACATTAAATTTTATGATAAAGCTACTGTATAACCACAATGATACTGTACAGCTAAATACATTTAAACCATTCAGTATACCTGAACTAACTGTCAATACCTGTATATTAAGTAGTTATTAGAACATAATGCAATAATAAATGGAAAATGATACAATACATACTGTAAAATACTGTACATATACAAAATATACAGTAACATATGTATTGTACTAATATAGTTACCCTTACTATAGAGAGAGACATCTTCTTTTGACTAAACAATCAGTTTTCTTCAAATTGTTTTTAATGGGTGACTATTTTACTCCCGTCCTCGCTGGCAAATCTCTTTTCTTATCATGAAAAATTTTTTGCAATGTGTCGGAAAAATATTCGCATCTCGTTTCGCAGCTTGAAAATTTCGAAAGCAGATTCTTTCGTGAACGGAGGTATAACTGTACCTGAACTCTTCAAGTAGGATGATTTAGCAAACAGTTGAAATCGAGTCACTGTACCTTATAAAATAAGTAGTTCCGACGCGATATACAAACCTCGTAATCATTTAATATAGGAATTCGCTTCAGCCCAGCTGAAACAGCCGAAGAGAAATAAAACCAGGCAGTTGTGCTGATTGGTTGGCAGACGGAATGGGACGGAGCTTAGCTCCCCCCCACCCGCCAAGCCCGCTTTCCTCATTAAAGAGGCCAACGAAAGGATCCTGTTTTCAGATTAGAGAAGATATAATGCAGAACACAACGGTGAAGTTAAACACCAATTCAAAAGAAGCTATTCAGAAGTGTTTTCTGTATTGGATGTAACGATAGGATAAGTATGTGGAGACACAAAGGGCCC
Organism: Palaemon carinicauda; assembly: GCF_036898095.1. NCBI lineage: Eukaryota > Metazoa > Arthropoda > Malacostraca > Decapoda > Palaemonidae > Palaemon > Palaemon carinicauda. The sequence continues at coordinate 143,938,815 of NC_090725.1, forward strand.
ACTTTGAAGAGGATTAAAGTCCCAATCCCGTCATGTGAGTAATATATTTTTCTCAACAAAAGGTCGGATACTTTTTAGACAGATGTCGTAAGTCTCTCTTTATTGTTTATATATGACAGATCTATTTTAATGTTTTAACTGTTTTTAAAATATTTTCTATTAATTATTTAGTACTTCTGATTTAGTTTATTTCCTTATTCCCTTTCCTCGCTGGGCTATTTTCCCTGTTGGAGCCTTGGGCTTGTAACATTCTGCTTTTCCAACCAGTTGCAGCATAGCTAAAGTCTGTTTCATCCTAGCTGGTAAATGAGCCGAACCACGGTTTGAAAGCTGGTCTCTGATTGGGTGTTGGTTCAGACATTCTCCCCTCTCGCTAACTGACGACAAAGCAAAACATTCCATTTGTCCTTGGTAAATTATGTTCATTTGTGCTTTCACCTCACTTAGTTTGTGTAATATCATCCTTGTTCTTTGGTCACACAGACTAAATGTAGATGATAGAGTATTACCTTAATAAAATATCCATATCTTAGAAAAATATACAAAAAAATACGAGTGGAAGTGAAACGACTGCTGAAAAACTTTTTACAAAATTTTTTATATGCTGTTTTTTACCTACAAATGCAATGCAAACTTGAATGAAAATAGGTGGATTTTGTAGAAAAAAAACTTTAATGTCATGAACCTAAAAAGAAGAATAATCCAAGGAAGGAAAATAATGGTGAAATATGTGGCTTTACCACGATATCGTTGCAAACTTTGGTGACGTTTCCTCGATGCTGCAAGCTTCCTGCCCACGCACGATCACTCGTCATCATTAAAGGATTCCATTATTCATCACAAGAACTTTTTAATTTTTCCTTCTTTGCTCACCTTTTTTTCGCATCATATCTACTTGGTTCTTTAGTAACAGACCAATTAATAATGAAAGACTATAATTTTGGTGAAAAAATATCCACTTTGCTTAAAATAAATTTTAAAATGCGAGTTGAAGTGAAGCTATCACCTGAGAATCTTTATACCACTCGCAATTATATGCTGATTTTTCTTACAAATATTAAGCTTCCATACATATAAAGTGTAGGTAGAATAATGTATGGGGGTCTTACGTTATAGAAATGCTGGGAAGTTCATTTTAATTTAAAAAAAAAAAAAATTACTGTAAAATCACATGACGTTCCAGTTACACCTGTTTTCCGAGTTTATGTTCGTCCTTTATGCCAGACAACAATTTTTGTTACAAAAAAGGTATGAAAATAACAATTCATATTATCTGTGAATCCCTACGTATTATTCATTTCTATAATATTCAATATTATCACCAAACTATGCTATATGAAGTATTCTAAAAATTTCATCAATCAACAAACTGGTATCTGTCCAGGGCCTCTCAGCCACCTCTCAACACATCTCTGCATCAGACGTGTAATCTCCTACGGTGTAGTGGTTTGCAGACTGTGGCCAGATGTAGCATGCAGACTGCCTTGTGTCCAAATGCCAACCACACTACTACGTTCACTGCACAAAAAGATCAAATGATGGAATACCCTGGAATCTGGGCAAAAAAGTATACAATCAAGGATGAACTGGGCACTGGGCACCACTCCTTGATTTTATACTGGGCAAGAGGATCCAGCTAGAACTGTATTTGCTTAATATTATTCTAGAGGTATGCCGTCTTACTTATTACTGGCATGCATGGAATCCAATATAAATAGCGGCAGCTATATTTTAGATTATTCAAAATTTGCAAACATTAGGAGAGGAAAAAATAATAATGTAAAGGAAAAAAACATCAGGCTGGAATGGGGAATATCTTAGGTGAGGAAGTGTATTGAAAGAGGATTATAAGTAAGACAGATTTAATAAGAAAAATTAATCTAATAACTAGGTTGACAATACCCAATAATAAAGGACAATTTCAATTCTCATAACTAAGTTTACATTGTAAAGAAAGAATTAGTACAGTATCCCTCTTCACTTCAGTCCCACACAAACTACTGTAGGTTGAAAAATTATAAGGTTGAAAAAAAATGCCCACACATTGGACACTCATAACCATTTAACACACTATACTCGTGAGTAGAGAATATTTAAAGTTTAACACAATATACTCGTGAGTAGACAATATTTAAAGTTGATAATCTACAGTTTACAAAAATGCAAGCTTCTGGACATCATTAAAATGCAGTTACAACCTGTTATCCTATAATAGAATAAACAATGGTGATAATTCTGAATGCAGCTTTTAACAGGGCTGCAGGCCAAAGAGCAATGAGCATCTTTTGGCTTGAAAACTGTTTTAATACTCAAATTTCTTCAAAACTAATCCAAGGAATTATTTGCATCCTCTTTGAAGGCTTCCTTATCCTGAACTTTTTATTCTGCTATTAACAAATTTACAATACTATTCTGCAATATGTTACAAATAGGGGACAAAATTGGTGGCATCTTGGTGTCTTGGAATAGAATGATAGAAGTCAAAATCAATTGTTGAATGCAAAATTGTTCCGAGACTGTTTCAATTAGAAAGGATAGCACTCTACTATGGGCTATTTTATACCTTTAGCAAGTGAGGATATCCTGTCGGGATCATTATCTCCACTATGCCCAGTTTTGAATAAATAATCGTATTGTCCCTGTTCCCCATTTTTTCCACCGGCAAAAATTATCACTGTACAAATCTGGTAATAGGTAACCAAAAGTATCAGGTTAAAAGTGTTCGCAGGACACTTGGCAGAAAATTTTAATTCTCAACTTTGACATACACTGTATCATGATTTAGTCTTTTCCGGTCGACCATAGCCAAGATGTCTTAAATGCAGCAGGATCAGAATGGAGATGTTCCAATCATTACATCTCTACTTGACTCCCCACTGCATGTAGGCTATTATTGCAGTTACCTATTAAGAGAAACAATAACAGATTAAATCAGGTTTTGGGGGGGCCACTTGAGGCTTAACAAAAATACTGGAACAAATAAATAAAATTGACAATTTTGAAAGAAAAGTTTATTTTTCCTAACATACAAACATTCAGTAGATTTTTTTTTCACACAAACCCGTATTCATTGTAAAGGTGGTAAGTTTAAAAGTTATATATGCCTTCATGAAATAATGGTACTTCTGGTGTTTGGAGAAACTATATTACAGGCTGTAATATTTCACCATTATTTTCCTTTTTTGCATTATTTTTCAGGTTCATGACATACAAGAGGATTTTTTCTACAAAATCCATCTATCTTTATTTACATTTGCATAACATTTGTAGGTATAAAGCAGCATATAAAAGTAGTTGTGTAAAGTTTTTTTCAGTTCTCATTTCACTTCAACTCATATTTTTTTGTATATTTTTTTAGGATATGGATATTTTTTCAAGGTAGTACTCATCATCTACCTTTAATCTGTGTGTGACCAAAGAATCTGGTAGATATTATGCAAACTAAGTGAGGTATAAAGCGAAAATGAACATCATTAACCGAGTTCAAATGCAATGTTTTGCTTCATTTCAGTCAGCGAAAGGGGAGAATGCCTGAACCAACAGTCAGTCAGCTTTCAAACCGTGATTTGGCTCCATTTGCCAGCTAGGATGAAACAGACTATAGTAATAATAATAATACATGCTAACCCTCCTTGTCACTTGACTCTTAGTATCAAGAGGAGAGTTAATGTTGACTTCCAAACTAAAAGCTACATTTCCCAAAGTTACAACCTGCGCTTCCTACCATTTACAGTGGAGGGCTCGGTTCCTGGGTTAAGAGCATGTATTTTTTGAAGCAAAAGAAAATGGGGAAAAAAAAAATTACGGGTAAATGGCTACTAAACTGGGGCTTCTATAGAAGCAATAGGAACCTCGGGTGCATATAGAAATAAGAAATTGTATTGTAATTCAAATTTTACAGCAATGATAGATTACTGTAAAAGAGTTTTTTTGCAAGTGTTTGTATTACTCAGCCTTATATGCTTTATATCCGTAGGTGAAGAAGGGTGGCGGAAAAAAAGGAGAGCCTAGCAGCAGTAAAGGTGAAGGTCGTGGCAGAGGTGGAAGTAGTAACAGAGGCTCTAGCAGAGGTGGAAGTAGTAACAGAGGCTCTGGAAGAGGTGGAAGAGGGAGGGGCAAAAAGTGATAGTTACAGAAATTGTTAATTGTTCAGCCTTGTTGCATTAAGCAAATTTTTCTTACTGTAATTTAAGTTTATAGTTGTTATTTACATATATGTCTAGTAAACCTTTCGTGTACATTGATTGAAAGACCCTTCTTATCTGTAATGTGAAAGTTCCAGGAAGGCATTAAGCATAAGTAATTGGAATATTCAAAATTTATTTTTATTTTAAATATGAATGTTAAATACAGAATTGCTGTAAACACAATGTTTTACTATAACTTTCTAAATTGTATATAAAAAGACTGATCAGTGCACGTACATACTGTGTTGTAATGTGAATATAATGATACCATAATTCTGGAATTTGTATTTTTGTATGTGGTTACCAAATTTAAAGGAAACGACAACTACTTTAAGCACAAATATATGTTAATTTGGCTATTTATGTTCTCTAGTTTTCATGATCTCAAGCATAGCACAGGTATTTCAACGAATCTTCCCTAATAATCGTATGCTATATGTTTCTAAGCATAAGCTTGTTGATAGAAAGTAGGAAAAAAACAGGAGTGTAATCTGGATTTCAAACTAATCATCCCAGTTATTCCATTCTCTCAACGTGGCCAAACCACCTCAACACATTCATATCCACTCTAGCTGCTAACTCATTTCTTACACCCGTTCTCACCCTCACTACTTTGTTCCTGACCCCATCTACTCGAGATACACCAGCCATACTCCTTAGACACTTCATCTCAAATGCATACATCACAGTTGGTACAATCACTTTCTCATACAGAACTCTCTTTACATTCATGCCCAACCCTCTATTTTTTACTACTCCCTTAACTGCCCCCAACACTTTGTATCCTTCATTCACTCTCTGACTTACATCTGCTTCCACTCCACCATTTGCTGCATCAACAGACCCCAAATACTTGTACTGATCCACCTCCTCAAGTAACTCTCCATTCAACATGACATTCAACCTCGCACCTCCTTCACTTCCCGTACATCTCATAACCTTACTCTTACCCACATTAACTCTCAACTTCCTTCTCTCACACACCCTTCCAAATTCTGTCACTAATCGGCCAAGCTACTCTTCTTCATCTGCAACCAGTGCAGTATCATCCGCAAACAACAACTGATTTACCTCCCATTCATGGTCATTCTCGTCCACCAGTTTCAATCCTCGTACAAGCACTCGAGCATTCACCTCTCTCACCACTCCATCACACATCCCTCTCTCAGCCCCCCTCTCACCGGAAACCAATCACTCACTTCATTTCCTATCCTAACACATGCTTTACTACCTTTGTAGAAACTTTTCACTGCTTGCAACAACCTTCCACCAACTCCATATAACCTCATCACATTCCACATTGCTTCCCTATCAACTCTATCATACGCTTTCTCCAGATCCATAAACGCAACATACACCTCCTTACCTTTTTCTAAATATTTCTCGCATATCTGCCTAACTGTAAAAATCTGATTCATACAACCCCTACCTCTTCTAAAACCACCCTGTACTTCTAAGATTTCATTCTCTGTTTTATCCTTAATTCTATTAATCAGTACTCTACCATACACTTTCCAACTACACTCAACAAACTAATACCCCTTGAATTACAACACTCATGCACATCTCCCTTACCCTTATATAGTGGTACAATACACGCACAAACCCAATCTACTGGTACCATTGACATCACAAAACACATATTAAACAATCTCTCCTATCATTCAAGTACAGTCACACCCCTTCCTTCAACATCTCAGCTCTCACACCATCCATACCAGATGCTTTTCCTACTCTCGTTTCATCTAGTGCTCTCCTCACTTCCTCTCTTGTAATCTCTCTCTCATTCTCATCTCCCATCATCGGCACCTCAAAACCTACAACAGCAATTATATCTGCCTCCCTATCATCCTCAACATTCAGTAAACTTTCAAAATATTCTGCCCACCTTTTCCTTGCCTCCTCTCCTGTTAACAACCTTCCATTTCCATCTTTCACTGTCTCTTCAATTCTTGAACCAGCCTTCCTTACTCTCTTCACTTCTTTCCAAAACTTCTTCTTATTCTCTTCATATGAATGACCCAATTCCTGACCCCACTTTAGGTCAGCTGCCCTCTTTGCCTCACTTACCTTGCGCTTTACTTCCACATTTTTCTCTCTATATCTTTCATACTTCTTTACACTATTACTCTGCAGCCATTCTTCAAAAGCCCTCTTTTTCTCTTCCACTTTTACCTTCACTCCTTCATTCCACCATTCACTGCCCTTCCTCATGCTGCCTCCAACAAACTTCTTGCCACACACATCACTTGCAATCCCAGCAAAATTTTCTTTTACTAACTTCCACTCCTCCTCTAAATTACCAGTTTCTCTTACTTTCACTTCGTCATATGCCATTTTCAACTTTTCTTGATATTTACTTTTTACCCCGGGTTTTATTAGCTCTTCAACCTTCACTAGCTCCCTTTTACATCCAGCTACTCTATTCCCCCACTCTTTTGCTACAACTAATTTTCCTTTCACCAAAAAAATTATCAGACATACCGTTAGCCATACCCCTAAACACGTGCACATCTTTCAATCTTCTAAAATTCTTTTAGTTATCAACACATACTCTTCCTTTTGCCACTCTTACCCATGTATACTTGTTTTTATCTTTCTTTTTGAAAAAGCTAGAACTTATCACCATCTCTTGCTCAAATATACCCTTTATTATTATTTTGCCACCAAATCTGCAATACCTTGTTAGGTTCTGAAGACAGTTTGATTTATGAGATCTTGAATCTATACTGCACTGTACTACATAATATAGTTCATAAATGCCTTTTTTTATATAATTAGTCAGAGATGTCTACATCTTCTAGACGGACTAAGGTTGGTTTTTGTAGTTCTGTGTAAGACAAGTATATGTATCATTAAGCAGGACCCCCTCTTGATGTGTGTTATTTTTAGAAAAAGGGAATGTAATGAGAAATGCCAAGGTGTTGTAGAGTAAAATATAGATGAGAGAAAAAGCCATAACAGAGCAGGAAGGAATTGGGCAGAATAGGCACTTAATAGATAATGCCAGTTCAGTAGTTCACTAATTTGTTTTCTGATACCAAAGCAAACAGAAATAGATTTTTAGTTGTAAGAACTTAAGAGATAGCTTTTCCAAGGTTCAAGACATAACCTCGTTAAATACTGTTCGCCATATCATCATCATCAGCCATAGTTAGTCCACTGTAGGTCAAAGGCCTCAGACATGTTCCACTCGCATCAGTTTATGGTCTGTCTATGCCAATCTATACCTGCAAATTTTCTTAGCCAGTCAATCCATCATCTTCTCTTCCTTCTGCTTCATTTGCAATCTCTAGTGATCCATTCTGTTGTTTTTAATGTCCAACTGTCATTCTCATTATATATGGTGTCCTTGTCCATTTCTTTTTCTTACATGTTGAAATATCATCTACTTCAGTTTGGTCTCATATCCATGTTTCTCCTTTTTCTGTTTTTAGTGACATTTCTATCATTATTCCTTCCATTGCTCTTTGAAGTGTAGCTAGGTTATCATCTAATGCTTTAGTAAGGCTCCAAGTGTCTGATGCATAAGTCAATACAGGTAGAACCATCTGATTGAATACTTTTCTTTTTAGGGAAGGTGGCATTTTACCAAAAGCTCTTCATCCCATGGTTATCCTTCTTTTGAATTTTGTCTCATACTGGGGAAACACTGTTGGTCCTAAGTAAGTGTGTTCGTTATCAATCTGTTCTGTAAAGGTTCATCTATAACCCTTATTTGTTGTCTTTGCATTTTTATTGAACATTATCTTAGTTTTACTCATATTCATTTTCATTCCTACATTTCTGGTTTCTCTATTTAAATCTTTCATCATTGGCATTTCCTTTAAAGATTCACTAAATAGAACTATGTCATTTGCAAATCATAATGTTAGTTCTTACATTTTTTCCAATCTAAATTCATAAAAACCTCTAGGCATGCTGTGAATTATTTAGGAGAGATGTGGTCTCCCTGTTTAACTCCTTTCTCAATTGGAATTTTCTTACTATCTTTACATAGGTTTTGGATTGTACTTCCCATATAAATATCTTGAATTATTCTAATATAAGATTCATCTATTCCTTGTCTTTGAAGTGCTTTCATTACTTCTGAAGTTACCATAGAATTAAAAGCTTCCTCATAGTCTATTAATACCATACATAGTGGTTTGTCATCCTCTGTTGTATTTTTTCTATTGGCTGGTTAATTACGGGGATATGGTTAGTTGTTGAATACCTGTTTCTAAAGCCTGCAGTTGATTAAAGTCTAGCTGTCTGTATTCGGCTTAATTTGATCTTTGAAAATATTTTATATATTACTGAGAGTAAATGTTGCAAAATTATTTGGCAGCAATTTTTCAGGTCTTATATGTCTCCCCATTTTGAATTAGTATAAAGATAAACTTTTCCAATTTGCATAAGTATATATATATACACACACACACACACATATATATATATATATTTGTTCCAACACGAATACTTACCTCGAACTACTTTCTTTGGAGTCACTTGTGATCTCCTCTCTATCGACCAAGGTTTTCGCGCCTTTACCCCCCTACTCCGTTCTCTTCATAGGCCTACCCCCGCCGCCAAGGAATGCGCCCCGAGGGCAGGATCAGGGGAGGTCACTGCCTCTCTGGGTCATTCTCCTCATTAAGTTCCTTGGTCGCGAGGTCGCGAGGTGTTCACACCTCGCTCTCGTCTCTGTCGACCCTTTGTGCGCGTTTAGTGTTCCTCGTGTTCCCAGCGGGGCGACTTGCGTTTTCACAGTGCGTTCTTCTCAAGTGTTACCGTGCGTTCACCCTGTGTGTGTCCCCAGTGTACTTAATAACTCCCTTAGTGTTGTGCCGTTCGTGTGCGAACTATGGATCAAGCTCGCCGTTGCCCTGGGCCTATAGCCGGGAAGTCGTGTGGGGCTTTCTTCTCAAAGCCAGAGGTAGATCCTCACTCTCTTTGTTCCTCCTGTAGGGGGAAAGTTTGCTCCTCCGCGGACACGTGTCCGGAGTGCGTAGGTTGGGACGACATTCAGTGGGTACGCTACGGTACTAAAAAGAAGAAGTCATCGAAGCGTTCCCCCAGGAAGATTAGTGTCGTATCTCCGTTACCGTCGGCCAGTGATCGGTCCGACGAGGCCTCGGTTTCTCCGTCTCCTTCGCAGAGGAGAGGGCAAGAGGACTCTAGTGTTGTGGAAGATCAAGGCGTCCTTCCCAGGGAACCCAGTGCGAGGGAAGAACCAAGGGCGGGCCCCTTTAGGTCTAACGAAGGGCCCGGTAGTGCTTCGGTTGAGTCAGGCCTTGTGATGGGGGGCCACGCGTCCTCTGAGGACCCCTTATGGGGTAGTGCTGTAGTCTCGGAGTCCCCGCCGCCCTCGTGGGCTGGTGTGTCGGGCTCTTCCCCGCCAGGGGACAACCAAGCTAAAGTTCGCCGTCCGAGTAGCGATGCCTTCGGATGGAAGCTACCGAAGACACCGGGGAGGTCGCCGCTGAGAATGGACGTGACCCTGGACCCCTGGCTCCTTAGCATGGAACGGCTGGACTCTTTTCCGACGATCCCCACGGCGGTCCCCGATGACTTTCTCCAACCCTCGATCTCGGGCACCCAGCGTCGGAAGAAATCCCCCGTGGGCCACGCATACAGCCGTTACGCGGGGAACGTGGCGTCGTCGGGCTCGTCGGAGGTTGATTCGTCTTCCGAAGAAGAAGTCAGGGTGAAGTGTCGCAAGCGAAGGGAGCTGTCCGAGAGCGAGCATTCCCGCTCTAGGTCACGGTCGCGATTTAGCAAAAAGCGCTCCCGCTCCCAGTCTCGTAAGTATAAGAGAAGTGTTTCTCCCGGGGGCGCCTGGGTCTACATGCCTTCGGGGGAGTCCAAGACACTTCATTCACCAGACCATCGGTCCAGCGAACGTGCGATTAGGCTGCCGTCCACTATGCACAGCCTCGAACCGCGCGACCTGGCACGCAGAAAAGACCTCTCGAAAAGGCATAAGTCCTCGAAGCCTCCGGTTCACCCCGCCCAGCGGGGGGAAACGCGCTTCTTAACAGGCAGCCTGGCCGAACCAGCCCAGCTGGTGCGGCCATCGAGTAGAAAGGAACGGTTCCCGTTGTCGGATCAGCCCACCGGGACCGTGACCTCCGCTCCCAGAGCCTTAGGGCAACCGAGAGCCCTCACTGAGCCGGCGGCACCCGCCTTGTCCCGGGATCCGGAGACGAGCTCGCCCGCTTATGGAGCTCACTACCGGTACAGGACTGCCCCCCTGGAACCAAGAGCTAGACGGCCGGTCTGCCTTGCCAGCAACCCGGCTCCCCCGCTCCAGGCCGAAGCCTCGGCTGACGGAGAAGCTTCCCCGACGGAGGACTCCGCCTATAGAAGAGTAGTGGGACTCATCAGAAGGCAGCATGGGATTACGGAACCCTCGGCTCCGAGGGGTGATTCCTGGAGGTCAAGCCTCCTGAGGATTACGCATCACGTCGCCCTTCCGAAGTCTTCCCTGGCCCTTCCTCTTGCCCCAGACCTAGTTCTAGGGCAAGAGTACATAGACAACTTGGTGGCCAGCAATGCCGAGGCCCCCAAGTCCCAGAGTGCCTCGAAACTGCTCCAGGGCCTCAGATCTCAGGGAAAAGTGTATATACCGGAAGGGCGTCGCCCAGGCCCCTGTAGAGTGGACCCGGCCTTGGACGTCCTAGGTCAGGGCGGCTCAGACGAAAGGGCCTCTTCAGCCCCAGTTTGCTTCTCTCCTACGGAGGCCGCCATGATGGAGGAGATGTCGCGAGACCTAGTCAACGTCTCCTCATGGCTGGACTGGTGGGCCTCCACGTTAGTAAACGTCCAAGCCTCCGTCGACCCCGAAGATCCTGACCAGCAAAGCCTCCTGAGGGACCTTCTCGCCTCCGGGGGGAAAACGCTTAAGTTCCTGTCATATCAGGCACTCGCCCTTACGGCCAACTGGGTCCTCCGTAAACGAGACACGGTCCTGGCCAAGTTATCGAGGAAGATCCCAGACAGGGAGGCCCGGGCCGTACGTAGCCTTCCCTTGTGGGGTGAGTCGCTGTTCCCGATGAAAGAACTTGAAAGCCTGATGGAGAAAGTGTCAAAGAGGAAGGAGGCCAACGTCCCCAGACCTGCATCATCTAAGAGACCTCCCTACAGGAGGGCCGCCTCAGATAGCGGCGTGACATCTCAGGCCTCCCCCAGCACTTCGAGGAGAGAAGCCCCCTCTTCCTCCTGGGCAACAACTCCTCAACCCTCCCGCAGAGGAGCACCAACTTCGTCTAGCTCCTTCAGGTCGGGTTACTCCGCCTCTAGGAGAGGCAGGTCAGGCCGCCCCTCTAGAAGAAGGTAGAGGGAGAGGCCCCCTACTCCCGCCCAAGCCTCGGGTTGGGGGATGCCTCGGACCACATTAGCAAGCATGGAAGGCCCAAGGAGCGGAACCTTGGACAGTGTCCGTCCTGAAGGAGGGCTACAGGCTTCCCTTCCTAGCGGATCCACCCCCTCTTATTCCAGCCAGCCAGACAGAATGGTTGGCCCCCAAGGACCCGATGAAGAGGGCCGCCCTTCAAGAGGAGATTTCCTCCATGTTGGAGAAGGGTGCCATGGAAGAGGTCCTTTTCCCAGGCCAAGGCTTCTACAGCCGCCTGTTTCTGGTAGAGAAAGCAACGGGGGGGGGTGGAGACCCGTGATAGACCTGTCAGCCCTCAACAAGTTCGTCAAGAAGACGGACTTCAAGATGGACACCCCAAAATCCGTCCTGCTGTCCTTGAGGGAGAAAGATTATATGATGACTGTCGACCTCAAGGACGCATACTTCCAGATCCCTGTCCACCCGTCGAGTCGGAAGTTCCTCCGGGTAAAATGGGGTCCCCAGATCCTGCAGTTCAAGACCCTTTGCTTCGGCCTGTCGGCGGCCCCTCAGGTGTTCACGAGGGTCTTCGCGACGGTCTCCGTGTGGGCTCACGAACGGGGCATCCGCCTCATCAGGTACCTGGACGACTGGTTGCTCCTTTCCACCTCAAGGGCCCTCTTGGGTGAACAAGGGAGAAGCCTCCTCCAGTTTTGCAGGAATCTGGGGATTGTAATCAATCTGAAGAAGTCGAACTTAACCCCATCCAACAGAATGGGCTACTTGGAGATGACGTTGGATACCGTGCAGGGGAAAGTTTTCCCCTCGCAGGCCAGGATACGGAACCTCAAGCACATCATTCAGCCGTTCCTGTCAGAACACTCCAGGAGGGCGTTAGATTGGCAGAGACTGATAGGTCACCTAGTCTCATTGGAGAAGCTGGTTCCCCAAGGGAGGATGAGGCTCAGACCCATTCAATGGAACCTCAAGAGCCTCTGGTCCCAGACGGACTCGCAGAAAACGTTAATTCCAGTCCTTCCGGACACGAGAACCTCCCTGGAATGGTGGCACTGCCAGTCAAACTCCCTCAAGGGGATGCCCCTCGGGTCCAGTCCCCCCGAGTACCTCCTGTTCACAAACGCCTCCAACCAAGGGTGGGGAGCCCACCTTCTAGAAGAGACGGCACGGGGTACCTGGTCGGAAAGAGAAAGGCGTCTACACATCAATGTCCTAGAACTAAGAGCAGTTCAGAAGGCGTGTCTTCACTTTGCAAGTCGTCTAAGGGGAAACACCGTGGCGTTAATGTGCGACAACGCCACGGTAGTGGCCTACATAAAGAAACAAGGGGGCATGAGATCGAAGGAGCTTTGCGACCTCGCCATAGACATCCTGAATTGGGCAGAGGAACAGCAAGTGGTGCTGCTGGCAAGGTTCGTTCCCGGGAAGAAGAACGTTCTGGCCGACGGCCTCAGCAGAATGGGTCAAATAGTGGGGACAGAGTGGTCTCTACACCCAGAAGTAGCCAAACTCATCATTCAACGTTGGGGCTCCCCGCTGATGGACCTCTTTGCAACAAAGCTCAATGCCCAACTTCCGGTCTATTGCTCCCCGGTCCCAGACCAGAATGCAGCCCTAGAAGATGCCTTCCAGCACAAGTGGGACAACATGGATGTGTACGCTTTCCCCCCCTTCACGTTGATAAGACAGGTACTCAACAGAGTAAGGGCCGCCCGGAACCTAAAGATGACTTTGGTAGCGCCCTGGTGGCCGGAGAGAGAGTGGTTCGCGGACCTAAAGGACCTAGCGAGCCAACCACCTTGGCCTCTGCCCGTCAGGTCAGACCTCCTGCACCAACCGCACTTCTTCAAGCTCCACGACAACCCTCTCTCTTCGCCTTCACGCCTGGAGACTATCGAGCGGCTCCTGAAGAAGGAGGGGTACTCCGCCACCACAGCTAAGAGAATTTCCCTATACCTGAGGAGATCCTCGACCGCGGTATACCAAGCGAAGTGGGCCTCCTTCACGAAGTGGTGCTCGGAGAAACATATTAGACCTCTTAAAGCTTCGGTCCCGGACATAGCAGATTTTCTGGTGTATCTTAGAGATAAAGTGGGAATGTCAATTCCAGCCATAAAAGGAGTTCGAGCCGCCTTAGGCCAAGTCTTCCTCCTGAAGGGCATCGACCTGGGGGCCTCGAGACACATAGCGATGCTGATCAAGAGTTTTGAGCAATCCTGCCCCCCTCAAGCGAGTAGAGTGCCCCGGTGGGACTTAGCCAAGGTCTTGAAGATGCTGAGTCGTCCCCCCTTTGAACCCCTGAAAGATATCGGAGACAAGGATCTCACCCTCAAGACCGTTTTCTTGCTAGCCTTAGCTTCCGCTAAGAGAGTGGGAGAGATCCATGGTCTGTCTTACGACGTTTCTCACTCCAAAGGGTGGAAGGAAGTATCCTTCAGGTTCGTGCCTTCCTTTGTGGCTAAGACTCAGAACTCAGCAGTCTGGGACCCGAGGTTTGAGGGTTTCTCAATTCCTGCCATTCCCAAGACAGGCATTACAGAAGATTTGAGGTTATGCCCAGTACGGTCGCTCAGGAAATACCTGGAAAGGACAGCTCATCTCCGACCAGGCATCAAAAACCTCTTCGTTTCCACAGGTGTTAATAGGAAGCAAGTTTCCAAGAACACCATTTCCTTCTGGCTGAGACAAGTCATCGCTAGAACCTATGAAGAGGATAAAATGGCAGTGCCAGGCACTCCCCGGCCCCATGACATCAGGGGTCTGAGCACCTCCTTGGCCTTTGAGAGAAACATGGCGGTGGGGCAGATCCTGCAGGCAGGCACTTGGTCGAACCAGTCAACCTTTACTGCCCACTACCTCAAGGATTATTCAAGGAAATCCTTGGACGGGTTCTCCATTGGGACAGTCATTGCCGCCCTCCAAGCAGTGTAGCGGTGAGGCCAGAGGCACTTGCGGGGCTAGCCTCCGATAGGAGCGAGTGCGAAGTCCTCCTTATCGCCTACCCGCTCTCTGGCTCTCCTCTTAGGAGTTTACAGGCTGTCCCCAACATTCTTCGCGACTACACTTCGGAGGAAATCGTCAGAAGAATTTTTCAAGAGGTGAGTCTTAGATAATAACGTAAGGTTGCGCAGTTACCCTCACTCCCGCACTCTGATAGGCCCCTGCATTCCATAGCCCTCTAGGCCCTACGTGCCAAGTCAAGTGTCAGAATAGCACTCCCGCCTCCTAAAGTATAAGTCTCCAAAGAAAGTAGTTCGAGGTAAGTATTCGTGTTGGAACAAATAAAAAATTTTAAGTAATTTTTATTTTTCCAAACATACTTACCGAGAACTACTTTCGGGTAATGGCCCTCCCTTCCTTCCCCGAGTGCCATCCTTCCATTGCCAGGTTGGGCTAATACAATGAACTTAATGAGGAGAATGACCCAGAGAGGCAGTGACCTGCCCTGATCCTGCCCTCGGGGCGCATTCCTTGGCGGCGGGGGTAGGCCTATGTAGAGAACGGAGTAGGGGGGTAACGGCGCGAAAACCTTGGTCGATAGAGAGGAGATCACAAGTGACTCCAAAGAAAGTAGTTCTCGGTAAGTATGTTAGGAAAAATAAAAA
Organism: Palaemon carinicauda; assembly: GCF_036898095.1. Taxonomy (NCBI): domain Eukaryota; kingdom Metazoa; phylum Arthropoda; class Malacostraca; order Decapoda; family Palaemonidae; genus Palaemon; species Palaemon carinicauda. The sequence continues at coordinate 143,953,943 of NC_090725.1, forward strand.
TTACTTAAAATTTTTGATATATATATATATATATATATATATATATATATGTGTGTGTGTGTGTGTGTGTATGTGTGTGAATACAAACTCTTCACTCTATGGATATATGTTTTCAGAGTAGCTAGAATCTAGCCATAAACCTTATGCGAGGTTTCAACAACCCTCCACTACCTAGTGGGGTTGCAGATGGTAAACTAGCCATCGTGCTCACACCCACCTAGTAATATACATCACTTTTGCATTTAAAAAGCTCAGTAGAGTAAAGACTTGCTGTCTCGCTCTCCTGTTAACCCTTCAAATCTTTCCTAGCCGTAAAATTTAACCTTTCTCTATTTCTCTTTACAGGTGTGTTGTTTGTTAAAGATTGTGACTATGCATGATTGCTCTGGTATAACAGAATTCTTTGTGAAGATGGATCCTTTGTCCTATGTGCTGACAACTCTCCTTCACGCAGGCTTCTCTCTGCGACAAGTGTTGGAATCTTCCTCGATGTCAAAAACTCTACTTGATTGATCGGCCTCCTCCGATGGGCGTTCGAGCAAGTTAATGTTCATTTAATGCCCCGACAACCTTCTCGCTTCCCATAGCGAAGCAGCAGCGCCTGACACCAGTGAGAAGTCTAGCTCTCTTGATGCCTTGCATCATGTGACCTTCCTCTAAGCTCTCGTATTCCCCGTGAAGGAACGACTTTTGGAAGTGCTGGAACTTGGGGCACTGCAGGAGCACACAGCTACCTCCGTTGGGGTTGGTCATGACCTTCCCCACTGAACTGCTGGAGGGAGTTCCTTCCAGTCAGTCTCGTATCCCAAGCCAACACTTCCTTCGCAGCTCCTCTCCCACTAAAGTTGTAGACAGGTTCTCCCCGGAGTTCCAGCCAAGCGGGTGAACCCCCTTGGGTCACCGCAAATGCTGAGCTTCCCCTGCTGGACAAAAATGGCGTTCCTCCACCTAAAGTGGTTGACTGCCCTTCTCGTTAGCGTATGAGGGCTTCCTCGCTTCAGTGATCCCCCTTGAGTACCTTGCAAGAGTGTAAGATTTGTTGCTACCTTGCTCTAGCTGTTTGGAGCTAAGCTCTTGGGAGTACCCTGAAGATCAAGGCAGCTGACTCCCTGGAGTCGCAGCCCCTTTTCACTTTGTTGCCAAATCACCATGAGTCTCCCCGGTCTTACCTCCAGTGTATTCAACTTTGGGGGAAGCGTTAGCTGGTTGTATTGTTCGCGAGCGATACCATCACGTGTTCACAGAGAAGCCAACCTTACCTTGCTTGTCACTATCCGAGCGCATGAAAGGCAACTCGCAAATCCCCTGCAAGTACTCTTGCAGATCTTTACTCCTGTTCACGATGCTTCCAATTGCAAATGAGCAGTTCCTGGTTTCGGAGCAGACTAGCATCCCGGTGCACATTTAACAACCTTGCTCGAGAGTTACTGCTCCTAATGGAGGTCTACTCTTGTCTCCGGAAGTGAGCGCCACTCCTGGGATGCTCTTGTATACCTTGGTTTGTTCTCCGAGAGAGGTAGTTCTTGGGGCTGCTCGCCAAGAGCTCTTGCAGCTCGTGAAGGCTGTAGAGCAGGCTGTTACCAGCTCTGCTCCAGCCCGATCATCGAGGAATTTCCACTAACCCATGCAGATTCCCCTCAGTGTCAGGATCTCTCATGAGTTCCAACTCACCTGTGAACTCTAGGCATAGGAGTACTGCCTCTGAGCATGCTTCTCTTTCACCCTCTGAGTCTCCTTTGACTCTTAAATTACTCGTCTAGATACTGCCCCAAGGCTGCCCATGACGAGCCTGATTTCCTGTGGGAAAACCTGGGTATTTTCCCAGTTAAAGTGACCAAGAAATGATGGAAACCAAGGAAGGAGATATCTCTTACTTGGGATACCTTTCACCCAAGAACCATCAGAGGTGTGAGGTCTCCAAGGGAGGTTTCGTTTAGGGTCAACGACCAACAGCCAGTTAAGTTAGTGCGACTCTACCAACCTCTCCACCCCTCCGGACCTCATAGTTGCACCCGTAGTGCCTTTGCAGGGTTCACAGCTAGCAGGGGCCCCTTGGAAGGATACATCCATTCTCATAGTTTCCTTCACGGCAAAGCCTCAGTAGCAGGATACGAAAACCCTTCCAAAATACTGGGTCTGAAAAGTTCTAGAGGTCCCAGAACAACAGAAGGGAGCCTTTGGTGCAGTGCCTGTCCCGTCATTCCCATGGCGTACAACTTTCCCTCTAGGACTTGTTCCTCTGTAGGGGTAGTAGGTGGGGAAGTTACTCAAACCACAGCCCAGGCTCCTTTGGGCGAGTCTGGAGTTGGACGAGTCCATAGACAAAGAATTGAACAACTTAGGCAGTATGCTGCCAATGCCAGCTGCCCCGAAAATGTTTGCCACTGATCAAAGCAAGTCTGACTATTCCTTTATGCAGGTATTAGCTTGCATAAGGAAAATTGATGGATTGGGCGATCCATCGCACGATCCCACCCGAAGGGAAAGACACGGTCCTCGACTTCTGCCAGTCACCACAAACCGGGAAGACTAGGGCAGAGTTACCCTGGTTTAGGATGATGGTACAACAGATGACATTCTTGGTTGCAGAAGCCTCAAACATGGAGCAGGTTGCAAAAGCATCTTTGCAGGCTGCTTCGTAGATTGACTACTGGTCCGGCTTGGTAGGTTATTTGATTTTCAATGAGGATTTGGCTGATCCAGATAAGAAGGTCGAGTTTCTTGCTCACAATGCAGCCAATCAGTTGGTGAATTGGATCTTGAAATGGCAAAACACTCTGTTATTTCAAAGTTCCAAAGGCAGATGCCAAAAAGGGAAACCGTCAAGTTACGCGAGAAGCCAAACCTTAAGCAGGCACAAAGGGCAGAGGTAGATGTGGGAGATGTGGCCACTCCCGCTAGAGGGGCCATTCCTCCTGCCCGACCACTGGTGGAAGAATGCCTGAAGCACAGGTGGCAGAGATGGGAGATCCTTGAGGTCAAACCTTGGACGGTCTCAAACCTCCGAGTGGGATACCACCTCCTGTTCACACACTCATCTGCCTTTGACACAACATCTGTGATGTCGTATTCCGTATTCATTCGCGATGGGATCAGGGAATGATCTCACCATATAGGCGGAAGTCCAGCCCATGATGGAGAAGGGCGCTTTCCAAGAAATCTTCGACAAGTTCCCAGGCTTCTACAGTCGACTCTTCTTGTAGAGAAGTTGTTTGGAGGTAAAGTCATCGAATTCTGCTCTGAACGAATTTGTTCATCAGACTCCATTCAAGATGGAGATCAAAGAAACGGTCAGACAGGCTGTCAAACAGAAGGACTGTATGATCACACTGGATATCAAAGATGCGTACTTCCTGATCCTGATCCATTTACATTTAGCATCAAGGAAATAATTATGATTCATCGTACATGAGAGGATTTCCCAGATTCAGGTTATGTGCTTTGGCCAGTCTAAGTGTTCACTTAGTCTCAAACTGAGCCCATGCCAATGACATCCGTTTCCTTCATTTTCTGGACAATTGGTTCATTCACCCAGACTTGTGGGAGACCTTTATACACCAGGACAGGCTTCTCACTTTTGTCACAATCTGGGGATCACCATAAATTTCAAGAAGTCATCTCTCCAATCTTCACAGAAACTGGTATATCTTGGGATGCAAATAGACACCCAAAAAGGATAAATTAAATCCCTGCCAAAGCAGGATAGAGAGGCTCAAGGAAGCAGCATGACTCTTCCTTCCACAAGACTCACTAGAAAACGGACCTGTGGCTACGTTTGTTTTGTCACTTGACCTCTTTGGAGCGTCTGATGCCCAACAGCCATATTCGTATTCAGTCCCTCCAATGGGAACTGGAGATCTTTTGGTCTCAGCACAGGGACCATCCAGACCTTCAGGTACCAGTAGGGCCAGAAGAGCAACTTGAGTTGGTGGGTAGCAGATACCAACCTGCTTAAGGGAGTAGATCTTCTCTCTTCTCACCCAGATTTGATTCTCTTCACAGATGCGTCAAAAGAAGGGTGTGGGCTCATCTGTTGGAGCACATGGCCTCTGGGCTATGGTCCGATTCCAATCGACAATACAGGGATACCTCGGATTACGTCATTTCGAGTTAAGTCAGTTTTGAATTTCTGTTGGTTGACAAAAATGATACATGGACAAATAAAAATCCAGTTTCGAGTCATTTTGTTTGACTTATCGTTTATCTGCCAGTACTATTGAAGTCGTAATATCACTGGAATAGTGTTAAAAGCACATAAAACATGTTATTTTACAATAAATAAGAAATAAAATACTGTTTAAAATCATATTGAAATATACAGTATTTATAGTAAACGTTTATATAATTAACATGAATCCTAGCGAACAAAATATAAAAACAGCTGTGACTGTGGTTTTATATTAGTGACCTTTAAGAGGTTAACAGTGGCATTTTCTATGATAGTTCAACTATCTGCCTTTTGAAGCCGACAGCATAACATATATGTACTGAAAAATGTCTTAAAATAATTCTGGTTTTCGATGTTATCTAAACTTTGTTTAATCATTTTTGTACTTTTCTATTATTAATTCATGATGTATTTTAACAACAGCAATTACTGATTGCTTATGTTTTGATTTTGTTGTCAACTGTTTTCAAGGTCACGACAGTAACGCAATTATGCTCACATATACAGTAGTTAACAGAGTATTGTTTATATGATTTTGTTCCTTATCACATAATCCTTGAAGAAAAGAGCACATTCAACGAGCTCTCAACCAGCTTCTTATTAAAATCTGTATTGAACAACAGACTAATCAGCTGTTTACACAGCCATCTACGTACTCAATGTAAACTAAGGTATTGATTGTTGGTAAAGTAACAACTAAGTTTATTTTTACTATCACAAAATAATTTGAATAACCTAATTTGTTATTTAACCTTACAGAATCTTTCCATTTTATACTAACTTCAAGCAAACCCCATTCATAAATAGAGAGCCCTCAACGTATTTTAAACATGCTAAATTGTAAACATTTACATTTGCAAGTGAGGATGTACATTATTCGTAAAATTCGATTACTTTTTGGTACAAAATTAAGAATTAAAATTTATTTGTTTGTAAGTTTAAATAGATTCTTATTAACGATATATTATTCAAATTTCCTTTATGAATAAAATAGCGAACTTGGAATAGTTATTTGTGGTTTAGCCATAGCAATAAGTAAATTCAGAGACCAATAAATTTGACTTGTTGCTTTTCAACTTAGATCGCCTCTCCTGGAACCGTTTACCGACGTAAGGTGAGGTACAATATACCTGTACAGTACTACATTAACCTTGTGGAAATCAGGGCAGCCTTTCTGGCCCTCAAAAGCTTCCAACAGGTCACTCCATAGCGTTGATGAGCAACACGATGGTGGTGACATCTAAAAGCCAAGGAGATACTTTTTTGCATTTACTTTACCAACTAGCTATAGAAAGTCTGGGCTGTACGGAAGATAAGTATATCTCATTCTCATCCCGGTTCATTCCAAGCAAGAATATTCTTGGAGGCAAGCTAAGAAAGAAGACTCGGGTAGTCGGCTCTTAATATCACTTACTCCCTGAATAGCCACCAAAGTTTTGACTTTTTGGGAATCACCGATAATAGACCTGTTCACTACGTCTCTCAACCAGAAACTTTCAGTGTACAGTACTACTCACCAGTACCAGATCCCCAGGCATCTCTGCAGGATGCCTTCCAACATCCATGGGGCATCCTAGACATCAACGCGTTCCCCCCTTCTGTCTAATGAGAGACCCAACAACGTGGTGACATGGATATCTAGATATCTGAGGAAGTCGTCTATCCCTGTCTATCAGGCTATTTTCTGTAGTTGGTGTCATGGAAGAGGTGTTTCGTCACTTGATGCCACTATCCCCATGATAGCAGAGTTTCTTTTTTACCATGGAGGAAAAACTGCTCATTCTTGGCACTGAAAGGCTAAACTGAACTTAGTTAACATTTCCTCCTCGACGGAATTGTTTCTTTTCAGGCGGAGTTTCGAGCTTACATGCCCCCAGTCGGAATTCATAGCACCTCTTTGGAACGTAGTTAGAGTACTATGCTCTCTGAAAGGAGCTCCGATCATGACTGAATGCTTAACCTCTATGCTACGAGGATGTCGTTATACGTCAAAAACATGCCTGGTAATACAGACTGTAACGCCTTTTTCTGATTGTATAAGAGCTATTTTAGTCTGTTTCTGTTACCATATAATATTACACCACTCAATAGCAAATGGTGACATTCCTTCCTGAGGCATTACTCAAAACTACACCCAACCCCAACTTAGAGATGTAGGGATCCAAACATCCAACTGAAATATGTGCGATTCTAGTCCTTATTCATGATAATGTAAGGTCTATTTTAGTGTATTTCTATGTTAGCATACTTGGTCAAATCACAGAAACTATTGAGAAGCGTTCTTCGATTCTCTGCCTCTGACTCCCACAAGTCCCACCCACACGTAAGTAAAACGTTTCACCACTAAAGCAAATTGTTGACACGACAACAATTTTTTTCTTATATTCCTTTTTTATCAATTATCATTTCTACAAAATAATATTATCCTTATGTCATTTATTTCACATTAGAATTGTTCATTGTTTTCACGAGTAAAAGTTAGCCTATTGTTGTTATTTCCATTTGCTGTATTAACATTCTACGCTATATTCGTGATGTTCTTACATGTGCAGTCTCTATTCCCAAACCCATGAAATACCCAAAACAAGAATGATCCAGTCCATAGTGACAGTGACATGCAAGATGGAATCACAGAACAAACCTTATATCTAGTGAACTAAATTTATATTGTCTCTCTCTCTCTCTCTCTCTCTCTCTCTCTCTCTCTCTCTCTCTCTCTCTCTCTCTCTCAGAAATGTTTCTTTTGTCATTAGTTTTTTTGTTTATCATATATATACCTTATAAATTATACGTAATAGAATACTTCTTGTGTCAAAGGAAAAAAATTGATATTTTCATTGTTTCTGTATAACATACGTGAATCATTACTGTGAAGTTGTTTTATATCTTTCGACTGCTATTTATCATGGAATTATTACAAAAATAAGTCACTTTAATAAATATGAAGGTTTTTTTTGTTTGTTCAATGTGAAATACTACGGAGAATAAAGCAAACTTTTTAAAATTTTATTCTTTAATCAACAGTAAAACAAATAAACATGGAAATGTAGATTATTATAAAGTGAGGAAGTATTGCCGATGGTGACAAATCTCGAATATAGCTTGAGTAGCAGATCCGCAGCCTCATAGCAAAGTGGTTAAGACTTTACCTTCTTGCCCTTGCCTCTGCAAAGAGGGCCAGTGAGTAGCATGGTCTTTCCTACGATGTCGCCCATTCAAGGGGATAGGGGCAGGTGTCATTCGGCTTCGTCCCTAGGTTGTGCTAAGACTCTGAATCCGGCTGTAGCGGATTTTAGATTCAGGCCCTTCCAGATTTCGAGTCACCTTGATGTAACCGATGATCCTGATCTGCTGCTACTGTGCCATGTGAGAGTGCTGAGTTGCTGTCTCATGTTAAGCATGCCAGTACGTCTAATGGTTTTTTGTAAGCACGGGTAGGGTCAAAAGGAGAGTCACAAAGAATATGATCTCATGGATTTGGCAGGTCATTGACCATGCCCTGAATTCTGGCTCTCCCTAACATTTTTTTAGACCCGAAGCTCACGACGGGTGTAAACACGTCCCTATTGTTTAAAAGAGACTTGTCTGTGGCACAGGTTCTACAAGCAGGCGTCTGGGGACATGGGACTTCTTTTACCACCCGCTATTTGCAAGATGTTACACACACGTATCTGGATACTATCTAGGTCTTGTGGTATAAAAGCTACCTCAGCTCCCTTACAGGACAAGTAGCAGTCGGTCGAGGGCAGACATTACCCAGTTTTCAATATTAAACTTACCCAATAATCATGTAGCTGTCAACTCCGTTGCCCGACAGAATTCTACGGGAGGGATACGCCAGCTATCACTATACTAGAAGGGGGTGTACTCACAAGCGCCACCTGTGGCCAGGTACTACAGTACTTGTTGTTGACGCCACCTCACTTTTTCCTCTGTCGTGCTTCCGGCAAGACGTTCTTGGATACGCTTATGATTTTGGAGTATTGTTCACGGTTTGGTGAAGTATTTCTCTAAAATTTGCAGCTATTCGCTATACTAGATACTTCTATATTAGCTTAGTTAGCTTTTGGAATTAATTTAATTATGGTGACGAAGAGAGTATGAACTCTCTTTCACCTTTAAATGGCCGACCCTTCCCTTAGACGGAAGTGTTGGTGTCTAAGAGAGTATAGACTCTCTTTCTTAATTTTGCTTAACAAAAGTTATAGATTTATTTTATATCTCTCCGCCTTTTATAGGCCTCTTCGATTAACTTCCTTTTATTATAAAATTATTAAAATTAATTTTTATATATTCGACCTTTCCTTGGTAGGCGGTCTTTTCTTGTACCGAAGTTAATTAACATTGAGCCCGTCATTTCGGTTTTACCTGTTAACATATTATGCTATTTTTATGTTTTTGAAATAATTTCTTTGATAGTCTCGTACTGTTTTCAAAGTTGAACTAACGTTTTGTTTTGTCTCTGCAGTTGTTGACGTTTCAGAACGTTCAACTTGCGCTCTATCGTTACGATAGAGAGAGAATTTTCACGGTGTCACGTTGCAGTAAGAATAACCGTGTCTAGCGTTTTGTTCATTCTTTCTTAACTTAATGGTTTTAATTCTACAAAGGAACTTTTCATTTTGGGAAATATTTTCCTTTAACAATAATATGTTTTAACGATATATATGATTGGGCTCTTCTCTCAGGTTCTAAGTCAAGAGAGAGAGAGAGAGAGAGAGAGAGATAGAGACGGAGGGAGAAAGAGGAGGATAAACGTTTCGTTCAAGCGAGTAACGTTGTTATCGTTTTTGCTCTTCTCCCTAGTCTCTTTAGGGGAAGAAGGTAAACGTTTCTAGAGTTTTTCTTGTTCTCAAGCTTTTTGCGGTGAGAGATTTTAAACGTAGTTTATTTGATCTAGTGTTTAGTCTCTTTCCAGCCACTGAATTATTTATCTTTCATTAGATTTTTCTGTTACATTGTAATTCTGTTTTCGCAATTACTAACTTTTGAGAAAGGATAGAATTGCGTGTTTCAGGTACAAACCACTTAAAGTTTCGAGTTCAGTGAAATAAGTGCAAACAGAAAATCAAAAGTGATAAGTGATTAGCGCAAAGTGTGTCAGTGTTGTGCGTGAGGGTACTTCTGTGCGTGCCAGTCGTCCTCCCAGTCCGGGACCTCTTGCAAGCTCCCAAGCCCAGGGGAGAAGCAATGTCGAAGGGCAAAAGGGTTCGGCAGGCCTTGATCGGCGCACAGAAGTATCCTCGGTGGTTGCGGGCGTGTCTTAAGAGACCGTCACTCCCACCCGCAGACGATTGAGCCCTTATTTTGCTCGTCTGCAGAAGAAATTTCGGGGAGAAAACGCTGGTCTCAGGTCTCAAGACCTCTTTTACGTTTGTAAAGTCCAGACCTATGCCAGACGTACGAAGTTAGAGTTCAACAACCCGGATGCAGTCATTGGGTTAGCTCTGACTCTCCTCAGTCTCAGGTGACTGCACACCTCCTAAGAGAGGTAAGGCGATGCCACAACAGACCTTATCGTCTGTTGATCCCAAGACGACTTTGCTGCAGCCCATGCAGTCGCAGCTTGGGGTCTTAATGCGTGAGTTTCAGGCTGAGAAGGTTACACCTCCTCCTGCGAACGCTCCGGAGCGCCTGACCGCAGTACTGCCTGCCAGGCGTACGATGTTGAGGCTCCTCAGGATACCTTACCACGTTCTGAGTTTACTGTTTCCAGTGGTGTGCAGCTCCCTCCGCCTTCCTTAAGGCAACCTCAGCAATGGGAACAGGAAGCTTATACCTTACTTCCTCCGCTTCCACTTGCAGTTCCACCAGTGAGGCAACACTCTCTTGAGGTACAACAACCTCTCCCATCCATGAGTCAGTCTCCTCAGCTCTCGCTGCAGCGAGCTCAACCCTCCTCAAGGCAAGCACAACACCTTAGCCTTGCGCCTCAGGAACCTCAACTCGCGAGACAATTACTGTGTTCTGCGCAGCCACTACCTCATCGCTCACAGCTCACACCTCAGGAACCTCAACTCGTTCCTCAGGAACTTGCTACTGCGCATCCGCCAACCACTCAGCAAGCGCAACCCTTGAGTTCAGACACTCATGCTAGGAGTCAGCCTCCTCCACCCATGCATCTGCCACTTTCTCCTCAACTTGAGAAATAACAAATGACAATAATTACACCTCATTACTTTCATAACTTGCATTTGTAATCATATACATGTATGCCTACACAAACATTATGATAATGGAGGTTATTTGTCTTACTTATATAAAAATATATATGTATTCCTTGCAATATATTTTTAACAATATCTCAAAATATGGCAAAAATATCTTCAAAAACAAAAATGAATCATGAGTTATGAATGTAAGGTAAATATTATGTTGATATTAAAACCCCATGCAAGCATGCATGAAGCACTCTAGCACTGGTCATGGAATTTCTGAGAAATGTTAAACGCCATGCAACACGCTCTGCTTACCTTACAGCATGCTCTACATACAGCATGCTCTGCATACAGCATGCTCTGCATACAACATGCTCTGCATACAGCATGCTCTGCATTCAGCATGCTCTGCATACAACATGCTCTACATACAGCATGCTCTGTATACAACATGCTCTGCATACAGCATGCTCTGCATTCAGCATGCTCTGCATACAACATGCTCTGCATACAGCATGCTCTGCATACAACATGCTCTACATACAGCATGCTCTGCATACAGCATGCTCTGCATACAACATGCTCTGCATACCTTACCGCATGCTTCTCAGTCATACATCTTTGGTTGTTGCCAACTCACTAGACTGTCAAGCAGTTTCATAATGTTGCCTTCTAGTCTGCTGCTTTTGCACCATTGAAACCCTCACTGAGAGAACTTAACTTTTCTCGGATATGGTCCCTGTAGATGAGTAAGTGCTTTTCTCCCTCCTTCTGATATTCCCTTGAGGACTCTGTCATTTGGAGAGGAGCCTTTAGCTGCGTAGCCTCCTATGGACATTTATTTAAGCATAACATGCTTCCAGGGAAGGTAATGGTTCCACTTCAGTCACTAACCCCGTCTGTTACCACACCTGCTCCCATAGACCTTGAGCTGTGTTGCAAGACATACAGTCCAAGCTTAGTCCTTGTTAAAGGATTTTTTGTTTACGGAGTCAGTGTGTCACTGGGAAGACGTTCAACAACCAGCAGAAGTGACTTGTTGTGACGCAGTTCGGCAACCTCAGCAACCCGATAAGGAGTTGTCTGTACGACCCAGACAGTCTAGACAGCTTCGGGTTGTCACTGTACTTCCTCGCTTCCCCATGGTTGACAGTTCACAGACTGTGCAGCAGTACCATGATCTTGTGTCCGGCTCCGTCAGACGACTGGCTTTTAAGAGCTCCCACAAGTCGTCGCTGTCTGGAGATTCTCAGATGGACTATGGATCTGACCAAGGAACTGGGCCTCCTGGTCAATTTTGAGGAGTCTCAGCTCATCCCATCCCAGACCATTGTCTCCCTGGGTATGGATCTTCAGAGTCGAGCTTTTCGGGCTTTTCCGTCGGCCCCAAGGATCTTCCAAGCCCTAGAATGCATCCAGAGCATGCTGAGAAGGAACCGATGCTCAGTCAGGTAGTGGATGAGTCTAACAGGGACACTTTCATCGCTGGCCCTGTTCATCGTGTTAGGGAGAATCCACCTCCCCCCCTTCAGTATCATCTAGCTGCTCACTGGATAAAGGACATGACGCTAGAGACGGTCTCAGTTCCTGTTTCCGAAGAGAGGAGGTCTTCTCTCGCGTGGTGTAAGAACAGCTTTCTTCTCAAGGAAGTCTACCTTTGGCTGTTCAGAAACCCGACCGCCGTCTCCTCTCGGACACATCAGACACGGGCTGGGGTGCGACTTTGGACGGACAGGAATGATCGAGAACATGGAATCAGGAGCAAAGGACACTTCACATCAATTGCAGGAGTTGTTGGCGGTTCTTCTGGCCTTGATAAACTTCAAGTCCCTCCAGCTTAACAAAGTGGTGGAGGTGGACTCTGACAACACCACAGCCCTGGCTTACTCCTTCAAGCAGGGAGGGACTCTTTCGTGAAGTTGTTCTAGATCGCAAGGTACCTCCTCATCTGGTCTAAAGATCGAAAGCTCACGCTGGTAACGAGGTTCATTCAGGGCGGTATGAATGTCATGGCAGATCACCTCAGCCGGAAGGGTCAGGTCATCCCCACAGAGTGGACCCTTCACAAGAATGTTTGCAGCAGACTTTGGGCCCTGTGGGGTCAGCCAACCATAGATCTGTTCGCTACCTCGATAACCTAGAGACTCCTATTGTATTGTTCTCCGATTCCAGACCCAGCAGCAGTTCACGTGGATGCTTTTCTGCTGGATTGGTTCCATCTCGACCTGTATGCATTCCCGCCGTTCAAGATTGTCAACAGGGTACTTCAGAAGTTCTCCTCTCGCAAAGGGACACGGCTGACGTTGGTTGGCTCCGCTCTGGCCCGCGAGAGAATGGTTCTTAGAGGTACTGCAATGGCTGGTCGACATTCCCAGGACTCTTCCTCTAGGAGTGAACCTTCTACGTCTACCTCACGTAAAGAAGGTACACCCGAACCTCCACGCTCTTCGTCTGACTGCCTTCAGACTTTCGAAAGACTCTCAAGAGCTAGGGGCTTTTCGAAGGAGGCAGCCAGAGCGATTGCCAAAGCAAGGAGAACATCCACTCTCAGAATCTATCAGTCTCAAGGGGAAGTCTTCCGTAGCTGGTACAAGACCAATGCAGTTTCCTCAACCAGTACCACTGTAACCCAGATTGCTGACTTCCTGTTATATCTAAGGAAAGTAAGATCCCTTTCAGCTCCTACGATCAAGGGTTACAGAAGTATGTTGGCAGCGGTTTTCCGCCACAGAGGCTTGGATCTTTCCACCAACAAAGATCTACAGGACCTCCCTAGGTCTTTTGAGACCTCAAAGGAACGTCGGTTGTCCACTCCAGGCTGGAATCTAGACGTGGTCCTAAGGTTCCTTATGTCATCAAGATTTGAACCTCTCCAATCAGCCTCTTTTTAGGACCTCACATTAAAAACTCTTTTCCTCGTGTGCTTGACAACAGCTGAAAGAGTAAGTGAGATCCACGCCTTCAGCAGGATCATTGTTTTCACATCTGAAACGGCTACATGTTCCTTGCAGCTCGGTTTTTGCTAAATGAACTTCCTTCACGTCCTTGGCCTAAGTCGTTCGAGATCCCAAGCCTGTCCAACTTGGTGGGGAATGAACTGGAGAGAGTACTTTGCCCAGTTAGAGCTCTTAGGTACTATCTAAAAAGGTCTTAACCTTTACAAGGACAATCAGAAGCCTTATAGTGTGCTATCAAGAAACCTTCTTTTCCAAGTTCTAAGAACTCAGTTTCTTACTATTCAGGCTTCTGATTAGAGAAACACATTCTCATCTGAAGGAAGAAGACCTTGCTTTGCTGAAGGTAAGGACACATGAAGTGGGAGCTGTGGCTACTTCAGTGGCCTTCAAACAGAGCCATTCTCTGCAGAGTGTTATAAATGCAACCTATTGGAGAAGCAAGTCAGTGTTCGCATCATTCTATCTCAAAGATGTCCAGTCTCTTTACGAGTACTGCTACACCCTGGGACCATTCGTAGCAACGAATGCAGTAGTAGGCGAGGGCTCAGCCACTACATTCCCATAATCCCATAACCTTTTAACCTTTCTCTTGAATACTTTTTATGGGTTGTACGGTCGGCTAAGAAGCCTTCCACATCCTTGTTGATTTGGCGGGTGGTCAATTCTTTCTTGAGAAGCGCCGAGGTTAAAGGTTGTGATGAGGTCCTTTAGTATGGGTTGCAGCCCTGTATACTTTAGCACCTTTGAGTTGATTCAGCCTTCCAAGAGGAACGCTGCGCTCAGTAAGGAAGACGATCTTATTAAAGGCAGAGTAACGGTTCAAGTCGACTTCCTTACCAGGTACTTTTTATTTCATTGTTATTGTGGATAACTGATTATATGAAATACGGGATACTTAGCTATCCTTTAGTCTTGTACACTGGTTTTTCACCCACCCCCCTGGGTGTGAATCAGCTACATGATTATCGGGTAAGTTTAATATTGAAAAATGTTATTTTCATTAGTAAAATAAATTTTTGAATATACTTACCCGATAATCATGATTTAATTGACCCACCCTTCCTCCCCATAGAGAACCAGTGGACCGAGGAAAAAGTGAGGTGGCGTCAACAACAAGTACTGTAGTACCTGGCCACAGGTGGCGCTTGTGAGTACACCCCCTTCTAGTATAGTGATAGCTGGCGTATCCCTCCCGTAGAATTCTGTCGGGCAACGGAGTTGACAGCTACATGATTATCGGGTAAGTATATTCAAAAATTTATTTTACTAATGAAAATAACATTTTTATTCTGGGAGGAATGGACAGAATGACGCCTTTTCTTCCTTTATCTTCCTCTTTCTTGAGGTACAGAATCTGGGACTGCTAGCTGGTCTACCTTTGTAGGTAACAACCATTTCCCATGTGTGGTATGGAATACAGTATTTGATATGTTTTGTTATGTCTCCGTTCTTTCTGCATGGGGGAGTCGGGAAATTTATAGGTTTAAATTTAATTTTATGGTACAGTAGACCCCCAGGGTACAGCGTCCCCACCTTAAGTTTTTTTCATGTTATGGTGTGGAATACGATGTTTTTTCGTCCCCTCATTACGACATTTTCCCCACTTTACGGCATCGAATTCCAAAATTCAAACTTGGCGGTTTTTACGCATACGACTGTGCGAGTCACTCTCCTACCACCACGCTCATACGTCACTGCATACGTCACTAAGAAGCTGGTCTGCTATTGGTCGGCGTCATGGCGTCACTAAGATGCCGATACGCTATTGGCCGAAATCCCTCCTACAATGCCCGAGAGAGATGCTGCCTCAGTCTCTCTGTTAATCGCGCGTTCAGTTCAGAATCTCGTGTGAGTTTCGTAAAGACTTGATCTCGTGTGAGTGCTTGCAATATCGTATTTTTTTTGCATTTTAGTGCTTAATTCCAACTTTAATTCGTTAGCCATGGGTCCCAAGATTGCTAGTGATGTTAAAAGGAAAAGTAAGAAGATGATTACTATGGAAACGAAGCTGGAGATATTAAAGAAATACGAAGAAGGCATGTGTATGGGGCTTGTTGTCGATGAGGCTGACATCGATAACCTTATCGAGGAGCACAGGGAGGAGCTTAAGTCTGAAGACTTGAAGGAGTTGGAGGCAATGCAGTTGACCATCATTGAAGAAGAGCACAGCTCTAGTGGTGGCAAGGACGGGGGGAAGACTGAAGAAACGACATCGGCAGAAATAAGGGAAGCTATCGGTTGGTATGAAAACCTTACGAGATTCATTGAAAAAAAGTTCTAAAAAAAAATCTTCAAAAAATTTCAAAAGACATAAATAATAAAAAAAAAGCATTTTTAATTTTAAGTGTTTGATAATAAAAATAAATTTATTATTAAGTGTACATAACATAATTAGCATTGATACGTTTTTATATCTGCCGTCACCTCCCCCCTCTGCCTCCACCCACTACCAGCTCAAGTCACGTCACTCCAAAGGTAAATAAAATATAATTTGTTCCAACACGGAGTACTTACCTCGAACTACTTTCTTAGGAGTATCTGGGATCTCCTCCCAACCGACCAGAATTTTGTGTAGTTTACCCTACTCCCGTTTTCTATGCGGGGTAACCTCTGGTGAAGTGATACACGCCCAGAGACGACCCGGGGTCAGAGAGCATGCTTGCTCAGGTCTCGATCTCCAGTAAGTTTCTGGTCGCGTTGCGGATAACATCCCAACGCTCTCTCTTACTCAGTGCGACCCTTTGTGTCCCACCCAAGCGGTTCTCACGTGGTCCCTTTCTGCTCTTCCTTATCCTTTTCCCTCTGTGTTCCTGTGTCTCGCGGTGCCTTACTAGTGCGTTATGGAGCATCCCCGTCGTTGCCCTGGGCCTATGGCCAGTAAATCATGTGGCGCCTTCATCTCAAAACCTGAAGTTGACCCGCATTCCTTATGTTAGTGTAGGGGCAGTGTGTGTTCCCCTACAGCCACGTGTCCGGAGTGCGAGTCCTGGAACGAGGTGCAGTGGGTGCGCTACGGCACCAAGAAAACGAAGTCCTCTAGGAGATCGCCTAGGAAACCAAGCGTCTCTTCGCCTCTTGCTTCGCCCGGCGTTTCTTCGGACAGAGTCTCTCTGCTGCCTTCCCGTACCCAGTGTAGGGGACGAGGTAAATCAGTTGCGGGGAAGAGGCCTGTGGCCCTTCCCCAGGAGTCTGATTTACCTGATAGTGGGATTGTGTCGTCGATCCAGGCAAGTGGGGGGCCTGAGGGAGGGACGGAGGCCTGGTGCAAGCAGGGCCCGTCTCGTCGGACAATCCTATGTGGGGTAAAACTGCTGCAGCCTCTTCTCCCGCCTCTTGGGCGTGTATTTCAGGTGCGTCAGCAGCCGAGGGTGCCGCCGAGAAGGAAGACTCGCCGCCGTCAAAACATCTCACGTGGGCGCCTCTGAAGACGCCCTTCAGATCACCCTTGAGGATGGAAGAGGAGTTCGAGACCTGGTTCCCCAGCAAGGAGCTCCCCTGCTCCCCTCCAGCGCCTTCAGCTACGTTCCCGTCCATCTTCCTGGAGCCTTTGTCGCCGACTGAACGCCGTGTGGACCCACCAGCAACGCAGCGTGACTCAGGCCCTTCAGTGAGGTCCTACAAGTCTTTGGGCTCTTCAGTCGAGGCCTACTCCTACTCCTCGGAAGACGGAGCCCCGAAGGACCATAGGAGATGGCGAGATAGGTCCCGCAGAAGATTGTCACGCTCCCGATCCCGTTCCAGATCCCGCCACGTGGGTAGGCGATCTAGATCACCCAGGAGGAAGTATAGAAGCGACTCCCCGGAGGAAGAATGGGTGCGGGTCGTCATCCCACGTAGCCAACTCCTGGAGGCGTCAGCTGTCCCGAGCACCTCGGGCTGGCTCCCTAGGGCCCGCTCGACAGTGAGGTACTTCCCCAGCAGCAGATATGATCAACGGAGGGAGTCGTCTCTTCAGGTCCCAAGGGACAGGCATAAGTCCGCGAAGGTTCCTACTCCATCCGCCCAGCAGAGAAATTCGCCCCTTCGGTCTGGCAGCCGCGTCCGCTCCTCAAAATCAACGACGAGACGTCCGGAACGAGAGACACTCCTTCCCAGGTGGAGACCTCCGTCCCTGCAGCGATGCCCGTCCTACACCCTGAATCGCCGAGACTGGACCACTCCAGGAAGATGCCCTCTTAATGAGAGAATGCCTTGATGAAGTCATTGAGCTTCAGCACGGCATTCTATTCCCGTGCTGAAACTTGGTGACGGGCAAGAGGGCTCTCGAACTTGGGGAAATTGCTCCCCCAGTTCGAATCTAAATTTCTCTCTTTCTTATCTTTTTCTTCCTCTTTATATTGCTTCAACCTTCTCCTAATATTATAAACTTTCTTTCATGATGCTGTCCCAACCCTATGAGTAAAATTTTCCGTATGTATATGTGTATATTTTTACATATATATGTGTTTATTATCTTTTTTTCAATATTAAACTTACCCGATAATCATGTAGCTGTCAACTCCGTTGCCCGACAGAATTCTATGGAGGGATACGCCAGCTATCACAATACTAGAAGGGGGTGTACTTACCAGCGCCACCTGTGGCCAGGTACTCAAGTACTTCTTGTTGACACCTCCTCAATTATTCCTCTGTCGTGCTTCCGGCAAGACGTTCTGGGATACGCTTATGGTCTTCGAGTTTATTCACGGATATTTGGTGAAGTATTCTCTCAGATTAACGGCTGTCGCTTTACTGGAAACCTTCTTATATTAGCTAGATAGCTTTTATATAGTCCTGATTAACGGTTAACGATTTTTTGCTTGTTTTTGGAACCCCCTTTGGCTAACTCTTTGGATTCAAGATGTCTGACATTTCGCAAGCCCCCTCCCATAGACGATGTAGGTCTTGCAATAGGCGTATTCCGAAGGCCTCGGTAGATCCTCACACCGCTTGTTCTGACTGTAGGGACAGGCCCTGTCAGTTAGAAAATCGATGTGAGGAATGCGCCGGACTTTCGGAATTGGAATTTGTCCGTCTTTTGAAATATTCAACTAAGTTAGAGAGAGGTAGAGTTAGGAGGAGTTCTTCTCACTCTTCACTGTTTTCCTCACCTCATGATCCCCTACCTTTTCCTACCCCTGTAGTGGCTACCCCCGAACCTACTGTGTGCCCTCCGCCTGATATGTCAGTTGTTTTGCGTGCTATTCAGGCTTTAGGCGATAAAGTAGAGTCAGTGGTAAGTGACCATAAGTCTCTGATGGCCGAGGTTAAAGAACTGAAGGTCAAGAGTGCAGTGGGTGGAGTTAGTGCCAGTGCTGTGACGAGTGCTAGTGTCAGTGCAGTGCCAAGTGCTAGTGTTAGTGCCAGTGTGGTGCGTGAGGATTTTTCTGTGCGAGCCAGTCGTCCTCCCAGTCCGGGACCTCTTGCAAGCTCCCAAGCCCAGGGGAGAAGCAATGTCGAAGGGCATAAGGGTTCGGCAGGCCTTGTTAGGCGCACATAACTATCCTCGGTGGTTGCGGGCGTGTCTTCCAAAGACCGTCACTCCCACCTGCAGACGATTGAGCCCGTCTTTATCTCGTCTGCTGATCAACTGTCAGGGAAGAAACGTTGGTCTCAGGTCTCGAGACCGCTTAAACGTAGAGTCCAGTCCGCGAGTGCTCAGCCAGGTTGCAGTCATTGGCTCAGCTCTGACTCACCTCAGTCATCTGTCGACTGTACTCCGCCCAAGAGGAGTAAGGTTCTGCCACAACAGAGCTCGACTGTTAAGGCTTTACCTCAGTCTACTATCGTTTCTGCCGATCCCAAGTGGACTCTGCTTCAGTCCATGCAAGCACAGCTTTCGGACTTGATGCGTGAGTGTCGGGCTGAGAGTGTTGCACCTCCGCCTCCGCCTACACTCCCTCCGCCTGTTCTCGCTCCGCCTGCGCTCGCCCCGCCTGCGCTCGCTCCGCCTGGTCGCAGCACCATCTGCCAGGCGTACGATGTTGAGCCACTTTCTGAGTTCGCTGTTCCCAGTGGTGTTCAGCCTCAGCCTTCTTTAAGGCAACCTTTACTTTGGGATCAGGAGGATTATTCCACTCTTCCTCCGCCTCCCCTTGCTGCTCCACCAGTGGTGCAACTCTCGGTTGAGGTACAACAACCTCTCCCGTCCATGAGTCAGTCTGCTCAGCCATCGCTGCAGCGAGCTCAACCCTCCTCAAGGCAAGCTCCTCTACACCCTGGACTTGCGCCTCAGGAGCCTCAGCTTGCGAGAACTTTACCTTGTTCTGCGCAGCCTCAACCTCATCATGCTCCGCTCATATCACAGGAACAGGAACGTGCTACTCCGCCTCCGTCCTCCGCTCAGCAAGCGCATTCCTTGGGTTCAACCTCTCTTGCTAGGAGTCAACCTCCTCCACCCATGCGCCTTCCTTCTGCTTCGTCTGTTGTTCAGCCTTTGCAGTCTGAGCCTCAGGTTTTCCCTCAACAGTTACTGGAAGAGGAAACCACTGTTATTGTTCCTACCCGTTCTGACTCTGCGGTTCAGCATTCTTGTCCGATCTCTTCGCTACACTCTGGTGATGAGGTGTCGGATGATGAGGAGGCACACCTTGATCCCTCATCAGACGTGGACGAATCCAAGCTTTCTCCACAGTCTATTGATTTTCGTAAGGTCTTGGCTCTACTCAGGGAGATTTACCCAGACCACTTTGTCTCTGCTATTCCCCGCTCTCCGCCATCTGAGTTTTCGCTGGGCGTACAACAAGCTAAGTCCACCTATACTAAGCTTGTCCTAGCTAGATCCTCTAAGAGGGCTTTAAGGATCTTAGGGGAGTGGCTGCAGTCTAAACAACACCTTGGCAAGACTTCCTTCATGTTCCCTCCAACGAAGCTCACTTCGAAAGCGAGCGTTTGGTATGCCACAGGGGAAGCACCAGGCTTGGGAGTACCTGCCTCTGCCCAGGCTGACTTCTCAAGTCTGGTAGACTCGCCTCGGAGAACTGCTATGAGGCGCTCGAAGGTTTGTTGGACCTTCTCAGACCTGGATCACTTACTGAAAGGGATGTTCAGAGCATTTGAAATGTTCAACTTTCTCGACTGGTGCCTGGGGGCCCTCAGCAAGAAAACCTCTCATGCGGACAAAGATTCTGCCATGCTATTAATGTCCTGCATGGATAAGGCCATCAGAGATGGATCGGGCGAGCTAGCGTCGATGTTTGTATCAGGGGTGTTGAAGAAAAGGGAACAACTGTGTACCTTCCTTTCCGCCAGCATTACACCTTGCCAACGGTCACAACTCCTTTTTGCTCCGCTCTCGAAGTTCCTCTTTCCCGAAGAGCTAGTTAAGGACTTGTCTGCTGCCCTGATACAAAAGGATACGCACGATCTTGTAGCCTCATCGGCTCGTAAGTCTAAGGTTGCCACCTCAGTCCCCAAGACTTATCGCTCCCCAGTGGCTGATACCCCTGCTACGAGGTTCATACCGCCCTTTCGTGGTAGAGCCCCCAGCCGAGGAAGCTCCCGTCCAGACTCTCACAGGAGCAAGTCTAGGAAAGGATCCAGGACATCTAAAGGAAAAAACTGACTCTCCGTTTCTCCAGACAACAGTAGGAGCCAGACTCAAGATCTTCTGGCGAGCCTGGGAGAAGAGAGGTGCAGACGCACAGTCTGTCAGTTGGCTGAGGAACGGTTACAGGATTCCATTCTGCCTCAAACCACCTCTGACCACATCGCCCATCAACCTCTCTCCCAACTACAAAGAAGAGGACAAGAGGCTAGCATTGCAACAGGAGGTGTCGCTTCTTGTGCAGAAGAAGGCAGTGGTTATAGTCCGGGACCATCAATCCCCGGGCTTCTACAACCGTCTCTTTCTTGTGGCCAAGAAGACAGGAGGTTGGAGACCGGTGCTGGACGTCAGCGCTCTCAACGAGTATGTCACCAAGCAGACGTTCACGATGGAGACGACCAAGTCGGTCTTAGCAGCGGTCAGACAGGAGGACTGGATGGTCTCGTTGGACTTGAAAGATGCATACTTTCACGTTCCTATTCATCCAGACTCCCAACCTTTCCTGAGATTCGTTTTCGGAAAGGTTGTCTATCAATTCCAAGCCCTGTGTTTTGGCCTAAGCACAGCTCCTATGGTCTTTACTCATCTGATGAGGAATGTAGCAAAATTCCTACACTTGTCGAACATCAGAGCCTCCCTCTACCTAGACGACTGGCTGTTGAGAGCCTCCACGAGTCGTCGTTGTCTGGAGAACCTCAATTGGACTTTAGACTTAATCAGAGACCTAGGTCTATTAGTCAATATAGAGAAGTCTCAACTCATTCCCTCCCAATCCATTGTGTACCTGGGAATGGAGATTCGGAGTCAGGATTTTCGGGCTTTTCCATCGGCCCCCAGGATAAGCCAAGCCCTAGAGTGCATCATGAGCATGCTGAAGAGGAGCAGTTGCTCAGTGAGACAGTGGATGAGTCTCACAGGGACCCTCTCATCACTGGCCCTGTTTGTCGAGCTAGGAAGACTCCACCTCCGCCCTCTTCAATTCCATCTTGCAGCTCATTGGGACAAGGGTTCGACTCTAGAAGCAGTCTCTATCCCTATCAACCAAGAGATGAAGACCACTCTCCGGTGGTGGAAGCACAACCTCCTTCTCAAGGAGGGTCTATCATTGGCCATTCAGACCCCCAATCTTCATCTCTTCTCAGATGCATCGGACTCGGGCTGGGGTGCAACCTTGGACGGACGGGAATGCTCGGGAATGTGGAACGAGGAACAAGGATTACTCCACATCAACTGCAAGGAGCTGCTAGCAGTTCATCTAGCCCTGTTGAACTTCAAGTCCCTCCTGCTAGGCAAAGTGGTGGAGGTGAACTCAGACAACACCACAGCCTTGGCTTACATCTCCAAGCAAGGAGGGACCCATTCGAGGAGCCTTTACGAGATCGCAAGGGACCTCCTCATTTGGTCAAGAGGTCTAAACCTCACTCTGGTCACGAGGTTCATCCAGGGCGATATGAACGTTTCAGCAGATCGCCTAAGCAGAAGGAATCAGGTCATTCCCACGGAATGGACCCTCCACAAGAGTGTGTGCAACAGACTTTGGACCTTGTGGGGTCATCCTACCATAGATCTGTTTGCCACCTCCATAACCAAGAGACTTCCGCTGTATTGTTCCCCTGTTCCAGACCCTGCAGCAGTTCATGTGGATGCTTTTCTACTGAACTGGTCCCATCTCGACCTGTACGCATTCCCTCCGTTCAAGATAATAAACAAAGTTCTGCAGAAATTCGTCTCGCACGAAGGGACACGGCTGACGCTGGTTGCTCCCCTTTGGCCTGCAAGAGAATGGTTCACAGAGGTACTTCAATGGCTAGTCGACTTCCCCAGGACTCTACCTCTAAGAGTGGACCTTCTACGTCAACCTCACGTAGACAGGTTGCACCCAAACCTCCACGCTCTTCGGCTGACTGCCTTCAGACTGTCGAAAGATTCGCTAGAGCTAGAGGCTTTTCGAAGGAGGCAGCCAGTGCGATTGCCAGAGCTAGAAGGGTTTCCACTCGTAGAGTCTACCAGTCTAAGTGGGAGGTCTTCCGAAGCTGGTGTAGAGCCAATTCAATATCCTCTACCAATACCTCTGTGATCCAAATAGCTGACTTCCTTCTACATCTTAGGAATGAGAGATCCCTTTCAGCACCTACGATTAAAGGATATAGGAGTATGTTGGCTTCAGTTCTCCGCCACAGAGGTTTGGACCTGTCTTCCAACAAGGACCTTCAAGACATTCTCAAGTCTTTTGAGACGTCTAAAGAACGTCGTCTTTCCACTCCAGGCTGGAATCTAGACGTAGTCTTAAGGTTCCTTATGACATCTAGGTTCGAACCTCTCCAGTCAGCTTCCTTCAAGGACCTTACCCTCAAGACTCTTTTTCTCGTTTGCCTTGCAACAGCTAAGAGAGTCAGTGAGGTTCATGCCTTCAGCAAGAACATTGGTTTCACAACCGAATCTGCAACATGTTCTTTTCAGCTTGGATTCCTAGCAAAGAACGAGCTTCCTTCACGTCCTTGGCCTAGATCGTTCGAAATACCTAGCCTCTCCAACATGGTAGGTAACGAACTAGAGAGAGTTCTTTGCCCTGTCAGAGCTCTCAAATATTATCTTAAGAGGTCTAAACCTATTCGAGGACAGTCAGAAGCCTTATGGTGTGCCATCAAGAAACCCTCGAGACCCATGTCCAAGAATGGGCTTTCGTATTATATAAGGCTTCTGATCAGAGAAGCACATTCTCACTTAAAGGAGGAAGACCTTGCATTGCTGAAGGTAAGGACCCACGAAGTAAGAGCCGTAGCTACTTCGATGGCCTTTAATAAAAACCGTTCTCTGCAGAGCATAATGGATGCAACCTATTGGAGGAGCAAGTCAGTGTTTGCATCATTTTATCTGAAAGATGTCCAGTCTCTTTACGAGAACTGCTACACCCTGGGACCATTCGTAGCAGCGAGTGCAGTAGTAGGTGAGGGCTCAGCCACTACATTCCCTTAATCCCATAACCTTTTTTAACCTTTCTCTTGAATACTTTTATTGTTGTTTTTATGGTTGTTACGGTAGGCTAAGAAGCCTTCCGCATCCTTGGATTTGGCGGGTGGTCTATTCATTCTTGAGAAGCGCCTGGGTTAAAGGTTTGGTAGAGGTCCTTTAGTAGGGGTTGCAACCCCGTGTACTTTGGCACCTTTGGGTTGATTCAGCCTCCAAGAGGAACGCTGCGCTCAGTAAGGAAGACGAACTTTAAATAAAGAGGCAGAGTAACGGTTCTATTCGACTTCCTTACCAGGTACTTATTATTTCATTGTTATTTGAGATAACTGTTATATGAAATATGGGATACTTAGCTATCCTTTAATCTTGTACACTGGTTTTCACCCACCTCCCTGGGTGTGAATCAGCTACATGATTATCGGGTAAGTTTAATATTGAAAAATGTTATTTTTATTAATAAAATAAATTTTTGAATATACTTACCCGATAATCATGATTTAATCGACCCTCCCTTCCTCCCCAGAGAGAACCAGTGGACCGAGGAATAATTGAGGAGGTGTCAACAAGAAGTACTTGAGTACCTGGCCACAGGTGGCGCTGGTAAGTACACCCCCTTCTAGTATTGTGATAGCTGGCGTATCCCTCCATAGAATTCTGTCGGGCAACGGAGTTGACAGCTACATGATTATCGGGTAAGTATATTCAAAAATTTATTTTATTAATAAAAATAACATTTTTTTTTTCTCTCTTTATGGCATGGAAGTTTCTACATCTGTTATTGCCACTTGGGCGGATGTTTCTACATCCGGTATTGCTGCATGCTTTGATGAATGGGAAAGGTGTCACGGTTGGGAGGTGTTTGTGTTCAAAGCTATATGTGAGAGTATTGGATGATCTCAGCCATCCCGAAGATGGTTTGGACCTTTTTGGCAGAACTATTCTCAAGTGTTGGGTCTTCGGAATCCAGGGGGATCCAATGCTTGGGGTGGGACTCTCGGCTTTTGGCCGGAAGCCCGTCATTACAGATATGGGGAGGATGATTCCATAGTTTCTTGGTCTCAGTCCTAACAGGCGGGTTCAGCTTACACCTGTGCCTCTATATCTGTTTTGATGCTATCCTTCGGGTAGGGTATGGAGTGGACCATCTGGGAAGTATACTCTCACTGTGCCGGTAGTGGAGAGTGCAAATTTCCTTCTCAACATGTGATGCCTTAATGTTCTCAAGCAGGTAAATCATACTATTCAAAAAATCACTCTTCTCTTTTCTTTATTGTGATGGATTCTTGTGACAATGACCCCACCTCCCCTGGATATGCTGACTCGCCCCCGGCACTGTTGACGAACTCTGGCAATTCATTTAATGAAAACTCCGTTGACGACGTCGCAACTAAAAAGGACTGTTCTTTAAACATTCGGAAAAAGGGTAATTTGGGCAACACAGGAAAACTGAATGCCCTGCACATTACCCAAATTCCTTTAGAAGCTAATTATTATGTGCTACATAAAATATTTGAGTGTTACGGATCAATAAAAGAAATTAGAATGAAACTTCAAGATGATAATTGGGAATCTTGGTTATCATTTAATTGTCATGAGGAAGCATTTAATGCAAGCTGTAACATTGTTGATATTAAAGTAGGTAATATCAGTGTTAAGGGTGCTCTGTGTGATGGGGCACCTAAAGATCTGGATGTCTACAGACCAGCAGACTGGGCTGATAAAGATATAGAGGCAGATATGCCATCCCAAAGAAAGCCAAAACCATCAATGTGGCTTCTTGCTCAATCTGTAGGAGGTACGGAAAATTATTTCAAGATATGCAAATTTCTTCAGAGGAAGGTAGGTAGGATCGCACCTGGAGATATATCTCGATTCGGGAAGAAAAGTTACTTGATAAAAGCCAAGTCATACACACAGTCTGTTATATTGTCCAATTTGAAGACAGTAAATGATGATGTAAAATTGGACATCAAACCCCATCCAAACTTTAGCTATGGAAGGGGAGTGGTTTTCAATAGGGATCTATATGAATTTACCGAAGAGGAGATATTGGCTATGTGTCCTCTATCAGTGTGGAAAGTACATAAAGTAACTGGAACATCAATGATTGTTCTTACTTTCCAGGATGCTGATGTACCTTTCCACATAGAAAACGAAAGGATCAGAGTTCAACCTTTTAAGCAGAAGCCACTGCAATGTTATAATTGCTTTAAATTTGGACATCCTTCCAAAGTTTGCAATAATGAAAAAATTTGTAATACTTGCTCCAATATTTACCATGGGGATTGTACACTTGAGGCAAGGTGCTTAAACTGCAACTCTAATCATAAATCTAATGATAGGAGCTGCCAGTTTTATAAGTTAGAAGAGGCTGCCCTCAATAAATCAATTATTGAACATGTAAGCGTGGGGCATGCCAAGAGATTATTAAATAAATCTAATTCTTATGCAAAGACATTAAAAACAGGAGAAAAAGTTCCTCGGGAATCATCTCGCCCACCTACTACTGTAGGTAGTTCTCGAAAAAGGAATTCACCATCTATTGATAAAGTGCTGCATAAGACAAGAACATCTCCTAAAGATTTATCATTGAGTATCAACAAAAAGACATTGCCCACCACTATCAAACCTTTGTCCCCCATTACAAAGGATAGTACTAACCTCTCCCAGGCCATATCCTTGCCTGATTTAATGGAGATTCCACCTGACACCAAGTTATCAGGTGTACCTGTAGTGGGGAAGGTACAAAAACCTGGTAACTCGCAACCTATTAATCGTAAAAGAGAGAGACCTCCATCTCTCTCACCCCCTTCCATAAGAAATACTAGAATTATGACATCAAATAAATATGATGGTCTGTCTGTTGATGTTGGCGATCAACCAGAAGACAATTTAAATAAATCAGAAATTCAAGTTGAGGTCCACCATCCCCCTCAACAAATATATAAAAAAGATACAAAGAAAAACACCAACGTAAAACCCAACATAACAAGACCATCTCTGAAGAAACCTACAGGTAATAATGTTAGATTAAAAACTGCTAATGGGAAGACCTCATCCAAGATGTCTTCCCGAAATAATCCATAGTTTTCTCCTCAATTTTGCAATGAAACTGTCAGGGTTTAAGGGCAAAATTTGAAGAACTTAAGCTCCTATTTCATGAACATTCCCCCATAATTGTATGTCTACAGGAAAGTATGCTTGATGCTAACACTCCTAGTCCTCGAGAATATGTTAGCTATAGAACACCATATAATCATCAAGCAGGGAGCCATGGTGGAAGTCTCAGTACGTTCGTCGAGATGTTCCCCAAATACCTATGTCTATATGTACAACACTGCAGGCAGTGGCTGTACAAATTGATATAGGAAGAAAATATACAATATGCTCTCTCTACTTGCCTCCAAATGATAATATTTTATATGATGATTTAGCAGAGGTCATTCATCAACTCCCTCAACCATTTCTCATACTGGGAGATATGAATGGTAGACATCCTTTATGGGGTGATATTTTAGCAAACACAAGGGGCAATATTATCTCATCAATTGTGGAGAATGAGGATGTGGGACTCTTTAATACAGGAGAGCCCACACACTTCCATGTTCAGACAGGTACCTTGTCATGCATTGACCTTTCAGTTGCAAGCTCTAACTGCCTTCTTGATTTTGATTGGAGGACATTAGATGATTGGCATACTAGTGATCATGCACCAATCATTATAAACATCAACAAGGGTCCGCCTTTGCAAAGATCGCCACGTTGGAATCTAGACAAGGCAGACTGGGTTAAATTTTCTGAGCTAAGTGAAATCGAAGGGAGAGCAGAACAGTTTGAAAGTATTGATGATGCCATAGACCTACTGAATGGAACTCTTCATACAGCAGGAGTCAATTCAATCCCAAAACAACAGGGTTATTCAAACGACCTGTCACGTGGTGGTCTTCAGAACTAACTGCCCTCCACAGAGCCACAAGAAGATCTCTAACACGATTGCGTAGACGCAGAACTGATGAGAATTTAATTATGTACAAGAAATGTAGAGCACAGTTCTGTCGTGCCATGAAAGAAGCAAGGCGCCAGTCATGGATGTCTTTTGTTTCCTCCATTAACAGTAGAACACCACCATCTTCTGTGTGGAGGAAAGTAAAAAAGATAGCTGGCAAATTCACCCCCAACCCACCACCAGTGTTGAAGGTGAATGGCCAGTATGTAACTGAAGCAAATGAAGTTAGCAATGTCCTGGCTAATCATTTTCCAAATGTATCCAGCAAGTGTGAAGGAGCCCCTGGTCACCAGTATAGGAGCACTGAAGAAAAGAAAATTTTAAATTTTGCAACAAGAAGGGAAGAGTCGTATAATTCTCCTTTCACTGAAAGAGAATTTGATTCCGCACTTGCTCATTGCAATGATACAGCCCCTGGACCCGATGGAATTCCATATGCAATGATTAAACATGTACATTTTAATACAAAGCTATTTATTTTAAGCATTATTAATAGAATATGGCATGATCATAGTTACCCAAGTGTTTGGGAACTAGCCATTATTTTAGCCTTTTTAAAACCCGGTAAAGACAAGTTTTTAGCAGCAAACTATCGTCCTATTGCATTGACATCTTGTTTATGTAAAATCATGGAGAAGATGGTCAATGCAAGGCTGATGTAGTACCTTGAAAAGAGGTATTTTATCATCGATTCAATGTGGATTCCGAAAAATGCACTCAACGACGGATGTGTTGATACGACTTGAGTCTTCTATTTGTGAAGCCTTTGCTTCCAAACAGCACCATGTTACAGTATTTTTTGACCTTGAAAAGGCATATGATACCACATGGAGATATGGTATACTTAAAACCATTCATGAAATCGGATTGAGAGGAGAGCTGCCACTATTTATTCAGGCATTTCTTTCACGTAGAGTTTTTCAAGTGAGAGTTGGGGAAACTCTATCAGAGAGTAAGTGCCAGGAAGAAGGAGTTCCTCAGGGTAGTGTGCTGAGTGTAACCCTTTTTGCACTAGCAATTAATGGGATATCCTCAGCCATTCCCCAGGATGTTCTCTCAACATTATTTGTGGATGATCTCTCAATATCATTTGCTGGCACTAGAATGGCAATGGTTTAGAGAAAAATCCAACTCTCTATTGATAAAATTATCCAGTGGGCTGACATGAATGGATTTAGTTTCTCGACAAGTAAAACTACCATTGTCCATTTTTGTCGTATCCGGGGAGTACATCCAGACCCGGATATATACATTAAAGGTCAACGGATACCATGTGCAAGAGAAACTAAATTTTTAGGTTTGATATTTGATTGTAGGCTTACATGGGTTTCTCACTTAAAAGCGTTAAAAGCTAAATGTGTTGAAGCTCTGAATATCTTAAAAGTATTTTGTTCCGTAACCGAAATACAAACCACGCCCACGCTATTTACAGAGGGGGTTACCTTTTAGCGCAGCTGAAATGGCGAGCCATTATAATTTAACGAGGGTGTATTACCCCCGCGCTAGTTAGCGGGGGGGGGGGGGGGGGGGGGTAGGGGAGTGGTAGCTAGCTACCCCTCCTCCCCCTCACACACAGATGAATGCTCACTTTCACTTTTGGCTCGGACTGTGACAGACGTCTCTGTCTTGGTCCTCTCTGGCAGCCATTGTTTGTTTTGTCTTTACTTAATCACTTACTTTTCTTTTACTCAATATATATGTAAACATGTTTTCATGTTTGTATATATATTTGAGTATAGAAATCAGTAAGTTTCCTTTCCAGATTTGTGTGTGTAGTGTACGATTTCTACGTGGTGTCCTCGGCAGTTAGGCCTCCACGGCGTAATTTTATGGGTGGCAATCGAGTTTGACTCCGGTCTTTCTCTCTCTCTCTTGAGGTCGTTCACCCTTTTACTACGTGTTACTACGCCCTTGTAGCTTCCTTTCCGTGTAGGGGGGGTTGGTTGCTACGCCGTACGTTTGTCTCAATTAGTTTATGAATCTAATTGTAGTTGTTTTTTTTTTCAGCTTGTAGAACGATTCCTTTCGGGGTTTTCGTTCTTTCTTTAGTGTTCATTCATTTTTAAATTACATAATTACATAGTTACATAATTATAATTGTTATAATTCTGTTTTGGTTACAGCTCTCCTTCCGTGAGTGTAAGTGGTTGTGAGGGCACGTGCCTGTTGTGTAATTCTTGTTCCTTTCCCTCGGGATTCCTCTTCGGAGCCTTCCCGGGGAATGAATGTGTACTAATGTTATTTGTTTTATTTGTTTACAGTTACCGATCTAGTTCGTTTCTGTAATATGGCAACGGTGTGAGCTGTCTTGTTGAGTCTTGGGGATTTGGCTGTTGCTGCCTCCCCCCTTGTATTTTCGTCAGGGGCGTGTCTCCTTCTACTGGACGTACTCCCGTGACGACGGACAGCTCTCCAGTTCATTTTAGAACTCTCAGGAGGCTTGCCTCCTTGGGCGGGTAACTTTCCTTCCGAGGGAAGTTTTTTCCTGTCCAGGCTTGAGTTTTCCCCTTTTGGGGGGTTCTTCTCTTGCCTTTTTTTCGTGCGACTATGCTCTTGGTGCTGAGCGATCACACCTGCAGTTTCGCTCAAGGGGCTGGGCAACTGCAGGAGCTCCTCTTCGGAGGATTGCTCCTTTTAGGTCACTGGCTGACCAGTCTCTTCTACGAAGTGTTTCTCTTTCGTTCGCGAGAGAGTACTCTCTTAGAGACTCCTCTTCGGAGGATTCTTCTGTTGCTGTTGCTGTTGGCCTCCCTCGCCGTAGGCCCACCGTCCGCCTCGTCGTAAGGGCCTCTCATCTCCCTATAAGGGTGCTAGAGGCGCCTTTTTGAATCTCCGTTTGCAGCCTACAACTCCTTTTTCTTGATCTTCCGCCTTGGTGCAGATGGACAGCAGTCTGATCTCGTCTTCCGACGGGCAACGGTCTTCCCGACGGACAACGGTCTTCCGACGGACATCAGTCTCCCGGCGGACAGACAACGGTCTTCCGACGGACATCAGTCTCCCGGCGGACAACGATCCCTTCGGGGCAAAGGGTTGCCTCCCACGGGGGTTCTTCCCTTGCGTGTCAGGGTTCCCCTGCGCGCCCTTCTGCTGTGTTCTCTCCTGCTCCTGCTCAGTGTTAGCGCACAGGCGCTCTCCTGCTCATCAGCGCTCTCCTGTTCATCAGCGCTCTCATGATGATCATCCCTGCTGTTCCTGTTGGTTCCTGTTACACGCCCTGTGCGCCCACGTTCGCCCTCGCGATCTAGAACTTCGGTTCAGGTCTGCTCGTCAGCGATCATCAGCTCGCCAGCGATCACCTGTCTCTCGGCGATCTCCGGATCGCCCACGTGTGTTACAGCCGGCACGCCAACGTTCTCCAACACTTCTGAAGGAACATGGTTCGCCAGCTACTAGCTCACCTGCGCATGCTGCTCACCATTGCGCGATTGCCTACCTGCGGATGCTGCTCGCCATCGCGCGACCCTCAACTGCGGATGCTGCTCGCCATCGCGCGACCCTCAACTGCGGATGCTGCTCGCCATCGCGCGACCCTCAACTGCGGATGCTGCTCGCCATCGCGCGACCCTCAACTGCGGATGCTGCTCGCCATCGCGCGACCCTCAACTGCGGATGCTGCTCGCCATCGCGCGACCCTCAACTGCGGATGCTGCTCGCCATCGCGCGACCCTCAACTGCGGATGCTGCTCGCCATCGCGCGACCCTCAACTGCGGATGCTGCTCGCCATCGCGCGACCCTCAACTGCGGATGCTGCTCGCCATCGCGCGACCGCACACCTGCGGATGCTGATCGCCATCGCGCGACCGCCCATCTGCGGATGCTGATCGCCATCGCGCGACCCTGCGCATGCTGATCGCCATCGCGCGACCCTGCGCATGCTGATCGCCATCGCGCGACCCTGCGCATGCTGATCACCATCGCGCGACCCTGCGCATGCTGATCACCATCGCGCGATCGGTACCAGCGGATGCTGCTCGCCATCGCGCGACCATCAACTGCGGATGCTGCTCGCCATCGCGCGATCGCCCACCTGCGGATGCTGATCGCCATCGCGCGACCCTGGCATGCTGATCACCATCGCGCGATCGCCCACCTGTGCATGCAGCTCGCGATCGCTCACCTTCGCATGCTGCTCGCCATCGCACGATCGCTCACCTGCGCATGCTGCTCGCCATCGCGTCGGCATGCCACAACGCGCCATCGCCAACCTGCGCGTTAGCGCTCACCAGCTCACCACCGATCGCCTGTTGATCCATATCGCCAGCGGTCTTCCTCGCCCACGCGGCAGCGCGTTTCCTCGCCATCGCGCTAACGCTTGCGTTCGCCGCCTCGGTCTCGCGCTCATTCACCTGCTCACCCTCGCGACCGCTCGCCTGCGCGACCGCTCGCCCGCCGCGACCGTTCGCCTGCGCGACCGCTTGCCTGTGCGCCCGCGCGATCATTCGCCTGCGCGCCCATTCGCCTGCGCGCCCACACACCCACGTGCCTGCACGTCTACGCTCATGCGCGTCCGCGCCCATGCTCTCCAATGTTTGCCCGCGCGCGGACGGACGGTGTTCCGTCGCGCGAACCGACGGTGTTCCGTCGCGCGAACCGACGGTGTTCCGCCGCGCGAACCGACGGTGTTCCGCCGCGCGAACCGACGGTGTTCCGTCGCGCGAAACCGACGGTGTTCCGTCGCGCGAACCGACGGTGTTCCGTCACGCGAACCGACGGTGTTCCGTCGCTCGAACCGACTGTGTTTCTTCGCACAAACGTCGGCTTATTTCTTGCAGTATCCATTGCTCGTCTATGGGTTATCGCTCGCCGACCACCAGCTCTCGCCCTTCCTACCACGCTCGCCCTCCTTCTGCGCTCCTTCGCTCACCTTCGTTTGCGTTCCTGCGTTACCGCGCATGGGCGCTTCCACGTTCGCCCACGCGCAAATCTTTGAATTACCGTCGCGCGAGCTCCAGGGCGATTGCGACCACGATTTCCAATGGGGTTTTCGCAGCATGGCCAGCCTGGCGAGTTCTTCTGGAGCGTATTTCCAGAACACGGCCTCACCCCGTAAACGCAGAGCATGGCACTTGCAAGAATAGGAGAAACTTCAGGGAGATCTGAGCAACACTCCTCTTTCCTGAACCTGGGTTAGCCCTTCCCCGTCATTCCCTGGAAGGATTTTTGGCGGGGGGGGGGGGGCTTTCCGTTCGAGATTTCTCCATCGGACAAAAGGTGACTGCTTACCCCTTCCTCTGGGAGCTTACCAGGTCCTTTCCCTCCTCGGTTACGGCCCGAGGTTTGGTTCAAGGAAGCTACAGGAAGATCATGGGTACTTTCCTCCTCTCGAGCTCAGGCACCTTGGCCTTTCGTCGGTAAGTATCTAACTTGCGGACAAGCTCGATGTTGTACCATCTGGACGCGCTGACTGAGGGCTTCCTTCGGGTGTCTCATCTGTGGAGGTCGACGACCTTAGACACCCTTCCATCCTTGAGAAGAGTTTGTTTGTGCCCAAGGACAGAGACTTAGACAGCGGCTGTGCGGAGGAAATCGACTTCCGTTTTCACTCCTCCAAGGCGCTTTCTTCCAGACTCTGCAGGGCTCCAGCGCCCTTTTCTTTCAACCACGTCGGCCTAAGTTATCAGCTACGACAACTGAGACAAGGTGTCCAATTGCAGTTTCCTCCTGTCAGGAACAGATGGCACGGGAGGCTCCCCCGGGGGGGCATAGTCCTAAAAGGAGCAGCAGAGTTCACGAACTCTAGGATTGCAGGTTTTTCGCTGGGAGGATGCTTAAGGTTACTCATCCGAATGACAGCTTCCCGATGCCCATTCCCGCACAATCTCTGTGATCAGCCAAGGATATCGCGCCTACCGTCTCTGTCAGCGAATTCAGTGTCTCTGAACCTCTATGCCATAGCGTCAGCAAGAGTTGCCCGGTTGGGCAGAATGATCCATACCTTAGGCGAAGGTCTTCCTTAGGATCATCGACGGCTTCACCCCCGGCCTCTTCAGTCGATCCTTTCTTGTAAGGAAGGATCTGGGAGGGGATGTCCGTAGTCGACCTCTCAGCCCTGATCAAGTTTGTCGAACAAACTTCGGCCAGCGTAGACTAGCAGAATCGATCAGACTGGTAACGAGGCGACAGGACTCCTTAAACCCTGGATCGGAAGGACGGGTACTTTCAGTTTCCATTCCATCCATCTTCCAGGGAGCTCATTGAATTCAACCTAGACTGCAAGTATTCCTGCTTATGATGCAGTGTGGCTATCCCGCCGTGGCATAGCAGGTTTGTTTCCCCCAGAGAACTCTCCCTGCCTTCCTCTTGGCCGCTCAGGTGCAGGCTTCCGCCTCCTCTGCTGTTTGGAGGGCTGGTCAACTCCGGTAGGCTCGGGTTCGACCTTCTTCAGCGCTGAGACAAGCTTCCGGATGCTTACCATGAGTGTGGGCTCATGGTATTTTGCTTGGCTCCTTCTCTTCCTCTGCCTCAACATCTGGAGTATCTGGCCATGATATTGAGTCAACGGCCTTACCACGTTGGAAACCCCGCTTCTCGTCCATCCAGCGAGGTTAAGCAACGTCGGTTCTGGTCGGTACTTGGATGGGTGACCACCTGGGGACGTCAGATTCTGTTACCACATCCTCCGAGCCTTCCTTTCAGTTGACTGTGGCAAGACTGAGGAGAGTCGCAGTACCTGTTCTCAGTCAAGCAGAGCTTTCAGCCCTACCTTGGAACGTTTCCTAGTTCTCCTTTCCTCATTGACCTGTCTATAGTCCGAACGGTCGCCTCAGGATAAGTTCCATGTGGGGCGGTCCAAGTTCCGGTGGCTTCAGGCAATGTTTAACCGGACTTCCTGGCCCCTATGGGACCAGCGGAACTATTAGACCTGCAATGGGTGTTGACCTATGGAGCCTCTTGATGGTAGTGGATATTCTCGTCCTTTCCCCACATTCTTGATGCTGTTCTTGGACTCGTCAAAGGAAGGGGGGGGGGCATGTTCCGGTCCAGGCCTATGGTCAAGACCTGAAGGATACCTCTCCATCATTCAGGCAGGCTTAGGGGCCTTAGTCTGGCCCCTCTACAGATCCTACAGCTCCTGCCGAGTCGCCCCGTGTGCGTCGACTTCATGATTCTGGCGTATTCTAACCAGCAGGGGACGCATTTTCACACCTTCACATCTTGCAGTAGAGATACCGGGATGATTGAGATTCTCTCAATACCACCATCGGCTCTCTCATTCCAGGCAGGGGAATGTTCTCTCCGACTATCTGAGCAGAGCCTCGTAGAGAGAGTGTACCTGGGGGTCTTTGACCTTGGGTAACCAGCAAGTACTGGTCTGGGGGACCTGATCGCGACAGCTTGGAACCTCAAGCTTCCGCTGTTCTTCCCCCCAGTCTCAGACCCCGAGACTCTGGCAAGATGCATTCCGGTGATGGTGGGACAACTTCGACGCCTGCGTCTTCCTTCCTTTTTGTCTGTGGACAATGGGTCTCAACAAGACCAGGTTGTCTGTCAACCTTTCAATGGGAGAGCTCCACTGGGACTATGCGCAGAACGGTTTCTGGACCCTCTGCTTCCCCTGACGGAACTCCCGGGAGAGCTTCTCCCACGGCGCAGACTACTCAAGCAACCACACTGCGACATCTCTCCCGAACCGGGGCGTCGCTTCGGCTTCATGCCTGGAGACACTACGCCTCCTCCTCAAGAAGAGACAACCCGCTACAGTCGCGGTACGGAGGTCGCGTCATTTGCGATAGTCATCCACAGGGGTCTTCCAGGCAAAGTGAAGAGTCTAAGGTGGTTGGTGCCGTGGGAGATATACCTCTTCCCTTGAGGCCTCTTCTCCAGCAATGACGGTCTTATTGCCTTTCGGCGGGAGAAAACTCCTTTCCGCTCTCGGCAATGAAGCCTGTCGCTCAGCCTTTCCCTGACCTTCAGGCTTAAAGGAATAACTTTTTCCTGCCCGCTGGATCTATCCTCGCTCATGCGAAGCTACGATCGTCTCTGCCTTAGTCGGAGGAAGACCTCCAACTTGGAGCATGGCTCGGACTTTTGGTCCTTTAAGAGATCTTCTCAAGACCCTTTACGACAGGCCTCGGATTGTATTCCGCCTTGGGTCTCCTGCTCACTCTGGCCACGGCCAGTGTGTAAGCAATCTTCTTGGTCTCTTACGACTCCCCCCTTTCTAAGGAAGAGGGGAAGGCAACATTCAGGTTCGCTCCTGAATTGTTGGCTTGACTCAGAATCTGGGGGTCCCGGCCCTTCGGTCCAATTCCTTCAAGATTTCGAGTCTCCATTCTGTATCTGATGTCCCAAGACCTCCTCTTTCTTGCCAGTAAAGGAATCGAGAGGTTAGCGCTGGGAACAGCTGCAGTTTGTCCTCAGTTGCAGCCGATTTGGGAGCACAAGAAGGACACGGGGGAGAGTCACCAGTATACCTTTTCAGCCCGGACTCAAGGACATTCATCTCGACCTGTCTCCAGACCCTCCCCCGTCACGTCGCCCTACAGCACGATGTTGGATATATCGCAACGTCCCTCGCCTTCGAGTAATACTACTCTGTGACGCAGGTGCTACAAGCTGGAGTCTGGAAGCGTCTAATGACCTTCGCAGCCCGCTTCCTGCAGGGCGTGACCCACAGGAGTCTCGATACGTTTTCTATCGCTCTGTGGTGGCTACACAACAGCTGGTCTAACCTCAGGCTCCTTTTTGGACAGGTAGCAGAAGGTTGAGGGCATTGTTATCAGGTTTTAGTCTGCATGAACGAAAGAAGTATGTCTGGCTCTTATTTCTTTCTTCATCATCCCCTCTACGGGGAAGCAGCATCCTGGTCTCTGCATAGCTGACCTCGAACCTCTGCAGGTAAACCATGCTTCCTTGTGTTCCGAGTATTGAGTCAATACTGTCGCGTCCCCCATACCCTGACGAGGTGGTATTGGGAACGTCCTAACCCAGAGTTCCTTCTGGAACTCCAGGTCAACTGCCTAGGACGGGTCACACTTCTTCCTTCACACACAAGCTTACGTAGGCCACATGGTTCCTTGCGGAGCAAGGAACTTGTGAGGTGCAGGGACTCCTTTTCTCGAGTGCGACTCACTCGTATTCTGAGTCCCCGGGTAAAGCCAAAGCCAGTATGGCTGGGGACTTTCCACCCTACCTAAGGGGTAAGTCACCCTCTGTAAATAGCGTGGTTTGTATTTCGGTTACGGAACAAATGACAATTTCAAAGATAATTTGTATTTTTCCTAACCATACAAACCTTAGCTATTTACACATATTTGCCCGCCAGCCCTGTCCCCCAAGACAAGTCCTACCTCTAAGTGAAAGTGAGCATTCATCTGTGTGTGAGAGGGGGGGAGGGGTAGCTAGCTACCACTCCCCTACCCCCCCCCCCCCCCGCTAACTAGCGCGGGGGTAATACACCCTCGTTAAATTCTAATGGCTCGCCATTTCAGCTGCGCTAAAAGGTAACCCCCTCTGTAAATAGCTAAGGTTTGTATGGTTAGGAAAAATACAAATTATCTTCGAATTTGTCATGTCCCATACATCATGGGGGGCAGACCGCAATACTATTCTAAAATTATACAAGGCCTTGATTTTTTCCAAAATTAGTTATGGTTGTGAAATATATTCTTCAGCCACCCCAAGCCGGTTAAAAATATTAGACTCGATACATCATGCAGGTATTAGATTGTCTACTGGAGCTTTTAAAACCTCGCCTATCCCAAGTCTCCTTGTTGATGTTGGAGAGTTACCTCTAGACCTTTACCGAATGTCTTCCATTATTCGGTATTGGTTTAGATTGCAAAGACTCCCTAACTCTCTAGCCTTTCAGACTGCAAGCCTTGTAAGACACGCATCATACTTTGAGTTGCACCCAAAATCTCCTCAACCTTATGGCTTTCTGGTGAAACGATTATTAAATAGTCTGGATATAAATAGAAATAAGGTACAGTACTTCCATTCAAGGTATCATCAACGCCTCCATGGAAGTTACCAGAGATATCTTTTTGTAAATATTTTATTGGAGATAAGAAGAATATGTCAGACCTAGAAGCCAGGTGTCTTTTTAATGAACATGTTAAAGAACATAGAGGATCAACTTTTATCTATACTGATGGCTCCAAATCTGATGCTGGCGTTGGATTTGGAGTACATAGTAATGGTTTTAATTGTAGAAGTGCACTTCCTCTGACCGCTTCCATATTTACTGCCGAACTGTATGGCATATTAACCGCTATTGAGAAAATAGCGTTGGAGAAGGAGGGTAATTTTACAATTTTTAGTGATGCAAGGAGTGTCCTTCAAGCTATAGAAGTTTTTAATTCTAATAACCCTCTAGTTTTAAAGATTTTAGAATGGCTTTTTATTATTGGACGGAGAGGTATAACAGTTCAATTTTGTTGGAATCCAGCACATGTAGGTGTGTCTGGGAATGAGAAGGCAGATTCACTGGCTAAGAAGGCTGCATCCGAGTTGCTGCCAAGAAGGTATCCCATTCCCTGTAATGATTTCTTACCTGACATCAAGAAATTGGTTTGCAATAAATGGCAACAGCAATGGGATAGCCTAGATGGGAATAAAATGCGAGAGGTAACAAATGACATATCTCCTTGGAGGTATAATATGATGCCCCGAAAATGGGAGACGTCTCTTTGTCGTCTCCGTATTGGTCACACTCGGTTGACACACGAGTTTCTACTGAAGGGCCAACACCAACCGTATTGTGACGACTGTTTAGTACCTCTAACAGTAAGGCATTTGTTGACCGAATGCCCTAATTATAACAACTTAAGGAATAGATATTTGTTTGAGGCTCGAGGTGAGGGTGGCAGGTTCATCCTTGCCAAGATTCTTGGAAATGATGTCCTACCATGCAAGTGACATTTTTAGATTTATTTCAGAAGCAGGTCTTCTGAAAAATATTTAACTTTTATGACATTCAACTTTTATGATTTTAATTGAATAGTCTTTTATTTTTTATTTTATTTTATTTTTTATTTTTGTATACATAAATTAAATGTTACCGGCGTCAATGACCTGAGATGTCAGGATGCCTGAAAACTTTAAATCAATCAATCAATCAACCAGGAAGATGCCTCCTCCCCGTGAGGCTCCCCCGTCGGAGGTCCTTCGTCACGAGCAGCGAAGCGTCCAACGGAGAATGTAGATGACGGTGTAGAAGGTTCGGCAGCGGAGGTTTCGGCCTACAGGAGAGTGATAGGCCTCATTAGGCGTCACCACAGGCTGGACGAACCTGAGCCCTCCACTGACGAAGTCTGGCTCTCGAGCCTCAGCAGGCTGGTGGATGCACCTGTGCAACAGAGGCCCTCACTAACCCTTCCTTTGGCTAGGGTTGTTAGGCTGGGTATGGCGCACGTTGACAGGATCGTGGCCAACCACGCGGAAGCTCCCAAGAGCCAGAGCGCCTCCAAACTTCTCCAGGGCCTAAAGACCCAGAGCCGATTCTACCTTCCCGAAGGACACCGCGCGGGTCCCTATACGGTGGAGCCAGCAGTCGCCATCCTGGGACAAGGAGCAGCAGAGGAGAGGGCTTCCACTGCCCCGGTTTGTTTCTCCCCTTCGGAAACTTCCATGATGGAGGAGCTGGCCAAGGACCTGGTCAACATATCATCGTGGCTAGATTGGTGGGCCTCCATGCTGGTGGGGTTTCAGTCCTCACACAACCTCGCAGTACCGGAGAACCAGGCCTTGCTGAAGGAGCTGATTAGCTCGGGAGGTAAGGCCCTAAAGTTCCTCTCCTACCAGTCCATCACGCAGGCCGCCGATTGGATACTGCGGAAGAGGGACACTGTGCTCAACAAGCTCGTCAGGAGGCTCCTGGACAGAGAAGCGAGGTCCCTGAGGAGCCTGCCCCTGTGGGACGACTCAGTGTTCCCCCTGAAGGCAGCGGAGGAGACGGTAGAGAGGGTCAGGAAGCTAAAGGATGCGGGAGAACCTAGACCCCCTCCAGTGAGAAGACATGCCCGTAGAAGGACGACCTCCGACGTCTCTCTCCCTCCTCGCACCTTACCTAGCCAGCCCAGGAGAGACGCCCCTACTATGGCCTGGCATCAGCCTTCGCAGCCCCCATAAAGGAACGCCTGCTGCGCAGTCAGCCTTCAGGCCTTCCTATTCGGCCGCCAGAAGAGGTCGTTCAGGCCGCGCCTCTCGAAGGAGATAGGGAGAGAGGCCCCCTACTCCTGCCGAAGCCTCAGGTGGGGGGATGCCTCAAACGTTCTTGGCAAGCATGGCGAGACCACAGAGCAGATCCGTGGACCGTAACAGTTCTGAAAGAAGGGTAGAGGTTGCCCTTCCTGGCGGACCCCCCACCTCTGATACCAGATCTGCAGGCGGAGTGGTTGGCACCCAAAGACCCCTTGAGATGGACGCCCCTACAAGAAGAGGTCTCTGCGATGCTGGCGAAAGGGGCAATAGAACCAGTCAAGAACCCGAGTCCAGGGTTCTACAGCAGACTCTTCCTGGTGGAGAAAGCGACAGGGGGATTGAAGACCAGTCATAGACCTCTCTGCCCTCAACAGGTTCGTGTGCAAGACCGACTTCAAGATGGACACTCCGAAGTCGGTCCTAACGGCCTTGAGGGAGGGAGACTTCATGGTGTCCATAGACCTCAAGGACGCATACTTCCAAATCCCTGTTCACCCCTCCAGCACGAAGTACCTAAGGGTAAAATGGGGTACCCAAACGTTGCAGTTCAAGACCCTCTGCTTTGATCTGTCCACAGCCCCTCAGGTCTTCACGAGAGTCTTCGCAACAGTCTCAGCCTGGGCACACGAACAGGGTATCCGCCCGATTCGGTACCTGGACGACTGGTTGTTGCTTTCAGCCTCAGGGGAAGTACTGAGGGAGCAAGGTGCGAAGCTCCTACAGTTCTGCAACGTCCTAGGTATCATCATCAACTTGGAGAAGTCCCAACTGATACCCTCCACCAGGATGAACTACCTCGGAATGGTCCTGGACTCTCGGTTGGCGAGAGCCTTCCCTTCCGCGGAGAGACTGAACAACTTGGACCAGATCCTACGGCCCTTCCTGTCGGACCAGCCCAGGAGAGCCAAGGACTGGCAGAGACTGATAGGCTACCTCGTGTCGTTAGAGAAGGTAGTCCCGCAGGGGAGACTCAAACTCAGGGGAGTACAATGGAACCAGAGAGACTCCCCGCACAAGGTGGTCCCAATGTCCCCGGAGACGAAGGAAGTCCTAGAGTGGTGGCACGACAGATCGAACACCCTCAAAGGGATGCCCTTCGCAGCCGACCCTCCGGAGATGCTCCTGTTAACAGACGCATCCAAGGAGGGTTGGGGTGCTCATCTCTTCGACAACACAGCAAGAGGAAGATGGTTAGCCAAAGAGAAGAACCTGCACATAAACATGCTAGAAATGATGGCAGTGCGAAGAGCGTGCTTAGAGTTCGTCCATCGGCTGCGGGGAAACACTGTGGCACTGATGTGCGTGGCCGACATAAAGAAGTAAGGAGGACTGAAATCAAAGGAGCTGTACGACCTCACGAAGTTTCTGGAATGGGCCGAAGTAGAGCAGATCAAGATCTCGGCCAGATTCATCCCAGGGAAGAGAAACGTCCTGGCCGACGGCCTCAGCAGAATGGGTCAAGTGGTAGGGTCCGAGTGGTCCTTGCACCCAGAAGTGGCCATGACTCTCATTCAGAAGTGGGGCTCGCCATTGATAGACCTCTTCGCCACGAGACTGAACTCACATCTCCCTGTGTTTTGTTCTCCTGTGTCAGATCCGGAGGCGGCGTTCGAGGATGCCTTCCAACACCCTTGGGACAACCTCGACATTTACGCCTTCCCTCCCTTCGGGATGCTCAGGCAAATCCTCAACAGGGTGAGGCGAGCGGACAACCTGTGGATGACTTTGGTAGCACCCTGGTGGCCGGAGAGGGAGTGGTTCGTGGATCTAAAGGAACTGGGGCGCCTTCCACCTTGGCCCCTTCCAGACAGACCAGACCTTCTCCGGCAACCGCACTTTCAAAGGTTCCACGAAAACCCTCGGTCCCTCTGCCTTCACGCGTGGAGGTTATCGAGCGTCTCCTGAGGAAGGAAGGGTATTCGGCGAAGACGGCAACAAGGATCTCAGGGTACCTGAGACGTTTGTCAGCTGCAGTATACCAGGCAAAATGGGCTACCTTCACTAAGTGGTGCGTCTCGAAGAACATCAAGCCGTTGCAGGTCTCCATCCCCGAGATAGCGGACTTCCTGGTCTATCTCAGGGACGAGGTAAACATGTCCATCCCAGCCATTAAAGGAGTCCGGGCTGCCCTGGGACAAGTCTTCCTCCTGAAGGGTATCGACCTGGGTACCTCCAGACACATCTCGATGCTCATCAAGAGCTTCGAGCAATCGTGGCCCCCTCAGGCTGTGAGGGTGCCCCAGTGGGACGTGGAGTCCTGAAGATGCTGTCAGAACCTCCCTTCGAACCCCTAAAGGACATCTTGGACAGAGAGCTCACCCTCAAGACAGTTTTTCTGTTAGCGCTGGCATCAGCAAAACGGGTAGGGGAGATTAATGGACTGTCGTACGAGGTGTCACACTCGAAGGGCTGGCGTGAAGCTACCTTCAGGTTCGTACCATCCTTCGTGGCCAAGACTCGGAATCCAGCAGTCTGGGACCCCAGGTTTGAAGGATTCTCAGTGCCGGCAATCCCTCGTTCGGACAACCCGAGGGACTTGCTTCTGTGCCCTGTCAGAGCGGTACGGAAGTACTTAGAGAGGACAGCCAGACTTCGACCCGAAATCAAGAGTCTGTTCATCTCCTCAGGACTAGTGAAGAAGTCAATCTCCAAGAATACGATCTCCTTCTGGCTACGGCAGGTGATCATGAGAGCCTACAGTAGTGCAGGGGTTCCTCTTCCAGGGAAGCCTAGACCCCACGACATCAGAGGGCTTAGTACTTCGTTGGCCTTTGAGAAGAACATGGCAGTGAGCCAAATCCTGAGGGCAGGTACATGGGCTAGTCAGTCAACCTTCACAGCTCACTAGTTGAAGGATTGTTCGAGGAGGTCCCTGGATGGATTCTCTCTCGGTCCCGTCATTTCCGCGTTCCAAAAGATTCAAAGGTGTAGCCCCGGGGAAAACCACGGGCAGTAAGTCCAAGAGACACAGGTTCCTTCCTTACCCCCTTTTTTCCTCCCATTACCTTCCCTGAAATGACCCTAAAATCCTTTAACTGCCATGGGATACACCGTCAGTAAATGAATACGTCTCCAAGGATTTTTACAGAGGTGAGTTACTTAGACACTAAGATAGTTTTTTGGGTAGTTTTTCCTATTTCTCATGTTTTCCTTTGGGG
This sequence comes from Palaemon carinicauda, assembly GCF_036898095.1. Taxonomy (NCBI): domain Eukaryota; kingdom Metazoa; phylum Arthropoda; class Malacostraca; order Decapoda; family Palaemonidae; genus Palaemon; species Palaemon carinicauda. The sequence goes on from NC_090725.1 coordinate 143,997,033, forward strand.
GGTCAGCAGAACCTAGCCTCCTATCTAGGTTCCCCTTTTTCTCCTCTCATCACGGTCTCTGGGTCCTCAGGGACACTCCCACCTCCTAAGGTATAAGTCTCCTAAGAAAGTAGTTCGAGGTAAGTACTCCGTGTTGGAACAAATCACAAATTTTAAGTAATTTGTATTTTTTCTAACAGTATTTACCTCAAACTACTTTCGGGTTATGGCCCACCCATCCTACCCCGAGTGCCTTACAGGACTTAGTAGAAACCTATCTGTCAAAAACTTATTGGAGATCGAGACCTGAGCGAGCATGCTCTCTGACCCCGGGTCGTCTCTGGGCGCGTATCACTCCACCAGAGGTTACCCCGCATAGAAAAAGGGAGTAGGATAAACTTCACAAAATTCTGGTCGGTTGGGAGGAGATCCTAGATACTCCTAAGAAAGTAGTTCGAGGTAAGTACTGTTAGGAAAAATACAAATTACTTAAAATTTGTGATTTTTCCTTTACAGTACAGTATACAATTTTTATTTATAATGTTATTTAATTATATACTGTACAGTACATGTATATAATATATAAGTATACTGTAGTAGAGTGCTTACTATACTATTTTGATACTAATTTTTAATATGTACAGTATATAAAATTTTGATGTTTTTACCTGGAGTTTTGCACGCATTAGCTATTCTATTGCCCGCCATACGACATTTTCACCATACGATACCAACTCCGGAACGGATTAATGTCGTATGGGGGGGGGTCTACTGTAATCATTCTTTATTCTTGCCTGGTCAAGTTACCAGTGTTTGCTTTCCACTCATTCACCATGATTGCCCAAGCTGTCGTCTCAATCTCATCATACTAAGAGTTCACAGGGTGTCGGGGTACCTCTCTTAGGCTCTAACGAGCTCAGAGCTGTACACCTGGTGAGTTTCCATGCTGGTTGGGGTTTGGACTCCCACTCACCGCAGGTTAGGTTTCGCTTCCGAATAATTTCTTCATTAAGTGAAATCATAATTATTTGTAATTTAACTTTTCAGCTTCATCTCCGCAGGGAACCCTTTTCCGCTGGAGGCTCGAATGGTTCTCCTGAGTAGTGAATATCCTTAGCTTAATTAATTGATTGTAATTCTTGTTTTGTTACAATTTTTACGCTGCCGCTCCCCTTCTCCCACCGATGTCAGCATGGGGAGGGAGTGTGCATTCCTTATTTTGTGTCTGTTCTCTCGGTGGACACACCTTTCCTGTTCGCAGACTAGGTGCTCCTCCCAAGGAGTTTTTGTTACATAATTTGTTTTATCTTTCCTCAGTTAGCAGTGCCTTCATTCCAGGAGAATTTCCTGTCTCTGCACCATCACTTTCTTGTTCTCGCACCTGTGGCACCTTCTGATCAACACGCTAACCTCAAGGAACTAGTTCCGGCTACATTTTCTCAGGTCAGGCTCGATGCAGACCTTCAACTTGAACAAGGCTTGTTGATGGGAAGCAAAGAAGGCTGTCTGGAGATTCGCCTCCAGGGGTTGGACTACTTTCCCTTCCGAGGGAGAGTTTTCCTACCCAGGTGTTGGGCTGTTTCTCCCTTCCGAGGGAGAACTTTCCTTCATCTTCTCTGCTGTCTCTCCTGCGGGTGATCACCTCTCTCGTTCGCAAGAGAGACCACCCATAGAAACACCTCTTCAGAGTCCTTCCAGAGATCTTCCTGCTTCTGCTGCCCTGCCAGCAGATCCTGTGGCTGCATCTTCTGCTTCATCAGCCACCGCCGCCGATGTCTGCGCTCCTTCCCCTGATGATTGTCCTTCGGGGGTGGGAATAAAGTCCGAGGTTTGTCTCCTACGGGTGTTCCCCTTTCTAGTGAAGAGACTCCTCTTCGAAGTGATGATCAGCTTGCTGATCCTATGCTCATTGACCATCGTTGTGTCGGTGGAAGAAGACCTCACTGTTTCCATACTCCTCTACGCCTTCAGGTTGCTTCTGCTCCCTCGGCTAAGAGATGCCTCTCACCTCCTCGCTGCTGCAGTTTTCCTCTTCGGAAGAAATCACTCAGCCTTACTTCTCTGGTTACCGACCATCGCTTCCATCTTCGACCTCGTCTCAACAAACAGCGACTCATTCATCCCCTGCAAGGGATAGTCCATGAATTTCTTCCGAGTATGCCTCTCCTCACGAGGGTCACATTTCTCTGATGGCATATTCAGCAGTTCGTCAGCAACGTTCTCCATCACACCAGGCATCTGCTTGACGCTCACTATCGACTTGCACAGCGTGAATGACCGATGCTTCCATCAGCTATTAAATCACCTAGTCATCATGGACAAACGACAACTCGTGAACCACCTACGCATTCGACTTCTCATAAATCATCTACGCGAGAATCGCTCGAAGCTCGGAATCGCGTGCTCATCCACCACCTCGTAAATCGTCTACTCGTCAGCAATCGCCCACCTGACAGCGTTCTCCACAGCATTCTACCGTGTCGCGTAAACCGTTACCGTCACGTGAATTGCCCACTCATCGCTCAACAAGCTAGCGTTCAGCTATTGCTTGGAGCATTTTCAAAGTAACGCATCGCTCTCCTTTGGAAGGCAATTGCCCACCAGGACATGAATCGCTTCAACACGAATAGTCATCCAACCGTCAGCTTTCACCCCGCAATGCATAACAGCGCAACTGCGGGGAAGGAGGAAAAGGGGCAAGTTTTCAGGTGTTTAGAATCCCAAAACTTCCTGTGCAGGAATGGAGACTCTGTAGAAGAACTCTCCGACCTCTATCCCTTCAGGGGAACTATCGGATAGTACTTCGATGATCAAGCAGCCATGGTCAGAGCTGTGACGTGACACCGGCCTTCGTCTCGATGTTTCCTTCACGGCCGGTAGAACCCACCTAGGTTTCCTTGGGGACTTCCTCCGTTTCAACCAATCCAGGACGACGAATCACGACTGCTTCTCCCCTGAAGAGGAAGAGGGGAACTCAGACAAGCTTCCATCACCAAGGGTCAAACTGGTTCTGGTCAGAGCTCCAAGAGTAGTGGTTCCCCTTGTGGACCCATCATTGCCTCTGCCCACCAATGCCTCACCCGCCTACTCGAGAGGCTCTCAGACGGAAGAGTCAGTTTTGGACTCTCCCCTCCCGTCACTGACGGAAAGACTCCGAGAAGAGTACACTGTTTCACCTTCAGTCTTTTCCTTGCCAAAAAGATTGCTACACCTGGACCTTCTGTCTTGGAATCTTTGTTTCCCCCAAATAGGGGATCACAGAATGTCAAAACAGTACCAGAGTCCTCTTCCAGGACTCAGAGACTCACGGAGGGCGTCAGGAGCCGAGTCAGCCTTCCCGCTGACGACCGCGACCCACTCCGAGGCAAGACCTTGGCGGTGGATGACAACTATATCGCTGCCATCTCAGCTTCAGACGGTGACCAGGTTCAGAGGAAGTCAGAACATGCCTTTTAGTAGGTCTGACTAACTTGAGGCCCCTTGACGGGTTACCAGACCCAGAGACGGCCCCGCAAGAAGGCAAAGACATGGTCCCAGATCGTGTCTTAGTCACCCAAAAGACTCAGAAGTCCAGTGCAGGTCTGCCCTAGTCTCGGAGGTTGAGGGCTGCTCGACGTAAGATCGCCTCTCCGCTTGCAGACTACTCTTTGTCATACTGATCAGGCTCGTTTGCCAAACTTCTCCCACCTTCAGGGGTCAACCAGAGGAGGTACCATAAAATTCTGGAGGAGGAACTCCAACCAGGACTCTCGCCTTCATAGAGCCTTGACATCGTGGCCCTACAGACCTCCAGCCCTTAAAGAGAAGACGGCAGCGAAAGGAGAGGTGTTGCCTCAAAAGCCCTTTCCTTAGGTGATCCCCCCTGCTTGTCCACCAGTGGAGGGATACAGTACCTACAATACTTGTGAACTGCCTTGCAATAGGATCAGCTAAGGGGCAGGCCCTTTGGGCTGAAGTTCAGACCATGTTGGACAAGGGCCCTCTCCACTAGGTCCTTGACAGGTTCCATGGCTTCTTCAATTGACTTTTTGCTGTGAAAAGGGCATCTGGAGGCTGTAGACCAGTCATCGACCTCTCGGCTTTGAACAAGTTTGTTGAACAGACTTCGTTCAGCATGGAGACAGCAGACACGGTCAGACAAGCGATAAGGTCGCAGGACTTCATGGGTACAATGGACCTAAAGGACACATACTTCCAGATCCCAGTCCATCCGTCATCAAGGAAGTATCTAAGATTCATCATCGACAACTAAATATATCAGTTCAGGGTGCTGTGCTTCAGCCTTGCCACAGCACCTCAGGTCTTCACAAACGCGTTCGCACTGGTCTCATCCTGGGCACAGAAGCTCGGCATCCGTCTCCTTCGTTACCTGGATGGCCAGCTGATCCTATGCAAACTCTGTGGCAACCCTTCTTCAGCACCAAGATAAACTTCAGAGGCTTTGCCAAGATCGGGGGATCATGGTAAACCTCGATAAGTCATTCCTGCTTCCCACTCAAAGACTGGTATACCTGGACATGATATTAGACACCAAACTACACGAGCCTTTCCATGAGACGAAAGTATATCGAGGCTGAGGAGGGTCACATGACCCGTTCTCAGAAGAGAAGATCTTCCAGCCCAGAAGTGGCTACGTCTCCTTGGACACCTATGGTCCTTGGCTAATCTAGTTCGTAACGACCGCCTCAGGATTTGATCTTTCCAGTAGTGCCTGGAGTCTAATTGGAATCAGGCCTTCAATTCCCCTGGACAATCTGATCCCTATGGGACCAGGGGAAAAGACTGACCTCAGAAGGTGGATGGCAGACAAGAATCTGCTGAAGGGCGTCGATCTTCTCGTCCTCCCACCCAATTTGATTCTATTTTCGGACGCATCAGAAGAAGAGGGGATTCCACGTGCTGCACCACACGGCCACAGGCCTTTGGTTAGAGTCTGAAAAGTACCTAAACATAAATCTCCTAGAGATGAAGTCCGTATATCTGGCTCTCCAAGAATTCCAACAGTTCCTGACGGGTCACTCATTGGTGGTGATGAGCAACAACACCACGGTAGTGGCTTACATAAAAAAAAAAAAGCAAGGAGGTACTTTTTCGCAGCCCCTATCCCATCTAGCGGTAGAGATACTGAGATGGGCAGAAGTTCACTTGGCCAGACTACAGTATCAACTCCCTTCATTCCTAGCAAGAGGAATGTGCTAGCTGACAATCTGAGCAGAGGGTTGCAGATAGTGGGTTCCAAATGGTCTTTGGATCATCTAGTAGCCAACAAAATCCTGACTTTGTGGGGTTCTCCGACTGTGGATCCGTTCACAACGGCCCTGAACTTCAGTCCCAGACTCCATGGATCTCTGACAAGATGCATTCCAACAACGGTGGGACAACATCGACATTTACGCATTCCCACCTTTCTGTCTGATGAGAAGAGTACTCATCAAGACCAGAACACATGTCAATCTTTCAATGACCATCATAGCTCCACTATAGCATCACGCAGAATGGTTCTCAGACCTTCTGCTGCTCATACACAGCTGCCAAGAGAACTTCTTCCATGACACAATCTACTCAGACAACCACATGTCAACATTTACCACAAAGCAGTAGCTTTGCTACGCTTTCACGCCTGGAGACTATCCAGCATCTCCTCACTCAGAGAGGGTTTTTGCAACAAGTCGTGAAGAGGATGTCTGGATAGCTGCGAAAGTCATCAGCTTCACGAAGTGGAACATCTTCAGTGGTTGGTGCCGTGGAAGGGGTCTCAATCCACTCAATACCACTATTCCAGCAATAGAGAATTCCTCGTGTATTGAGGGAAGAAATGCATCATTCGGTTTCAGTGGTTAAAGGCTATCGCTCAACCTGTCTCTCGCCTTTAAACTGAATGGAATGGGCATTTCCTCATCGCTAGCTTCCCTCCTCATATGAAGTTATGACTTACCTGTCCTCAGTCAGAAGGGAGACCTTCCCCATGGAACATGGCTAAAGTTCTTCGGTCGGTAAAAGGATCCCCGTATGAACCGTTACGACAGATTGCCGCCTAACTTGGAAGACGGTGTTCCTGCTTGCCTTGGCCTCCACCAAACCAATTAGCGAACTTCATGGTCTTTCATATGACGTCACCCATTTAAAGGGATGAGGAGAGGTAAGCTTAAACTTCATCCCTGAGTTTGTTGCCAAGAATCAGAATCCGGGGGTTTCAGATCCTAGATTCGACTCCTTCCGTATAACGAATCTCTGCTCTGTAACTGACGACCCAAGTCATCTGGTACTATGCCCAGTAAGATGTTTGAGGCGCTACCTCAAGAGAACAGCAGCCGCTTGGCCAAGAGTGCCCTCACTTTTCATCAGCACGGGCAGAAACGAGGAGAATCACAAAGAACACAATCTCTGCATGGACTCGCTAGTTCACTGACCTTGCTCTGAATCCCGATCCTCCTCCAGCACGTCGTCCCAGAGCCCACAATATCAGGGGCGTAGTTATCTCTGTCCTTCAAAACGAACTACTCTGTGACGCAGGTATTGCAAGTGGGCATGTGGAAATGCCAAACTACATTCACCGCCCACTACCTGCTAGACATGACACACAGAAACCTCGATACGTTTTCCATCGGTCCTGTGGTGGCTGCGCAACAGCTGGTTTAGTACCTTAAGCTCCTTATTGGACAAGTAGCAGAAGGTTGAGGGCATTGGTTACCCAGGTTTTAGTCCGAGTGAATGAAAAGGAATGTCTGGCTCTTTTCCTTTCTTTGTCCCAGTACTGTTGCGTCCCCATACCCTGGCAAGGTGGTATTGGGAATCTCTCGGTCTCCTCAGTTATTTCCTGCAAGACTCGGAATAACTTTTACATTGACGGTCATGTTGCTAGTATCTCATCATACACAGCTTACGTAGGCCACAGACCATGCTTAGCAGGTTTAGTGAGGTGTTAGAGTGTCTTTATTTGTGCAAAACTTAAACAAGTGGGAGTACACCGGGTAAGGCCAAAAATCCAGATTGGCAGGGACGGCCACACTCCAAATGGGTGAATCACCTCTATAAATAGTGGTTTGTATTTCAGTTCCGGAAAAAATGACAAATTTAGAAGTACAGTAATTCGTATTTTTCCTTCCGATACAAACCTTAGCTATTTATACATACTTGCCTGCCAACTATGTCCCTCGTCGAAGTCCTACTTCCAAGCAAAGTGAAGCACAATCACAGGTGTGTGGGTGAGAGGGGTAGCTAACTACCCCCTACCCCATGCCAACTAGGGGTATGGGTAGTTAACCCTTGCTAAATTCTAATACCTTGTCCTTTCGGCAAATAATACCCCTGTAAATAGCTAAGGTTTGTATTGTTCGGAAAAATACAAATTACTTCCAAATTTATCATATGTATATTTATATAAACGTATACGTATAAGGTAGTCGTCGAATTACAACTATTAGACTTTACGACCAGTTTTTTTACTGTGTTGATGTCACAGAAGTAGTATAATACTGTAATGGACAACTATTTCCTTAGAAATAATCTATTTTCTTGTATAAAAATGAATTAATTTAATTTTGGTAAGTTATTATTTTCTCTTATTGATAATATACAGTATTCATTTTAAATTAGGTATATATTAAGAAAAGTTTTAATACCTCTTGTGTTCATACTGTATATGTCCGGTGACATCATATTTCTGGCGAAGCCACGGAAAGCGAGTGGGCAAATCAAGTAATATCGTTTCAATTGGCTATCGATTAGTGATAGTATTTTCATAATTGAAATATTGAGTAACAATACAATGCATTTCACGGGTCTGTATAGGTAGTTATGAGTTATGTACTGCGTAGCGTTTTGAGTCTATAACTAGAATGATATTTATCTAATAAAACTACACTAATAGGACAAATATTTTCTTGAAGTAGTATATTTTCTTTTAAATTATAAATATGAAATATTTTTCCTGGGTAGGTTAGTATTTTTTCTTCCAAGAAAAACAGAATGGTTATACATATTTTGCATCTCGCTCTTTGTCAAGTTCATAACACAGTGACGTCATATTTCAGGCAGAAAACAAATAATAAATCTAGTGATTTCCTATCGATTTGACTGAGTAATCTAATTATTCCCAACATCGAGTAATGATACCTAGTATTTCAGTGGTCTGTATCAGTTGTTAATGAGTAGCCTACAGTACTATTTAACAAAAGTAGGAAAAGAAGTGTTGTATGTCTGGTGGAGTCATATTCTGGCAGAAGGCGAGTACCAAATCGAGTGACTTCCTGTTGATGATACTTCACCAAGTAATATTAGTATTCCTATTATCAAAAAATTGTAGAGTATATCTAATAATGTCTAGAGAAATATCCCACTCAGAGAAACGAACGAACGTCTTTACATGATAACTAATAATAATGGTTATAAACGAACTGAATGAAAACCATATCTTATAACATATTGGTGCGGATGTAATATTCATTATGAAGATATTTTGAATAAGTTAGAAAATTATATAAACAAAATGCCTTTTATATGCGCATAATTGCAAGACAATACCGTGACCTTGAGATAGCTGATGACTATTGAAAGTAAAATAAAAGTAATCGATTATTGAAATGTTCCTAAATTGAAAAGTAGAATGCAAACATGTTTTATTAAATCACAATTAACATAATAATGTCTAAAGAAATATGAAGACTTAATAATGAACTAAAAAGGAAATACTGTTCGAAATTTTAAAAAATGAATTGCCCAACACACCCGTACTCACACACACAACGTATTCCCAGGATAACTGATATTAATGTCTATAAATGAACTTTATGAAAACTATCATATCCTTTAACATATTACAAAGACATTTTGAGCACGTTAAGAAATTGTTATTCTCAATACGGTAATTGTTGATTATTGAAATGCTTCCGTAATTCAACAATGAAAAACAAAAATGCTTTAATAAAGTATACATCTTATGAAACAAGAAAATGAAATGATGATATCCAGTCAGAAAATATTGATAAAATATAGTACTGTATAATGTACACTGGTTCCCTTAGTGTTATAACAAGCAAAAATGGTCCTCCAGTTTGTTAGTAATTAAGACTGAGCAGGCAGTCTATAATGTGTCATACTCTTGTAAGATATATACAGTATATAAAATTTAAAGCAGACTTGGATGACCTTTTGCATTTTAATTGGTCGCAGTTGTATAAAGGGGTTGAACCTTTTGCTTTCTTGAATGGAAATTTGGTCAACATAATTGATAAGCGTATTCCTTACTGCGTTCAAATACCAAATCCAGAACAAACCCAGTTTCATTGATGATTGTGGACATGCTTATTTGGAGAAACAGATGGCTTATCATCTTTGGAAAAGTAATAGATCAGATTTTACTTGGAATAACTACAGTATACTCGGCAAAGAGCTGTTGCTCCAAGTTTAAACTTCAACTGCAGAGGATTACAATTTGACCATGAAAGAAACCTTTTCTGGTACTAACCAGGAACATGAATGGTGGGCTACCATTAAATATACACTTTTTAATGTAGACTTCACAATTCCTCCTTTGCTCACTGTCCAAAGGAAAAGTTAATCCTTTTTGGCTCAATCTTCTTCATTGTGTTTTCCTTTGTTAAACTAACTAGTTTAGCATTTGAATTCCATGAAATTAAAACATCCTTGATAGTTTTAGAATTATAGACCCAAATGGTATTTTTCTGTTGTTTTTTTTTATATAGATGATTTCTTAGCTCCTAAGTTGTGTTATATTTTTTACATTTGCAAGATACGGTTCTCTTTACACTTTTGCGTTTGAATCCCATGAAATTAAAACATGCTTGATAGTTTTAGAATTATAGACCCAAATGGTATTTTTCTGTTGTTGTTTTTTATATAGATGATTTCGTAGCTCCCAAGTTGTGTTCTATTTTTTACATTTTCAAGATACGGTTCTCTTTACACTGCGTTTGAATCCCATGAAATTAAAACACCCTTAATAGCTTTAGAATTATAGACCCAAATGGTATTTTTAAATATTTAACTTAGCCGGTTAATATATAATAGCTGCAACTCTGCGGCTCGACAGAAAACACACTCAAAAACTCGCGAGCGATCGCTATGAAGGTTGCGGGTGTGCCCACCAGCGCCACTATCGGCCAGATACCACTCTTGGATGTAAACAAACCCTTCAATTCTTCTCTGTCGACGTTGACGACAAGACGTATCAATACACGCTGTAGAACCTGGAGTTTTCTCAACATATTTGGTGAAGTACTTCATTTTGGTTTGAGCTTTCGCAGTGCAGGTGTTTTATCTTCATCTTAAATCTTGAACTCGTTTTTGGATAGATTTAATTTTTGATGACAAGAGAGAGAGTATGGACTTTCTTTGACTTTTAAATGGCCGACCCTTCCCTTAGACGGAAGTGTGTTTTAGGCTTTTAGCAATTATCTTATCACGTTATAAATTAATTATAGATTTTCCTCTATATATTTTATATCTCAACCGCCTTTATTAGGCCTCTTCGATTAGCTTTCCATTTATAATAAACATCAAAATAAATTTTAATGATTTGTTTATATGCGACCTTTCCTGAGAGTAGGCGGTCCTAACTTGGAAACCGAAGTTAAACAACGTTGAGCCCTTTTCAATCATAAATAACTTTTACAGAGCTAATGATTTAAAACTTATTAAATGAAATATTTTTAGTAAATATTTTATGATAGTTTTTTTCTTTGAATAGTCTTCGTACTGTTTCAAAGATGAACTAACGTTTAGTTTATTTATGCTACGCAGTTTGCGCTCTATCGTTACGATAGAGAGAGAGAGTACTGTATCACGGTTTCACTTTGCAGAAAGAGTAAATCGATTCTGACGTTTTGTTCTTTTTTCTTTCAAAGCTTAAATGTTTTAAAGACTATTTTAAAGGAACTTTTAATTGAAAAACCTTTCAGTTTTTTCCTTTGGTCAAATAACCTGTTTATTGACAAAAGGTAAGTGGGCTCTTCTCTTCGGTGCGAAATCAAGAGAGAGAGAGAGAGAGAGAGATAGAGACGGAGAGAGAGAGAGGAGAGAGAACGTTCCGATCTTTATCTCGTCCCAAGCGAGTAACGTTGTTCTCGAGTTACTCTCGTCCCTAGTCTCTGTACGGGGAGAAAGGATAAAACGTTTTTAGTTTTTATTCTCGTCCCAAGGCACTGTACGGTGAGAGATTGAAAACGTAGTTTTGAATGAACTAGTGTTTAGTCTCTTCCCCAGCCACTGATTTTTTTATCTTAAAATATGTTTACTGTTTTTTGCTGGTATTAATGTGCTTCCATTATACGACTGATTTCGCAATTACAACCTTTTGATGAGGGTAGAATTGCGTGCTTCAGGTAGAAATCAGTTTTATTCATACCTAATGTGAATTGTTTAAAAAATTCGATTTCAGTGAAATAAGTGCAAAACAGAAAATCGTAGTGATAAAGTGATATTGCGCAAAGTGTTATCAGTGTTGCGACCGAGGGTTCGTCTGTTCGTGCCTGTCGTTCGCCTAGTCCGGGACCTCTTGCAAGCTCCCAAGCCCAGGGGAGAAGTAATGTCGTACGACTTATGGGTTCGAGAGGCCTTGATCTGCGAACAGACGTTCCGTCTATGGTATCAGGTGTATCTTACCAAGATCACCCCTACCATAAGGCGAGAGAGACGATTTTCTCCTCGTCATCCGAAGGCTTTTCGCATAAGAAACCGTGGAACAAGGTTTCGAGGCCCTTTAAGCGAAAGTCAGTCCTTTCAGGACAGGTCCAGCATCCTGGTTTTAACTATTAGGACAGCTCTGACTCTATGCAGTCATCGGAAGACTGCTCGCCGCCTAAACAAAAGCGTAACACAGACTCCGAGAGTCTTTTTGTAGGCAAGGTTTTGCAGTCACAGACGTTACCCTCGTCTCTTACCGCAACCATTCCCGTTGATCCTAAATGGGTTGTACGGCAAGACATGCAGAATAAGCTTGCCTCCCTTATGGAAGACTATTCTGCCGATAAGTCCGTTGAGCCTAGCCGTTTATCTCATCGAGATCCTGGCCTTCAGCCACCCTAACGTTCCTTTGTGCGTCCTGTTGACGTTGGCGTAGCCAAGTCACGTCAGTCAAGTTGTTTAGAACCACTCTCGATGCGGTCTCGTGTGGATTTTCAGCCACATTTGGACGTTAGGCCACTTGCTGATGCTCCTGTTGACGTTCAGGACGTTCGCCAACAATCGGAGTTGACTTGTTTTGACGCTGAGCGTCAACCTCCGCATTCTAGAGTTGTTTTGACTGCTCAGTCTAGGCGGTCAAAGCAGTCTCGAGTGGACGCTGTGCGTCCTCACGCACCTGTTGTTGTTGACAGTTCACAGACTGTCAAGCAGTTACATGACGTTGCGTCCTGGTCCGCTACTAATGCACCAGTGCGTGTGGACTCTGCTTGTAAAGCATTGCCACCACGGTAGGTCTCTCCCTTGCTTGAGACTCGGCTATTGTCGGACAAGGTTCCTTCAGATGAGGAAGTTGCTGTTCCCCCTCCTACTGATATTCCCTTGAGGACTCTGTCAGACGGAGAGGAGCCTAAAGCTGCTTAGCCCTCTATGGACTTTAAATAAATCATGCTGATTTTTAAGGATCTTTGTCCGGATCTTTTTGTAACTGCTGCTCCTCGTTCGCCTAAACGTCAGAGCTTACACTAGGCCTAGCTACTTCGAAGCCGTTGTTTTATAAGCTAGTGCTCTCTCGCTCTTCTAAGAGAGCTTTACGTTTGCTAGGCGACTGGTTTATCACCAGGAGGAGTTTGGGGGAGACAGCCTTTGCTTTCCCTTCTTTTAAGCTGGCTTATAGAGCGAGAGTCTGATATGACACGAGAGAAGTTCTCGGCTTGGGAGTTCCTGCCTCTGCCCAGATAGACTTCTCAAACCTCATAGACTCTCCCTGGCGCCTGGCCATGAGACGCTCCAAGATTTTACAGGTCGACTTCAGAGCTATTTTCGAGCCTTTGAAGTTTTGCTGTACAATTATGTCATGCATAAACAAGGCTTTCAGGGATGGCTCCAATGATCTGACAGCCACGTTCTCTGCAGGAACAAGTCCCTCAGGGATGGCTCCAATGATTTGGCAGCCATGTTCACTGCAGGAGTACGTAAGAGGCAAGTGCGCTCAATGTGTTCATTGTCAAGACAAACTTCACGATGAAGTCTACCAGGCTGTCTTGACAGCATTTATGGAAGGCGACTGGATGGTCTCTCTCGACCTTCAGGAGGCATACTTCCACATTCCTATACACCCGGATTCCCAACCGTTTCTGAGGTTTGTTTACAGGAATGTGGGGTACCAGTTTCGAGCCCTGTGCTTTGGCCTCAGTCCTGCGCCTCTCGTGTTTACGAGGCTCATGAGGAATGTGGCAAAATCCCTCCATCTATCGGGGATCCGAGCCTCCCTGTACTTGGACGACTGGCTTCTCAGAGCATCGTCCAGTCTTCGCTGTCTGCAGGATCTACATTGGACGTTGAGTCTGGCCAGGGAGTTGGGACTTTTGGTCAACTTATAAGTCCCAACTGATCCCATCCCAGATTATTCTATATTTGGGGATGGAGATTCGCAGTCAAGCCCTGCTCGAAGTCCAACTAATGCTGAAACGAAACGTTTATTCAGTCAGGAGTTGGAACAGTCTCGTAGGGACTCTCTCATCCCTGGAGCAGTTTGTCTCACTAGGGAGACTACACCTTCTGCCTCTCCGGTTCCATCTAGCCTCTCACTGGAACTAGGACAAGACATTAGAGACGGTATCATTCCCAGTCTCCGAACCAGTAAAGGCATGCCTGAAATGGTGGGACAGCAATATCAGTCTGAGAGAGGGACTATCCCTAGCAGTCAAGAACCCAAACCACGTGTTGTCCTCAGACACGTCGGATTTGGGTTGGGGTGCGACCCTGGACGGTCGGGAATGCTCGGGTCTGTGGACCTCAAGTCAGAAGAGCATGCACATCAACGGCAAGGAGCTATTAGCAGTCCACTTGGCCTTGATGATATTAGAAAGCTTCTTCGAAACTAAGTGGTAGAGGTCAACTCAGACAACACCACAACTTTGGCGTACATCTCCAAGCAAGGAGGCACACACTCCTTCACGCTGCTCGAGATCGCAAGGGACCTTCTCTTATGGTCAAGAATTCGAGGCATCTCCCTGTTGACGAGATTCATCCAGGGGGACTTGAACGTCTTGGCAGACTGTCTCAGTCGGAGGGGTCAGGTGATACCCACGGAATGGACCCTCCACAAGGACGTGGGCAAGAGTCTTTGGGCTACTTGGGGTCACCCCACCATAGACCTCTTTGCCTCCTCGTTGACCAAAAGGTTACCAATCTATTGCTCTCCAGTCCTAGATACAGAAGCAATCTACATAGACGCGTTTCTACTGGATTGGTCTTTTCTGGACTTATATGCATTCCCACCATTCAAGATAGTCAACAAGGTACTGCAGAAGTTCGCCTCTCACGAAGGGACAAGGTTGACGTTGGTTGCTACCCTCTGGCCCGCGAGAGAGTGGTGCACCGAGGTACTTCAATGGCTGGTAGACTTTCCAAGAAGTCTTCCTCTAACGGTAGATCTGTTACGTCAGCCCCACGTAAAGAATGTCCATCAAAGCCTCCCCGCTCTTCGTCTGACTTCCTTCAGACTATCGAAAGACTCTCAAGAGCTAGAGGCTTTTCGAAGGAGGCAGCCAGTGCGATTGCAAGAGCTAGGAGAGCTTCTACCATTAGAGTATACCAGTCGAAGTGGGAAGTCTTTCGAGACTGGTGCAAGTCAGCATCTGTGTCCTCGTCCAGTACCTCTGTAGCCCAAATCGCAGATTTTCTTTTACATCTGAGAAAGGTTCACTCCCTTTCAGCTCCCACGATTAAGGGCTACAGGAGCATGTTGGCTTCGGTCTTTCGACATAGAGGCTTAGATCTTTCCAACAATAAAGATCTCCAAGATCTCCTTAAGTCTTTCGAGACCTCTAAGGAACGTCGTTTGGCAACTCCTGGATGGAACTTAGACGTGGTCCTAAGGTTCCTCATGTCAGACAGGTTTGAGCCATTACATTCAGCCTCCCTGAAGGATCTCACCCTCAAGACACTTTTCCTAGTGTGCTTGGCTTCGGCTAAAAGGGTCAGTGAACTTCATGCCTTCAGTAAGAACATCGGCTTTTCTACAGAAAAAAGCCACTTGTTCACTTCAACTTGGTTTCCTGGCCAAAAATGAACTGCCTTCTCGTCCTTGGCCTAAATCTTTTGATATTCCTTGCTTATCAGAGATCGTAGGCAACGAACTGGAAAGAGTATTATGTCCTGTTAGAGCTCTTAAGTTCGATTTAGCTCGTACTAAGTCATTACGAGGTAAATCTGAGGCATTATGGTGCTCAGTTAAGAAACCTTCATTGCCTATGTCAAAGAATGCTTTGACATATTTTATCAGATTTTTTTAATACGAGAAGCTCATTCTCACTTGAATGAGAAAGACCGATGTTTGCTTAAGGTTAAGACGCACGAAGTTAGAGATATAGCAACCTCCGTGGCCTTCAAGCAAAATAAATCTCTGCAAAGTATTATGGACGCGACTTTTTGGAGAAGCAAGTCAGTGTTCGCGTCATTTTACTTAAAAGATGTCCAGACTCTTTACGAGGACTGCTACACACTGGGTCCATTCGTTGCAGCGAGTGCAGTAGTGGGTGAGGGTTCTACCACTACATTACCCTAATTCCAATATCCTTTTTAATCTGTCTCTTGAAATGTTTTTAATATTGTTTTTTTGGGTTGTACGGAAGGCTAAGAAGCCTTTCGGATCCTGATTGATTTGGCGGGTGGTCAAAGTCATTTCTTGAGAGCGCCCAGATTAAGGGTTTGATGAGGTCCTGTTGTATGGGTTGCAGCCCTTAATACTTCAGCTCCTGGGAGTCTTTCAGCATCCTAAGAGGATCGCTGGGCTTCGTGAGGAAGACAGACTTATAAGGCAGAGTAATCGTCTAAGTCAACTTCCTTACCAGGTACCTATATATTTTGGTTTTGTTATATTGATAACTGTCAAAAACTCTTAGCTTATACGCTGTAAACTTAATTAACTCTGGTCTCTACCCACCGCCTTGGGTGTGAATCAGCTATTATATATTCACCGGCTAAGTTAAATATTTAAAAATGATATTTTAATTATAAAATAAATTTTTGAATATACTTACCCGGTGAATATATAAATTAAAGGCCCTCCCTTCCTCCCCAATAGAGACGCAGCGGGACGAGAAGAATTGAAGGGTTTGTTTACATGCAAGAGTGGTATCTGGCCGATAGTGGCGCTGGTGGGCACACCCGCAACCTTCATAGCGATCGCTCGCGAGTTTTTGAGTGTGTTTTCTGTCGAGCCGCAGAGTTGCAGCTATTATATATTCACCGGGTAAGTATATTCAAAAATTTATTTTATAATTAAAATATCATTTTTCTGTTGTTTTTTATATAGATGATTTCTTAGCTTCTAAGTTGTGTTATATTTTTTACATTTGCAAGATACGGTTCTCTTTACACTTTTAGGAGAATTGTTGATGTTATTTCCATTAAGTGTGTGTTTATGGTAGCTCCAGCCCTGTTGATTACCACAAAATTTCCATAACTTCCATATCTAAATTTTTTTAAATCTTAGCAAAACGTTTTAACGGGTTCGCCAAAGGTAATCATCAGTTCCCTATTCTATAGTTAGACTTTTGCAAAGGCCTTGGAGCATGTGATGTCCTCCCTACAATTTTCAATGCTGTACAGAAATTTCTTGATTATGGTTAGTTTGTATGATTGGCATAGATTTTAGTGCTACTTCTGACTGTATTAATCATGAGGTTATTGTTTTCTTTGAGGCTATTTTCTTTTAAAAAAGATGGGATTATGTGCGTTTTGTCTTAGCATCGTTACTGAATTTTCAAGAAATAGATTGCAGAGAGTAGTTGTAGATAGGCCCCATGGTCAATATAGGGATCTAATATCTGGTGTTCCTTAGGGTTCTTGGCCAATTAGATTTCATATATATGCATATGTGGTTTGGCCTAGAAAACAAGCTCGTTGCATGCAGATGATGCTACTCTGTATTAGTTCGATCTCCTGAATGTAGACCTGCGTTTGTTGAATCCCATAATAGAGTCTAGCTAAATTTAGTACATGGAACAAGTTATGGGGGATTAAGTTGAACTTTAACAAAACTCAAAGTATGATTGCATGTAGGTCAAGGACATTTGCCTATATGTACATAATAAAATGCACAAAAATTGTAGGTGTGATTCTTAATTGCAAATTTATTTTTGAAGAGCACACTGTCTTTATATTCTTCCAAATCACAAAAAATGGGCTTATTGACAAAGTCTGTTAAGGTTAAGGGGATCAATCCTCCTCGGGGAATTTTTTAATTCTTTCATTATACCATGTTTTGAGTATTGTTCTCCTATTGGGTGTTCAACAGCTGACGCTCGTCATAATTTGTGGGGAAAACTTGTGGTTTAGTGAATTGACCGTCCTTTGTGCTTGTAGCATAATATTTTTCAGAATTCTGACCATTCTTTGCGTTAAGATCTAACCAGACTGTGCCATCCATTACATGGTACTATATTATCATAGGTCTGAAGTTTATTCTAACAATTTTGTCTTCCCTATCACAAGAGTCAATACTACACAGCATTTTAATAGTTTTATTCCGACAATGACCAGATTGCACAATGATCTTCCTAATCTGCAGATTGAATTAGTGAAACTTCAGAAGTTCAACCTTGCTGCAAACTTCAGAAGTTTAAACTTGTTGCAAATGCTTTTCTGTTAAATAGGTTGACATAAGTCATGCTTCATAGTTCCTATATGATTGATATGTTTTAACATCCTGCTTTCCCAAATAGGGCTGTAGCTTGCTATTAATATGGTAATACAGTAATAAAATCTTATTACATTACAAAATACTCTTATGCTTCCTTGCTCCCCTTCTTGACATGGCTAGTAGAAAAGGGCTTAGGTCACCTGCTTCATTGGCTTTTGCTATTTATTAAAAAAATAATCTGATATAAAACAATTCATCTGTTTCAATGCTAACCACAGTCTTGAAACATGTAATAATGTGTAAATGAATTATCAATACAATTCATTTTACAAAAGTTCTGATTAATTGCAAAATATTTCAAAAATATATGTTAAACACCATAATAGTTTTGATATGTATTAATCAAGAATGGTTGTAATACACCAGAGGCAGAGTAGCCCATGACAAATGCTGTAGCTATGATGAGGCAGCTTTCAATACGTCCAATGTTCAGAGCCGCTGAAAGTATAAAAAAAGTAAACTATTTTTTATAGCTAACATACCAACTGCACTAATGTTATTCCAACAATTTAAACCAGAATTGATTTGTTTATAGAAATTTTCTAACTTGTTAATAAATAAGAGAGGAATTCATCATATTTCAAATTACAGTGCTTACCTCTTATACTCTGTATGCTAGAAACAAAAACAAATGCTAGCATCAACCCTTGAAATATAAGACTTGAGCTCTGATACCAAATTATGGCTGCTATATTTGCTAATCTACCACACTGTCCCAGTAAGCAAGCATTGTATATCTGAACGCCTCCTCTGAAAATAATGAAAAGTAAATCATTTACAAATTTGTTCCAGTCAGTAATAATGCTGTATTCCACATTAAAAAATATATACATACTGTATACATAAATATGGGTCGTAGGACAACTACAGCTTGTCCCTGGACATTTGCGTACCTGTGTTTATTCTTTTATCCATACAGAACTACTAATTACTACTGTACTGAACTACTTATTACAGTAATCCAATTACTCAGGAGAATGGAAGACATAAGGCATAAAACTGCTGAAAAACTAATTGC
The DNA here is from genome assembly GCF_036898095.1 of Palaemon carinicauda. Lineage (NCBI taxonomy): Eukaryota > Metazoa > Arthropoda > Malacostraca > Decapoda > Palaemonidae > Palaemon > Palaemon carinicauda. The sequence goes on from NC_090725.1 coordinate 144,015,881, forward strand.
TGTATTCCTGAACTACTTATTAAAGCAATCTAATTTCTCTGGAGAATGGAAGAAAGGCTCAGATTTCCTTTGGATTTTAGCCTATTCATAAACATCTTGCTATTACAGGTGAACTACAGTACTAAGCTAAATATCACTGTGTGATTCTCCTTTTCCCAATGCATTGTATAGCAGTATTCATAAATTTCTCAATTTTTTCTGCCATGAGGCAGACACAATTCTTGAAATAAAAAAAAAATTGTTGGTACAACTCTGTTAAGCCATGAAAATTTTCCATGGCAGAAATGCCTTCCCTTACAACAATTAGGGAGAATATTAGTTGCTGGAGACGAGCTTAAAATGCTCCACCTAAACTAAAGGAAAGATGCCATTTTGAAATCTCTTAGAAATATTTTCTTCTCTCAAGTGGGCAAATGTTCCTTGCCGTCAATATTGGGATAAATTATGATAATAGAATTTTTATTCTTGCAAATGAAGGTGGTTTGAATGAGTTGACATGGTTCCCAAACTGGGTTGCCGATATAACTTTTGAGATATGTTCACAAATGTTTAAACTTTACAGCTTTCATGTTCAAGGAGGCACATTCAGTATTCCCCACGATTTTGCTCTCCTTCAAAATCAAACTGAGGAAACATGAACGATTATTCACTCATTTAATGCAGCTTGAACTAGGGTTAAGGAGGAATCTCAGAAATGTTTCCAACTACAAAAATTGCCTCCTGTCTTTTCCATTTGTCAAAATCAATTCTTAAGAAGATATGGTTAAGACAGCGGTATCATGAAGATCAGGAGTTCAATTTAAAGAAGGTATGTTTCTCTGAACTAGCATTTCTGCCAGTAGCATGGATAAAAAAAATAAATACAAGTAGGCAAATATCTTGGTCAAATGACTTAGAACTTATGGTACCACAAAAAGTTTTTAATATTGAATTCACTGTAACTCAGAGAAAAATATCCAAGGGGGAATTGTTTTAATAAGAGCTTTTACCCAGACCTTGATTTGAATCTATGCCCCAGGATTGAAACAAACCTGGAGAAATGACTTGACCAAACTGTCTATCTTGCTTAGTAGGATAAGTCACAAGTATGAGCTGTATTAGTAACTAAACTATCATTCATTTACATAGTGTTTGTATAAACACACACACACACACACACATGAGAGGAATTGAAAAAGAAGATAGAAGATTTGAATAAGGAAAGCAGAAATGTAGGGCTGAAAATTAATATGAAAATGCAGACAACAAATAAAAGTTATGGACGAACCTCTGTGGGCTGTTAATGAATATACTGTATATACTTAAGAAACACAATAGTGTTTTCCTAAGACACGAGACCAAACTTAAAAGAAGGATAACCATGGAATGGAGAGCTTTTGGTAAACCATCTGAGATTATGAGAAGTAAAATGCCACTTTCTATAGAAAGTTGAGTATTTAATCAAATGGTCCTACCAGTTTAACTTATGCATCAGGAACTTTGAGCCTCACTAAAGCCTTAGAACAGATTCTAGTTACAACTCGAAGAGCTACGGAAAGAATAATAATGGGAATAACAATAACAGACAGAAAAAGAGCAACATAGATATGAGAGCAAACTAAAGTAGAGGATACTGTAACATATAAGAAAAAGAGATGGACATGGGCAGGACATACTGTACAATGAGAATGATAGATAACAGACATTAAAAGTAACAGATTGGGTCCCCAGAGACTACAAAAGAAGCTGGCAAAGGAAGAGAAAACGATGGATTGACAAACTAAGAAAGTTTGTAAGTGTGAACTGGCATGATGAGGATGATATATATATCCTATGTTTGCATGTGTATGCCTATGTAAATTTATAACTGACATTGGGATTGAACGCTAGTCTCTTGAAAAGAAAGGTAAGGTTGCTATCAATCATGCCAACTGAGACCATAAAAGAAGTTGGAACTAAGTACTAACTCCATATCAGGATTTACCTCAGGAGACCACTATCCTATGCTAAAGGCTATCATTGCTTTGATGCACTGCCTTGGGCAAAGTTGGAGAATTTACTTGAATCCCATGCCACATCCATCCCATATGACCTCTGTGCTTTGCCATATTGCTATAATGCTCTATTGCTCACCTACATTGCTTTGTTTATACTTCCATATATTAAATTTGTTGTTATTATTAACTAAGTTACAATTCTGGATAGAAAAGCAGGATGCTATAAGCCTAAGGTCTACATCATGGAAAATGAACCAGGTGAAGAAAGGAAATAAATAAACTACAAGAGAAGTAATGAACAATCAATATAAACATATTTTAAGAACAGTAACAACATTAAAATAGATCTTTCATAAATAAACTATAAAACTTAAGTCAGACTGTTCAACATAAAAAAAAATTCACTGCAAGTTTGAACTCTAGTCAGTCTTCAAAACTTCTGGACTTCATGGCCATCATTCAAGATGTTTACTGAATTCCAAAGCCCTGGTATGTCAACTTTGGAGAGCATCAAAGGTCCTCCACCAAATTAGCTACTCAGGCTACTACTGTATACAGTAACTGAGTTTTGTGGCAAACAAATAATGAAAACAAAATTGACTCTAGTAAAAACATTGCTTTACAAACCCAAGATTTATTGCTATAGGATCAGCAAACATGTGGAATGACTTATTTTTCTCTACAAGAGGGACTTTGTAGACCATATGTATAAACAGTCGGTGGATTTTTCTTCTACATCGTGTTTGGAAATATAGTTCTTACGTTCAGTAAAGAGATGGGTTTGTATAAAAAATTTACATATATTTTTAAATATTAAAAAATGTACAGTACTTACTTGTTCTGTAATTTTAGAGTAGAATATAGCCAGATTACTATTCCAAACATTCCAATTTCTGGAAATCAAGGCTTTAGTTTAGATCTTTGGCTTATCTGTACTGAATGGTATTATAAGACATAAGAGTTTAAATCTCTATCAAGGACATATAAACTACTAAATTAAGATTGGCGTTTCATTAGGATGAAGTTAGTAAACGAATGCAAGTATGACCAATTTTTATTATTAAAATTATTATTAAAATTAGAATAAAATAATTTGTATTTTTCCTAACCATACAAACCTGAGTTCTTTACTATATGAGGAAGAAACAGCAGAAGCTGGAGTACGGCATTTAGAAAGTACAGTACGTGAGGGTTGGTATTGGTGTTGGCTAAGTTTGAGTAAAGAACTCAAGTTTGTATGGGTAGGAAAAATACAAATTCTTTTGAAAATTTGTCATTTGTTCCTACACAATACAAACCTCCATTTTTTACAATAGGAGACTCAGCCTTAGGTGGGCAAAAGTCCCCATTCCAACTAGCTGGAAACATAACCCAGGATCTCGAATCTCGTAACAAGGGCAGACTGGTACATTTATGTCACAAGAGGACACAGACCCTCACCGTCTTTGTCCTTCATGCAGAGGACACTCCTGCATGGAGGCTTCCACTTGCCCAGAGTGTAGGATATGGTCATCCTCCCAGTGGGAGCGGTATGGCTGGAGGAAAAAGTCTAAAAGAGATTCTTTGCCTTTTGGGTCTACCTCAAAGTCTAAGAAGTCCTAACTACTTTCTCCTTCCCCTAGTACCCTCCTCTCTGACTACTCAATCGGTCTCCTCTGGGGAACGGTCAATAAGTGATGGCCGTTTGGCTCTTGGTCAACCTTCGGGTCAGATCGCTCCTTCCTCCTTCCCTAGAGAGGTGGAAGAGGCCTCTGCTCAAGGGGAAACCGTATTACAAGACACTGCATTTCCTGTACCCGTTCTTAGGACTTTTCAGGTTCTCCCTCATAAGGACCAGCTTTTGGTTGTTATGGCCAAGGTTGTACAGCAGGGGATTGTTTCTGTTCCTCCTGGGGTTGGCTTCGGAACTTCTCCCTCTAGAGCTGATAGAAGGGAGTCCCTCCTTCGCGGTCTCGTGCCCTAAAGATCTTCATCTCTGCAGATCCTTGCCCACCTGAGGAGCTGCAGGGTGGTTCTTGTCTAAGTACCTCCCCAGCGAGAAAACACCTTGGTTATCCTCTCCCTTCTGAGTTTGTCATCATTTCTGGGTTTTATGGCAGACACCCTCGCAAACATAAGGCACAATCATTGCCTAGAAGTCTACCTTTCCAGGCTGCTCAGAAGCGCCAGCCTGACTTGTCGCCAGCATGCTTTAACTCTTCAGAGCTGATCTCACAGGCGATCACTAAGGTCTCCCTACAGCACAATGAGTGGCTAACCTCGCCGCTGCGGTCTCGCAAGCATTTCGTAATCTCCAACCTGTGCAGTTCTCTTTGGTAATTGACCAGCCGCACTGTCAGTCAGAGCTCGCCAGGTAGGATGGCGAGAGCAGTGCAATACCTGCTTGCGTTTGCAAATCAAATTACTCTGTCTCTCACGTACAGCTTACCGCAATCTACCTTGCCAGTTAGGTCACTACTGCACCTGTTAGCCGTGCTCCTTTGGTGAGCTGTCATCCATTGCATGATCACTTACAGGTAGCTGTGTAACCACTAGTGATTCTTGATCATCCACAATTACCTGTCTCTAAGCTAGAGGGGATTGTGCGAACAAGTTTCACTCTCCTCTGGTGCCTCCCCAGCAGGGTCACTCTCCATAGCAGCCCATCTATGAACCAGTTGCACGAAGGTTGTCTCATGAGGCTCACCTACAGGAGATCCTTAAAGCAGCAGGCTCCATCATCCCTGCTCCTCATGATACACATCTATTTTTACTTTAACTGAGAAAGTAGCTGTATCTTGCAGTGATCCTCAGGCTCCCTCTGACCCGAGGTTGCACTGCGCTGTTGCCATCATCAGCATGACGAGCAACCCTATGGTGCCACTTCCTCAGGTGCTGGTGCCAGCTCCTGTGGCATCAGGTCCCCAGTGCCTTTCCCGGTGGCTATGCTCCCGGATCCAGCTCCTGCAGCAGAGGGTCATGCTTCCAGGTCAGAAACATCCTCAACCTAAACAAGTCACTCCTCCATTGGGGATACCTTCCACCTCAGGACCCATAGGCAATCGAGATCTACGAGGGAGATATTGTTTGTGGACTCTTAAAGGCTCTTGCCAATAGAGGTCGTTTACACCTCCACATCTGCAGCACCTCCCATCCCGGGACCAGCCCCAGCGAAACCTTCAGAGGTTTTGGAGCAAGAAGAGGCTATGTCCAGCATTCTTGCCTCTTTCACGGACAAATCCTGCAACGGAAGGATACTAACACTCTTTCGAGAATTGGGCCTCCAGACTCGTGTAGAATCCAAATCTTTGGAAGCAGATTCAGTTAGCAGCGGTTCCAGTGTCGGTTCAGGAGGTCAGCTCTGACTCTCCTAGCCCTCGTTTTAATAATGGTTTGTGTGAAAAACTTTAATTTTTTTTTTATGTTTAGTAGCCTTAAGCCCCTCTTAAAAATTTCTCAAGTAATATGTAAAGGGTAATATGTTTTCTGTTTTTCTTAACAGGTAACTGGCAGCACACCCTAAACCCTGTAGGGAACTATGAAGATAGAGTACCTACTGAGAATTCTGCCAAAGTCAGTGCAACTTTGTGCACTCGGTTGAGGAACTTGGTGTTATGTGGTGATATAAACAGAAGGACGGCTCACTCTTCTTTTATACTGTAGTTGTTGGTGTCATGGTTGTAATGGAATAGTAAGCAAACTATGTTCTTATATAAACTGTATATATGATTATTTCTTGATTGTAATATTCGTCCTTGAGATATGAATGCAGGATCTCACGATTTGTGATATCAATAATAAGTGGAACGTGGTGAAATTAAGTTTGAAGTATTTTTAGGTTATAAGTTTGGTACACTGATACTGAAGGGTTTGGACTTGACTTGAAAAAAACGGATTTTGAGCAAAGCGAAAAATCTATTTTTGGGTGATATGGTCGTGTCGTCCTGATGGAAGGTTCCTTTAGGCAGCTTTCTAAGGGATATTTGGGTTTTGGGTTCTCAATGATGAAGCATAGACAGTTGACTTCTGAACCAGTTGGGATAGAAAATCATCTCATGATTTTCTCGCCTTGGCAGTCAAGAAAAGGTTTGGGATCTCAAAAGACAACATCGACTTTATAGAAGAATACAAGTCAAAGTCAACCAGAAGACAATATGAATCGTCTTGGAAGAAGTGGGTCTCCTTTGTCAAAGCAAACAAACCGACAGAAATCTCAATAACTACGTGTAAGTCAGCTTTGACTAGACTTCTATACACCTTCCAGGTGGACTTGTCGAACGAAATCTTCAATAAGATTCCGAAAGCATGCGCTAGACTTAAACCAGCAACCCCTCCGAAGCCCATATCATGGTCTTTGGACAAAGTCTTGCACTACGCTTCGAACTTGAACAATGAAAATTGCTCCCAAAAGGATCTAACACAGAAAGTGATATTCTTGTTCACTATAGCCTCAGGGGCTAGAGTTAGTGAAATAGTGGCCCTATCTAGAAATGAAGGCCATATTCAGTTCACAGAAGAGGGAGAACTGAATCTTTATCCTGATCCTACCTTTCTCGCCAAAAACGAGCTACCTATCAAGAGGTGGGGTCCTTGGAGAATCTGTCCTCTGAAGGAAGATATCTCTCTATGTCCAGTAGAGTGTCTAAAGGTCTATCTTTGAAGAACTTCAGACTTCAAGGAAGGACAACTCTTCATAGGCAAAACCTCAGGATCAAACTTATCCCTAAAACAACTGAGGGCGAAGCTCACCTACTTTATTCACAGAGCGAATCCTGACAGTACACTTGCAGGTCACGATCCGAGAAAAATTGCTTTCTCGCTGAATTTCTTTCAGCATATGGACTTTGATAGACTCCACTCATATACAGGTTGGAAATCCTCTAGAGTCTTTTATAAACATTATGTGAAGCAAGTGCATGAAATCAAACACTTTGTGGTGGCGGCAGGTAGTGTGATAAAACCTGTCGTCTAGTGCTGCGATGAACAGTGAACTGTTTTGGGACTTTTACAGTGTAATGGGTGAACAGGTGTTAGCACCTTTGAGTGTAATACCTTTTTATTGAGGATCACTATGGTGACCCTTGGACTGTACGTTATAGGTGTAGAATCTAACCAATAACACCAGTGCCCTGAGTACATTCGTACACAGTGTCTATACATATCCAACATCTCAGTGAAAATTAACCTAATAATTTCACAAATTTTTTTGATTGGCATACTAAAATGTATTTCTTCCCCTACAGGTGATAAATATATATGTACAGTGAACCCTCGCTACTTCGCGGTTCGACCATCGCGGATTCACCACTTCGCGGATTTTTTCCATAACCCATATATATACAGTAATATATATTTATATATGTATGCATGTATTTATGTATATATGTAGGTATGTATATGTGTATACATATAAATATATATATATATATACACACACACACACACACATATATATATATATATACATATATATATATATATATATATATATATATATATATATATATATATATATATATATATATATATATATCTATATATCTAAAGTAGGAAGATGTGATGTAGTTCTAAGGGAAAAGTATGGGAAATATGTCTGGGTAATAAGCAAAGCTCTACCTCCAGTTTGTTTCTACATTATGATCAGAGATAAATGTAAACAAAACATTGGTTGCCATTTTTTATCGTGCTTTTTAGCATTTTTAGGAAATGCATGATATAAAATCACCTTTAATATTTGTGCCTGTTTTAGTTTAGGGTACTGTAGTACATGCATTAAGTGTTCTGTACATTAAAGGGTAGTTTGTTAACAGTACTACGTACAAGGGAAGGTTTTAAAAGTCTGAATATACATGTTGAATAAATAGGTAAATATGGTGTCACTACTTCGCGGATTTTCACCTATCGCGGCCGCGACTGGAACCTATCTACCGCGATAAACGAGGGTTCACTGTACTTTGAAAATCTTGTTATGTATAAAGTCTTTTATTTTCCTAAAACTAAAATACTTGAATTTATTCTTATGTGTGAACATACTGATAATAGCCAAATTCCACTTTGTTCTCATGAATACAAACCTTGACGCTTCTATAGTCTATATTGACATATTCCCAAGTTCCAAACTTGGTAGACATAACAAATAACGGTAGTTTCATATATTCATGTGGTCTGGGTGACCATATAAGAATCTGAGTCAAGGTAAAGGCACTTATACAAACCCACAGATATACAGTAGTACTTTCAAGTAATTCTCTGGTAAACTTCCATCAGGACGACATGGCTTGAGCCCAAAAAACGGATTTTGAGCAAAGCGAAAAATCTATTTTTGGATGATATAGCCATATCGTCCTGATGGACCCATCCTCCTTTCTAAAAAAAGGAGTACTGTTTACATATAAGTAACAAATCCTCACCCGAAACTACTCTATCTGTAGCTATCCATGCTTAATTGCAACAAGGAATGGGTTATGCCGTAGTAGTACGGGAAAGGGGATCCACCGGGTAACCTTGATGACGGCTCCCCTTCAATTTCGCCACTCAAAAAGCGAAAACTCTATTCGGGGTGAAGATTGCTATGTGTCGTATCAAGAAATACGTCCCCTGATATTATGCGATATCCTTAAGAGTTATCTTAAGGATACTCGTGCCAGGAGTTAGAATTCTGGAGACCTGTGGTCAATTCTCTGGGAGTATCACTGTAGCCAAATATCCTATTATGGGCTCAAGCCATGTCGTCCTGATGGAAGCTTCCTATAGACAGCTTTCTAAGGGATATTTGGCTACAGTGATACTCCCAGAGAATTGACCATAGGTCTCCAGAATTCTAACTCCTGGCGCGAGTATCCTTAAAATTTTTCTTAAGGATATCGCATAATATCGGGACGTATATCTTGATACGACACATGGCAATCTTCACCCCGAATAGAGTTTTCGCTCAGAGGGGGAAGAGTATCGAAATTGAAGGGGAGCCGTTATCAAGGTAAACCTTCCTCCCCTACTATTACAGGGCCCAAAATGGCGGCTTATTCCTTATTCAGTAGCGCTTTCGCACGGTGTATCTCCCTGCTTATCTAGTGTTCTAGACCGTTATTTTGAGGATTTTAACATGCATTCTCCAGCATATGCTGCCTCTGGAAAGTTGAGTATTTAATCTTTAATGTGTTTATAGGAGCATAGCCAGTAACCGGAGGTTCCATTTTGGGACGCTGTCATTCATCATGCATGCCTTATTTAGTCAGCAGAACGACATTCCCGGTATTTAGCTTTAATGAATTATAGCTATTTAGGCAAAATTATACTAGTGAAGATAAGATCATGCACGTATTTTACCTCTTCCTTAAATATATTGATTGTATACGTTAGAGTTTTCGGTGATATGCGTAGCTGAGATCTCACCCCGCGCTAGGCTAACCTAGCCTACGCGCTTTAGTATTCTTTCATACATTATCCCCGTTTACCCTCGCATATCGTTTTATCAATTCAACAGGAGATAGTATATCCTTCGATACTCGTCTCCTTCGGAGATTTAAGGGTAAACCCTTCCTTAACCCCGAGTGCCGCCATTGGGCGACAACCCTATCTTGGTCTTGCCATAGAGTAGCATACTCCGGCTTGACTAGGCTAGCGTTTTCTGTCTTCCCCCTTGCCGCCGAGTATCTCGGCTTGGTTTTATGACAGTAACTCAGAGTATTCAGTCTTTATGCCAACAGCTCAGCTGCCAGGGGAGTAGTTACTCCCCGGCCGCCTTACAGTTACCGGCATAGGAAGCCTAGCTTCCCTAGCCCGCATACGAAGTGGTAGTACGATGCCGCCACCTTCTCCCTTGCGGTCTAGAAGACAAGTCTCGTTTCGGCAAGGTCCCGGGCTGAAGAATCGATATTCTTCTGCCGCCCAGGCCGGCGCCGATACTGAAACGATGTTTCTAATTGTGACTGGAAATGGCCGTTAATCCTGCCGCCTTCTCCCGACACAACACACAAGACCCTTTCCCTGCCCCTCTCTGTCCTTTAGCGATAGCCTAGCCATCGCATGTCTTTGGCCAGTGTCCTACAATCTCCCCGCTTGCCGGGTAGATTGTGGTGCCGGCCGGGCTCCTACATAGGCGGCCTGATAGCCACTCTGACCTTCCCCATACGGACGAAAGGCTCCAGGAAAGGTTGTGCCGGCCATGACAGCTGCCGGCGGGAGACCCTATGTCTTTGAATGTTCTTCAGTCCTCCCTTGGACTGCCATCCACATCTCTGAAATCGGCAGTAGCCAGCAGCAGATCTTGTGGCTGGGTGGAAGCTAGAATGATTCATTCCCCCCTTCCATTTGAAACCTCATTCTGGAGGAAGGCAGTAGGGATTATAATACCTACACCCTTATTTATTGTACTAAACTATATTAATAAGGTAGCCCTTCACTCAATGCTTTCTCTCTCTCTGTCGGCTAGTGCCGTCAGGTACTAACCTACCTGTGCCGCTAGGTACTAGCCTAGCCGGCAACATGCCGGCTGAACTACAGTATATGCTTACACAGTAGCAAGTATTTCTGCAGTATAGTACAAACTGCAGGCAGAAAACTATAGTATACAGGTATTGCTCGACTTACAACCTATGCGACATGCGACTATTCGACTTTACGACCATTTTTTCAGGGTGATGACGTCACAAGTTTATCGGAAATAGGATGAATAATTCCTTGAAAATAATCTATTTTCTTGTATACATATAAATTGATTCATCTTGGTAAATTATTATTTTCTTTTATTGTTAATATTCAGTATTTATTTTCAGTTAGAAATACATTAAGAAAAGTTTTAATATCTGTCGAGTTCATATTATGTCTGGTGACGTCACATCACCAGCGGAAAGCGTCCGGGCAATACAGTGATTTCCTTCCAATAGGCTAACGATTCATATTAGTATTTCCTTTATCGATATATTAAAACATGATACAAAGTATTTTGAGGGTGTGTATCGGTTGTCATGAGTACTACATGGCATAAATTTGACTGTACGCTACTTTTTTAATCTCTGATAATGGATCGATGTTTATCTAAAGAAAATATACTATTAGGGCAAATATTTTCTTGAAAATAATATACTTTTGTTTATTAAGTTAGTATTTTCTTTTCATTTCTTGCGAGAAACAAAGAAAATGAATTTACATATTTTGCAAGTCATTCTTCGTAGAGATTACTGTATGTCACGTGACTTGTGACGTGTATCTGGCGGAAGCACGCTGACAAACCGAATGATTTCCTTTCATTGTTACCGAGTAATCTTATTACAGCATTCCCATCATCAAAACACCCAGTAACGATATCAAGTGTTTTAGTGGTCTGTATCATTAGTTATAAGATTAGTACAACTTACCGTAAATTTAAGAAAAAAAAGTCTGATGACGTCATATTTCTGGCGGAAGGCGAGAGGCAAATCAAGTGATTTCCTTCCGATGCGTTACTATTCCCATAATCGAAACATCGAATAATGATATATAGAATTTTTTAATAATTTAAAAAAAAAAATATGAAGATACAACTGAATTAAAAACAAAATGCACAGAGAGAGAGAGAGAGAGAGAGAGAGAGAGAGAGAGAGAGAGAGAGAGAGAGAGAGAGCGTATTCCTTTTATAAATAATAATAAGGTCTATAAACGAACTGTATGGAAAATGTGATACCCTATAACATATTGGCGCTGATGTAATAAGCATTATGAAGAAATTTCGAATGTCAAGAAAATTATATAAATCAATGTTATTCGCACTATATGTATGTGCTCATAATAGTAATACGGCAGCGTGACCTTGAGATCAGCTGATGCCAACCTAAAGTAAATTAAAAGTATTTGTTGATTATTGATATGCTCAAGAAATTGAAAAATAAAATATAAACGTTCTTTAATATAACACAATTAAACACAGTAATGTCTAATGAAATATAAAGGCTTAATATTGAACTACAATACTGTGTGAAGCTTTAAAAATGAACTGCCCGTATGCAATTGCGAGAGCGAGCACACACACACACACACAGAAAGAGCTACAACGATTTCGCATTATACCTAATGATTAGACGAACTGTATTGAAACTGATTTCCTGTAACATATTGACGTTGATGTAATATTCATCATGAAGATATTTCTAATAAGTTAAGAAATGATAAAAAAAATATGCCATATGTATGTACGCCATATTTTGATACGGTAGGTAGCGGCACTTTCAGATCAGCTGATCATAACCAAAGGTAAACAAAATTTTCAGTACTCGATTGTAAAATGCTTCCAAAATTGATGAATAGAATACAATAATGCATTTATAGAGCATATGATATCCTATGAAACAAGAAAATGGAATAATGATAGACTGTAAATGAATATTGACAAAATATGATCCAGATGATTGCCGAATCATAACGTATCAAAATAAATCTACGGAAACTTCACTTTTCTTGTTCGACATACGACCAACTCGACTTACGACTCATCTCTCGGTCCCTATCTTGGTCGTAAGTCGAGCAATACCTGTATATTATACAGTAGTTTATATTTTCCAACATACCCTGTGTATCCTTTCATAGCCTATTGTTGTGACCAAATTTATATTGAAGTGAAGTATTCCTTCAATACACTGATGAAAAGTCATCAGATTATACTTCACCCCACAATATTAATACTCTTGAAAGGGTCAGTATTAGTATACACTAATTCTATCTCTAGAATTTAGAACCCTTCTCCATTGATTTTCCTTTAATAAGGAAATTCTGATATTAATATTGGGGGAGGTCACACCAACTGGCTGGACAGGAGGCACAAGTATGTGTCTTTCCTATTTCCTTTCTAGCTTACTATCCTAAGCTATAATGGTTAAAATACCAAAAAACTAATGCATGACAGTTTATAAATTTATCAAATGTGATGAATTACCGCATACTCCTTTCAATTTCCTTCCTTTAAAGGAGGAGCAGAAAGTGAAGTGTGAGGTGATCTACTGTAACCACAAAAGTAGGAACTTTTGTGGTCACACTATGTGCAGGTCTCATGCCGCCTGCGTTGTTACTACCGAAACTTTGAGGTATTGGGACTCCAAGAACTGCAACGTTTGCTCAGCCTTGGTGACTGAAGGTTTTGGCGACCCCAAGTCAGCGGAGTCGGGGGAAGCAGCACGAGAGAAGCTTCGAAAATAGGTACGAGGGTTCCAAAAGAACTCTACTGGACCATACCTTCCCAACGATAGGATGCGAAGCTTGCTGTTCCCCAAGGCAACAGCTGAGGCCGTCATAGCCCAGGCACGACCCGGGCCTCCCTGCGTCCAGATCGCAGTCGAGGCTGAAGTCACTGAAGCCATGCAAGGCATAGACATCCACCAGGAGGAAAGGATGTCTGAAGTGTCCACGGACACGGAGAAGGATCTCCTTCGGGACGATCCTGAAGAAGAGTCTACTCTACCACCCGGAGGAGACGAAGACGACGACTCGACAGAAGCGGAGGAGCCCCTTCTGTCTGTGCCGGCAGCAGAGCTGACACCGTCTACCCCTCCATTGGATGCTATGGGTAAAGCAGTTTTGGCCCACATTCCTGCCCTAATGGAGAATCAACGTAAGGAGAACGTAGAAAGGGAAGCAAAGATGACGAGAGTTTTGCGAAGCGACTTGGACCATCACCTCCCGAGGGTCTTTCAAGCGACCCAGAGTACAGGATCTGCCACCCTGCTCCGAGACCAATCCCTGGAGGTATGCGGAGTTTATGCCTATCACCAACGGCAAACTCTACATTTCGGAGAAGTTGGGAGCCGTCCACTTGGACGACATTGAGTTCTGGCCAAACTTCAACGCCTACCCGGAGTGCTTCATCCGACTGAAGCATGAACCAGTGTCCAAAGAGGAGACGGAACCAAAGGAGGTCATGGTATTCGACCACGACAAGGCACAGGCTCTCTTGACGAGTAGCCTGAAGAAGGCAGGTTATACCAACTCGCGAGTTTCTGCACTGAGCAAGAAACACCCTACCTTTCTTGCTCCTTCTTCGAGAGCCTTCCCCTTCATGTCGAAGGTGTTTCAGACTGTTGCCAAGGCGGTTGAGGCAGGCAAGCCATGCCCTACAATAGAGGAGTGTAGGCCTCTGTCTCTGGCCTTGCCTACGGATGAGAAGAAATGGGAGGAGGTCCACCTAACCTTCTCAGTAGGAAAACTTGAAGCAGATATCGCGGGACAGCAGTTCAGCGAGAACCTACCGAGGCTATCGGACTTTCTCTTGCGAAGGGAGCAAGAGACAAGAGAGGCTAGCCGCGTCTCTTTCCATCCAGAACTGCATAGAGATGTGTGCAGGCCAAAACAGCACCCCAGATATGCTCACGGTCCAGGCCAAGATGCACATGGCCACCCTCGTAGAGGTCCTGTAGGCCTTCATGAAGGCCAGGAGAGCCTGTAGGGAGTTCGTTTTTGCTGCTGCAACGGTGAAACACGAACCCAGGAAGCTGATCTCTTCCAGTATCTGGGTTAAGGACCTCTTCCCAAAAGAAGTGGTCCAAGAGGTAGCTGAAAAAGCCACCACGGAGAATAGGAACCTTCTCCAAAAGTAGGGCATCTCCTCAAAGAGGAAGTCTTCCCCAGATGCTGGTCCCCAACCCAAAAGGAAGACAAAGAAGCCAAGACTACCTTCTCGGCCTACTCAGCAACATCCCACGGTCACCATGGCCGCGATGCCCCAAGTGGTCACTCAGCCACAGACCACCTTCCAAGTGGTGCCTCAACAGCTGGTTGCCCAGTCACCAGCTTTCAACCCAGGGTTTGAGAGGCACACCACTACCTTTTGTCCAAAAGGAAGAGGATCTCGACGGGGTTCCTCAAGACACCCCTCACGAGGCAGGGGAGCGATGATCATAAGCTGGCGAACGGCGAGCTGTAGAATGATGATCACGAGCTGGCAAATGGCGAGCTGTGGAGTGACAGTCACCAGCTGACGAACAGCGAGCAGTCACACGTAAGCAGATGGCTACGTGCTGGATGATAATGATGACAAACAAGCGAGTGACAATTACACGTTGGAGAGTGACAATCATGAGCTGATGAGTGAGGATCAATAGCTGGCGAACGGCGATCTAGCAAACGACGAGCTGGCGAACGGCGATCTAGCAAACGACGAGCTGGCGAACGGCGATCTAGCAAACGACGAGCTGGCAAACGGCGATCTAGCAAACGACGAGCTGGCGAACGGCGACCTGACGAATGGCATGCTGGGGAGTGACGATCATGAACTGGCAAACAGAGAGCTGGCAAGTGAAGATCATGTGCTGGCGAATGGCGACCTGGCGAATAGCGACCTGGCGAGTGACGAATCATGAGTTGGCGAACAGTGAACTGTAGAATGACGATTACGAGCTGAAGAACAGCGAATTGTATAGTGACGATCACTAGCTGTCAAATGGCGAGCTAGCAAACGGCGAGCTAGTGAATGGCGAGCTGGCGAACAGCGAGCAGGTGAGTGATGATCATGAGCTGGCGAGTGACCATCATGAGATGACGAGTGACAATCATCGGGAGGCGAGTGATGATCACGAGCCGGCAAGAGGCAAGATGATCGTCGTTCCCTGAAGATGTTGTAG
Organism: Palaemon carinicauda; assembly: GCF_036898095.1. Classification (NCBI taxonomy): domain Eukaryota; kingdom Metazoa; phylum Arthropoda; class Malacostraca; order Decapoda; family Palaemonidae; genus Palaemon; species Palaemon carinicauda. The sequence goes on from NC_090725.1 coordinate 144,031,419, forward strand.
CGTCACTTCCTGATGAATGGTGAAGGGCGGCATGGACTCCGTTTCCTCAGCAAGGTAGAGGGATGATTCCTGTGGCGGCAACGGGTTTGGTAGTCAGTAGCAGGTCAGCAATGATGTGGCAAGTGAGCAGGGGAGTCACATTTTGAAGGACTGGAGAATGACAGAGAAGAGGCAGGGCAATGTCTGGATGGTCTCTGCAGCAAAGCTTCAGGGGAAGGCCTCCCTCAGGACCGAGAGAGGTGACACCCGGAAGGAGCAGTAACAAGCCTTGAACTTTGCTACACCCCCGCAGGCTGAGTTAACTCAGAAGGGGGAAGAACGCAGTCTTTGGCTGCGGCAGCAGCTGCAGGCAGGGGCGACCGCATAACTTCGCCGGTGGCAGGGCCGTCGACCACAGCACTCCTCAGTGTAGGAAATTCTACCTCAGATGAGGTTGGAGTCTGTTTCCTCTCAGCATCCAGAAGTGGATCTTTCATCTGCAATCCCTTTGAAGGCAGACCGGCCACACCCAGCAACAGCTAAACCTGCAAGATGTAAGAAAATTAAAAGATTACCCACCGAGGGATGGGGTAGAGTTGCTTCTCTGGGGGAATCAGCACTCTCCCTTGAACACCAGGGTTGGACTGGTGTTAGCTGGTCAACACTCCTATTCAACCGATCCTCGGATGAGACCAATCTAGTAGGAGCTTCGGGAAGAGATCGGGGGGCCAAGGAAGGAGTCTTGGACTTCTTGCGCCGGTGCTCAAATCTCTCCCACTGGGAGGAAGACCACTCTCAGCATTTATCACAAGTGTTATACTGGTCACAACACCGTCCTTGGATGGTCGGACATAACGAATAGGGATTGGTATCAGCAGAGGACATGAAGGTCCTGCAGGAGCGTCCTTCAGGTCCTGGACAGGTCCGCATGGTGGACGCCAAGAAGAAACGACGACCCTTGTAAAAGGAAAAGCTAATAAAGAGTTAATCAAATGGCAAGTCAAAACAGTTGGAGAGGCTAAGAGCGGTAACATCCATTCTCGGCCAAGCCAAAAGCAAAAGTGACAAGACAACACTGATGCGTGGGTGAGTGGGGTAGCAGGCTACCCACCCACTAACTAGCGGGCGGGTAGTTACACCTCGCTAAAGTATTTTTTGGGCTCAAGCCATGTCGTCCTGATGGAAGGTTCCTAATAGTAGCTTCCAAGGGATATATGAACTACAGTGATATTCCCAGAGAATTTACCTTTAGGTCTCTAGAATTCTAACTCCTGGTGCGAATATCCTTAAAATTCTCTTAAGGATATCGCATAAACTAGGGGACGTATATCTTGATACGACACATAGCGATCTTCATCCCAAATAGCGTTTTTGCCTCGAGGGGGAAGAGTGGCAATTTTGGAAGGGGAGCCGTTATCAAGGTTACCCTATCTCCCATACTTCTATTGAGTATCAAGATGGCGGTCTTTCCTAATTTTGTAGCGAATTCGCACGGTGGTGTTCCTTGTTAATCTAACCTTTTCGATCGATTCTGCGAAGATTATTATGCAATTTCCAGCTTCTTTCGCTTCTGGAAAGTTGAGCATTGATTCTTTACAATGTATATATTTTAGCTCCTGTTTCACAGTGAAATTAGAGTAATTTATTGTTCTTAGGAGCTAGGCCTGTTACCGGAGGCGCCATAGGCGGTGTCGTTCGTTAGGCATGTGTTATTTAGTTAGTAGAATGACTTCCCGGTTGAAATAGCACTAATAAATTATGAAAGCTATTTAGGCATAATTATACTTGTAAAGATATTTATGGTATGCATAATTTTCCTCTTCCTTTGTCGATCGTATACGTTACAGTTTCGGTGATTTAGGTAACCGAGTTCTTGTCTTGCATAGGTTACCTAACCTAGACGATGTAGTATACTTTCAGACATTTCCCCATTTACCCTTGTGTATCATTTTATCGATTCTAAGGGAGATAGTATATCTCCTAGAATTATATAAATCGATACTTGTCTCCTTGAAGAGTCATGGGTAATCCCTCTTTCCCTCTGAGTGCCGCCGCAGGCGGCAACCCTTTCTGGTCTTGCCGTAGAGTAGTTACTCCGGCTTGACTAGGCTAGGGTTTTTCTGTCTCCCGCCTTGCCAGCGAGTGTACGGCTTTGGTTTTCGACAGAATCTCAGAGTATTCAGTCTTTTGCTAGCGGCAGGGCGGCAGCGTGAGTAGTCACTCCCCTGCCGGCTTATAGCCGCCGGCATAGGAGGCTAAGCCTCCCTAAACTGCACCTGGGATGGTGGTATGTTGCTGCCACCTTCTCCCTGCGGTTTAGAAGAATAGTCCTATGCTGGCAGACCCTGGGCTGAAGAATAGATATTCTTCTACAGCCTAGGATGGCGCCGGCACTGAAACAATGTTTCTCTTTTGTTGAGAGGGGGCTGCAAACCTGCCGGCCCCTCCTAACACAATTTCGGCAGACCCTAGGTTGAAGAATAGAAATTCTTCTGCCGCCTAGGATGGCGCCGATGCTGAAACAGAGTTTCTCCCTTGTGTAGTGGGGGCGGCAACATTGCCGCCGCCCTTTACACTTAATATAGGACCCTTTTCCCTGCCCCCTCTCTGTCCTTTTACTATGGCCGTCGTCCTGCAATCTCACCGCTGGCCAGCGGGTTGCGGGGCCGGCCAGGCTCCTACATAGCAGCTGTTTGACGACTCCCGGCGGCCATGACGGCTGCCGGGGGGAGAACCTACTGTCACCAAGCTTCTTCAGTCCTCCCTTGGACTGCCAGCCACAAGTCCTGTTGCCGGGGTACTAACCCGCTGCCGGCCGGGCCGGCGCCGACAGGTACTGACTCAGCCGGCGGCATGCCGACTGTACCAGTGCTACCAGGTACTAGCCTGCCAGCCATATGCCGGCAACGGTACTTGTGGTTGGATGGAAGCCTGAATGATGCATTCTCCCCTTTGATTTGAACCTTCTTTCTGGGGAAAGGCAGTAAAATGATATTTTCATAATAAAATAAATTATTGAACATACCCGCTGGTTATATATAATAGCTTTATGCTTCTGTCCGGCAGAAAAATTCAAAACTCACAGCAGTCGCATAGATATGCCAGGTATACACTAGCGCCACCACGAAGTTAGGTCGAACTATCCCTCCTACTATCAGATTTTCCATGCCCATAGGTCTCTAGAGGGGAGGAAGGGGGGGATTTTAAGTTATATAACCAGCAGGTAAGTATGTTCAAAAATTTATTTTATTATGAAAATATTATCTTTAAACATTTAAACTTACCCGCTGGTTATATGTAATAGCTGATTGACACCCTTGGTAGCGGGTCAGAGACAGCAACATTAATGGAATTCACTTAAGAGTTTAAAACAAAACTTAGCTTAAGGGTTCGTACCTATCAAGGAAGCCGACTTCAATGGTTCTCTGCATTAATAAGTCTGCTGTCCTTTGAGAACCAGCGATCCACCCAGGGGGCTGAAGAACTCTAGGAGCTGTCAAACAGTGAATAACCTCTATGCTGACAGGACCTCAACTAATACCCTTGTTCCGGGCGCTCTCAAGGAACAAATGACTACCTGACTAAGTCAAGGATTGCGGAAGATTGTCTAACAATTTCCTCCAATCATAAAAATATATACAAGTTCCAAGAGGGGAAATGGGTACTAGGGATTAAGGGAGTGTAGTGGTAGATCCTTCACCTACTACTGCATTTGCTGCTAGGAATGGACCCAAAGTGTAGCAGTCCTCATAAAGAGTCTGGTCACGTTTTAAATAATGTGATGTGAATACAGATTTACTTCTCCAAAACATTGTATCCATTATACTGTGCAAAGAACGATTTTGTTTAAAAGCCACAGAAGTTGCCACAGCTCTAACTTCATGAGTCTTAACTTTTAGGAGCTTAAGATCTGCCTCACCACAGTGTGTGTGAGCTTCTTTAATTAAGTCTTATGAAATATGATAAGGCATTTTTAGACATAGGTAAAGCAGGCTTCTTGACTGCACACTAAAGAGCTTCTGAACTGCCTCTTAAGCCTTTAGTCCTGTCTAAATAGAACCTTAGTGCTCTAACAGGACAAAGAACCTTCTCCAGCTCCTCACCCACCAAATCAGAGAGGTTACAATTTCGAAAAATTTTGGCCATGGGTGAGAGGGACGTTCGTTTTTGGCTAGAAAATCAAGCTGCAGGGAGCATATAGCTTTGCCGTTTCTAAAGCCAATGTTTTTGCTAAAAGCATGAACTTCACTGACCCTTTTAGCTGTTGCTAACCTTACTAAAAATAAAGTCTTTAAAGTGAGATCTTTAAAAGAAGCAGAGTTCAAAGGTTCGAATCTGTCACTCATAAAAAATTTTAAAACCACGTCTAAATTCCAGGCTGGTGAATCCTGTTGACGTTTCTTAGAGGTTTCAAAGGATCTAAGGAAATCCTGAAGGTCTTTGTTATTCGAGAGGTCTAAATGTCTATGCCTGAAGACCGCTGCTAACATACTCCTGTACCCTTTAATGGTTGAGGAGGAGAAATTGTGCCTTCTTCTAAGCTCTAAAAAGAAATCGGCAATTGAGCTATAGAGGTACTGGATGAAGAAACTGAGTTTGTTTTACACCATGCTCTAAAAACTTCCCACTTGGATTGGTACACCTTGATAGTAGAAGTTCTTCTTGCTCTCGCAATAGCCTTGGCTTCTTCCTTCGAAAATCCTCTAGATCTTGCGAGTTTTTCAATAGTCTGAAGGCAGTCAGATGTAGAGCTGGTTTCTTGCCAAGTGGGGTTGTCTGAGAAGATCTATTCTCAATGGCAAGCTTCTTGGAACATCCACCATCCATTCCAGTACCTCTGTGAACCAACCTCTTGACGTCCAGAAGGGCGCTATTAACGTCAATCTGGTTCCCTCGTGAGAGACAAACTTTTGTAGTACTCTGTGCAGCACTTTGAATGGAGGGAAAGCGTACACATCTAGGTGTGACCAGTCCATCAGGAACGCGTCTATGTGTGAAGCTTCGAGATCCGGAACTGGGGAGCAATAATTCTCTAGTCTTTTGGTTTTTGAGGTTGCTAACAGATCTATAAGGGGGCGACCCCAAATCCGCCAAAGTCTCTTGCATACATTTAGATGCAGTGTCCACTCTGTGGGGAGAACTTGATTCCTCCTGCTGAGGCTGTCTGCCCTCACATTTTTTTCCCCTTGAATGAATCTTGTCAACAGGGATATCTTTCTTTGATGTGCCCAAAACGAGAAGAGTTTATGCTAACTCGTAAAGAGACCTCGAATGCGTTCCCCCTTGTTTCGCTATGTAGGCCAAAGTTGTGGTATTGTCTGCATTGATTTGTATTACTTTGTTTAGTACTAGTTTCTCGAACCCCTTGAGAGCCAACAGGACTGCTAACAGCTCCTTTTGATTGATGTGGAGACTTAGCTATTGTTTTGTCCATAGACCTGAAATCTCTGATTTTCCTAGTGTTGCTCCCCACCCCAAGTCCGAGGCGTCAGAAAACAACACAAGGTCTGGGCTCTTCTGTTCCAAAGAGAGACCTTCCTGGAGCCTGTTTGTGTTGTTCCACCAACGAAGGCACACTTTTATTGGTTCCGTAAGAGGAATGCTCTCCTTGTCGAGGCTGTCCTCTTTGCTCCAATAGTAATTGAGATGGAACTGAAGGGGTCGTAAAAATAGTTTCCCCAGACATACAAATTGTTCTAGTGAAGAGAGGGTTCCCAGGAGACTCATCCACTCCCTCACTGAACAAAACTCCTTCTTCAGAAAGGCACAAAGCCTTAGGAGAGCAAACTGTATTCTTGCAGGTGACAGAAAAACCTGGAAAGTCAGACTGTGAATCTCCATCCCCAAATAAAGGATCCTCTGGGAAGGGATCAATTGAGACTTCTCTGAATTCACCAGAAGTCCTAACTCCTCTGACAGACTTATTGTCAGACGCAAATCCTCCAGACAGCGATTGAGTGAGGGGGCTCTTAGTAGCCAATCGTCCAAGTACAAGGAGGCTCTGATGCCTCTTGAGTGGAGCATGCTTGCCATATTCATCATGATCTTTGTGAAGACTAGAGAGGCGGTGGTGAGGCCAAAGCATAAGGCCCGAAACTGGAATACTTCCTTCCTGTACACAAACCTTAGGTAACATTTGCAACTCGGGTGAATCGGGACATGAAAATAAGCATCCTGGAAGTTTAATGAGACCATCCGTTTGTTGTTGTTGTTTGTAAAGATTGCCTGGCCCTTTTGGCCAGACACGGGCTTTTGCAATCTTACAGCCCGTAGTCGCCTTTCCTTACTGCCGCAAGAACTGAGCTCTGGGATTCCATAGTAAACTTTGTCTTCTGGACGTAGTTGTTGAGGACCTTAAGTCCAGGACTGGCCTCCATCCTCCCGAGTTCTTGGGAACCAGGAACAGTCTGTTGTAGAAGCCTGGTGATTTTAAGTCCCGTACCCTCTCTATCGCCTTTTTGTCTAGCAAGAGAGACATTTGAAGCTGCATGGCCTGCCTCTTTGATTCTTCCTTGTATTTGGGAGAAAGTCCACCGGGTTTGAAATTAACGGGGGTTTCGAGATAAAAGGGATCTTGTATCCATTCTTTAACACTAGGACGGACCATGGGTCTGCTCCCTTTTTCTCCCAGGCCTGCCAAAAATTGCTTAGCCTGGCCCCTACTGCTGTCTGAAGGTGAAGGCAGTCGGACTCTGCTTCTGCCTGGCCTAGAACCTCTCCTTGTTCTGGCCCTTCTATTATCGGATCTGAAGCTGCCTCTACCGACTGTCCTTCCACGAAAAAACTTTGTTGTTTGAGGGAAGGTAGAATCCTCCTTGAACCCACGGGTGGAGAAAGATGTTGGAAGAATCTTCCTTGCTGATTTAGAGACCAGGTCATGAGTAGCCTTTTGAGTAAGGGCAGCAGCCACCTCCTTTACTAGTTCCTGGGGGAAAAGAGAAGGGATAAAGAGAAGGAGAAAGAGGAGCATACAGCAACTCTGACCTCTGGAATGGAGTGACTCCCATGGAGAGAAAAGAGCACATAGTTTCTCTTTTCTTAACAACTCCGGCTGTGAACAGGGCTGCCAGTTCATTTGAGCCATCTCTTACAGCTTTGTCCATGCAGGACATTATATGGATAAGGTTAGGAGTCTCAGGGCCCTTTAAAGCAGAAACTTTCTTTCCCAAGGTACCCAGAGACCAGTCAAGGAAGTTGAAAACTTCAAAATCTCTAGATATGCCCTTGAGAAGATGGTCAAACTCAGTTATAGAGCATAAAATCTTCGTTCTTCTCATAGCCAAGCGGCGAGAAGAGTCTACTAAACTCGAGAAGTCACCCTGAGTAGAGGCAGGAACTCCCAAGCCTAGGACACCTCCTGTTTCATACCAAATGCTAGACTTGGAGGCTAACTTGGCTGGAGGAAAAGAGAAGTTTGTCTTTCCTGCAACTCTCTTAGATTGCATCCAATTCTCCATTAATTTTAATGCTCTCTTAGAAGAGCGGGAGAGAACCATCTTAGTAAACCTTGGCTTTTTTTATGATAATCCCACGGAAAACTCCGATGGAGGAGAGCGAAGGGCTATAGGAGTAAAGCTGTCAGGAAATAATTCTGAAAAAATCAACATAATCTTCTTGAGATCAACAGAATGTTGTGGTATTTTATTTCCTTTCCCCTCTGAGGCAATGACCAATGGCTCATCAAGGGAGGAATGATCATCCTGATCCTCTTTCGAAATAATTTCTGCTGGTGTAACCGCTTCTAGTTCTGAAAGGCGCCGCTCGCGACCGCAAGCGTCAGCCGCGCGGTGTGCGCGATCGAGTCGTTCAGTTTGTTTGCCTACTTGGCACTCAATAACATTGCGCTTGGTGTCACGTTCACGCGCATGCTGTACTGAATCCGACTGACATTTGGCGTCATGGTCTGCTTGACATAAGACGTCACGTTCTTTTTGTTCTAAGTCACGCTTAGCTAAGCGCGCGATGTCACGTTCAGGCGCCTGGCGCGTGACTTCGTGTTCAGCCGCTTGGCGCTTGTCGTCGCCCCTGGAATGATAACTCTTGACGTCACGCTCACTCACTCGACGTTTTCTGTCAAGAGAAATCGAAACTCTATGAGCACTAGCAGCCTTAGTAGAAGCAGTTCTATCACCCTGCTCAACATCACATGTAAAGGTAGGCCGCCTGTGCGACATCACGTCACGATCGAAATCATGACGAATCAACGGTTTGCTGACCGCGGGCTGATGAGAATGCATAAACGTTGAGAGTTGCTGCTTCATGTCAAGCAGCATAGATCACTTAGGATCAACTTTAGACGAAACAGGAGTCGAAACTTCCATAGCAAATTCGCCTTCTTCGTCGCTCGCATAACGCTCCACATAATCGGGAGATGAAATCCAGTCTGATGGAAGCGGTGGTGCATGTACCGTAACACCAGACTCAGGAATAAGCTCTGACTCAGTCTGAATTATCTCCTTGTCAATTTCCGACATTTTGTTAGGACGTTTAGGAGGAGAACATTGAGCAGACAATTGAAAACGCTCTGGCGAATCCCAATGGCTACAGCCAGGCGCTTGCGGTGATGGATCGCGTCGCTGCGTGCCTTCATCCGCATTTCTTTTAAGGGGTCTGGAAGCCTGACGCCAGACTTTGCCATGCGTAGCTTCATCCGAGGATGAGGATAAAAACTGTCCTCACCTTTCCCATGGTGAGGGTAAGCGATCTGTGACATTGAGACAACAGGAACGCTCGAAGGTACGTCTGCGCGATTGATGGCGCCTCTCGTTCCCTTTCGCCGCTCGACTTTACTTCTCCCATGGGTTCGGGAGCTTGAAAGAGGTCTAAGGCTAGGTGAACGACAAGAACGCGCAGACGCACCCTCCACATCACTGAACACATTAATAGCACTATTAATATTACCACTGTTAAGCAAATTAACATCGGACATAATTTGGTCTCTGTCCACTGCTAGCGATTCCACCTTTGAACCAAGAGCCTGGATCACTGTCATCATATCTCTCATTGTAGGCTGAGATTGAACAGAATTAGCTTCAGGATCTACCACTATAGGGGAAGAATTAGGTTCAATGACATTTGAAAATGATAAATCCCTTGATTGAGAGGAACTACGTCTGATTCTATCCCTTTCTAATTTACGAGAGTAGCGTTCATAAGCCAACCACTGACTCTCAGATAATTCAAAACATTCTTGACATCTATCTTCAAAAATACAAATTTTACCCCTACATTTAATGCAAATCGTATGGGGATCAACAGAGGCTTTTGGAAGCCGAGTTTTACACCCTTTCACACACTTCCTATTTGAAGGGGAGGGGTCAGCCATTTTGAAATGTAAATAGAGAGATCAAAGTCAAGCAAGGGTCAAAAAATAATCCAAATAATCCAATTCAATAGGTATTCAAGAGAATCCATAAGAGAGTCCAATAACTGCGAAAGTCAAAACCAAAAAACAACTGTACATCACCAAGAACACATTCCAGGTAAACGGCGAGTGAATTTTCAAAGCTGTTGCCAATATGGCGGCAGAAGAAAATCCGATACTAGGAGGGATAGTTCGACCTAACTCCGTGGTGGCGCTAGTGTATACCTGGCCCATCTATGCGATTGCTGCGAGTTTTTAATTTTTCTGCCGGACAGAAGCATAAAGCTATTATATATAACCAGCGGGTAAGTTTAAATGTTTAAAATTATATATTTACATCCTTATTTAGTGTAAACATATACAGTAATAAGGCAGTCCTTCACTACATGCTTTCTCTCTCTCTATCAACTAGTATGCCGGCCGGATTGTGCTGCCAGGGACTAGCTATGCCGGCTATATGCCGGCTGAATTACAGTATATGATTATACAGTAGTCAGTATATTTGCAGTATAGTATATACTGCAGATAGAAAACTATTGTATATATTATACTAGTAGTTATTTTCCAACATATCTTGGGTATCCTTGCCCAGGCGTTTGCTGAGATCAATCCTATATTGAAAGAATAGAATTTCTTCCATACTCTGATTAGAAATCAGTTTACATTTTACCCTACAATATTAAATAATTTAAAAGGGCCAGTGATAGTACACTTTCTATCCTTTAAGGTTAGAACCCTTGTCTTTGAGCTTCCCTGATTAGGAAACGCTATGGTTTTAATATTGGAAGGGAAGGTCACAGCAATTGGCTGGGTAGGATACACAAATATGTGTCTTTAATAATTTCTAGTCCAGTCAGCGATATGCCGGCTGGACTGTGCTGCCAGGTGCTAGCCATGCCGGCAGCACACTGGTTGAACTACAGTATATGATTATATAGTAGCCAGTATTTTTCAATATAGTATATACTGCAAACAGAAAACTATAGTATTATCATACAGTAGTTAAGTCCAGTCGGGGATATGCCGGCTGGACCGTGCCGCCAGGTGCTAGCCATGCCGGCAGCACACCAGCTGAACTACAGTATATGACTATACAGTAGCCAGTATTTTGCCATATAGTATATACTGAAAACAGAAAACTATAGTATTATTATACAGTAGTTAATTTCTAACATATCTTGGGTACCCTTGTGCAGGCTTCTGCTGAGACCAAACCTATATTGAAAGAATAGAATTCCTTCAATACTCAGATTGGAAATCAGTTTATTCTTACCCCACAGTATTAAATAATTAGAAGGGTCAGTGGCAGTGTACACTTTTTCTATCCCTAGGGGTTAGAACCCTTTTCTTTCAAGTTGCCTTGATAAAGGAAACTCTTTATATTTAATACTGGGGGGAGGTTACAGCAATTGCTTGCAAAGGTTACACAAGTATGTATCTCTCACTATTCCTTTCTAGCTTACTATCCTAAGCTATAATAATTAAAGATGACTAATTACATATTGCTTATCAGGTGAGATAAACAATTGCAAACTCATTCTGCTTTCCTTTCTTTACAAGAGGAACCCCAGATGAAATGTGATGCAGCCTTCTGCAATCTTAAGACTAAGTACTTTTACGGTCATAAAGCATGCAGGTCTCATGCCCCCTGCAATATTGGGACCTACAAGTCTGCAATATCTGCCGGACCCTAGTGACCGAAGGTTTTGATGATCCCAAGTCAATGGAGTCTAGGGATGCGACACGTAAGAAACTACGCAAATGGGTAAGAGGGTTCCAGAAGATCTCTCCGGGACCATACCTACCTAACGATAGGATGCGTAGCTTACTGTTCCCGAAAGCAAGTAGTGAAATAGTGGTGCCCCAGGCACGATTCGCACCTCCCTGCGTCCAGATTTCCATCGAGAAGGAGGGCAGGAAGGCACCACTGGAAGAAGATGACGATGTCATGTCGGAATTGCTTCCGTCTGTGCCGGCCCTGGAGCCGTTAACCTCGACGCCTTCACCTTCTACCCCTCTATTACACAAAATGGGCTAGTTACTGGCCCATCTTACGGGTCTAATGGAAAACTTTCGCAAACGAGGCGAAACAAAGGAAGCAAAACTCAAGAGAGAGCTCCGTGAAGCTCCACTCATCGCCTCCCGAGGTTCATTCAAGCGACCCAGAGACCAAGACCTCCCGACATGCTCCAAAACCAATCCCTGGAGGTACGCGGAGCTTATGCCGATTTTAGATGGCAAACTCTACATCTCAGAGAAGATGGGAGCTGTTCCTTTAGACAGAATCCAGTTTTGGCCAAGCTTTAACGGTTTCCCTGATTGCTTCATTCGACTGAAGCATGAACCAACGTCAGAAAAAGAAACAGAACCGAACGAAGTCATGGTTCTCGACCATACTAAGGCACAGGCTATCTTGTCAAGTAGCCTGAGAAAGGCGGGTTACTCGGTGTCAAAAGTGTTCACACAAAGTAACAGACACCCTACCTTTCTTGCACCTGCTTCAATAGCATTCCCCTTCACGTGGAAGGCATTTAAATCTGTTGCCAAAGCAATGTAGGCAGGCAAACCATGCCCTGCACCTGAGAAGTGCAGGCCTCTGTCACTAGCCTTGCCCATGCAGGAGAAGGATTGGAAGGAAGTCCACTTAACCTTTTCAGTAGGGAAACTGGATGCGGACATCGCTGGACGACAGTTTAGCGAGAATCTCCCTAAACTTTCTGAGTTTCTCTTGTGTAAGGAACATGAGACAAAGGAGAGACTTGCAGCCTCCTTATCCCTGCAAAACTGCATAGAGATGTGTTCAGCCCATCGAAGTACCCCAGACATGCTCATGGTCTTGGCCAAAATGCATATAGCCACCTTAGTAAAAGACCTATATGCCTTTATGAAGGCTAGGAGAGCCTGTAGGGAGTTCTTGTTCGCTGCTGCAACAGTGAAACATGAACCCAGGAAGCTGATATCTTCCAACATCTGGGGTAAAGACCTCTTTCCAAACGAGGTAGTCAAAGAGGTAATCGAGAAAGCCACCACGGAGAATAGGAACCTTCTCCAGAAGTGGGGCATCTCTTCAAAGAGGAAGTCTTCCCCGGATGTGGGTCCCCAACCTAAAAGGAAGACGAAAAAGTCTAGACTTTTTCCTCGGTCTGTTCTACAACATCCCACAGTTTCTATGACCGCGGTGCTCCAGGCAGGCGGTCGAGGAGGTAAACCTTCTAATCAGTCGAAGCAAAGAGTCGCTTCTGGTAGGAGCGAGGCTCCAATAGGATCGTTGGACCTTCGATCCTTGGGCCCAGGGCCTAATCAAGATTGGACTAGGATGGAAACTACACATGCCTCCACCATCATTTCCTCAACTGTTCCAACACTCCAACCCTGTATTAGAAGAGTATACCCTATAGCTCTAGAGCATACAGGTTATAAGGAAAGCAAAGTCAATCGAATTCCAGGGAAGGCTGTTTTGTGTTCCCAAGAAGGACTCAAGAAAACTCAGAGTCATTCTGGACTTGTTGCCACTCAACAAGTTCAAAAGAAACAGCAAGTTCAGGATGTTAATCCTTCTACACATATTACATAAAGGGGCATTCATAGTCTTGATAGACCTGACAGGTGCCTATTGGCAGCTTCTAGTCAGTCGCCCCCTCTCCTCCTACCTAGGATTCAAGTTACAGAAGATAAAGTATGTCCTAAGAGCCATACTCTTCGGACTAAACACAGTCCCAAGTATCTTCACGAAATTGGCGGACGCAGTCGTGCAATAACCATGCCTAGGAACTGTTCAGGTAACAAAGACCTGGACGAATGGTTGGTGCGGGCAGCACCCGAAGCAGCTGGTCTGCAAGCATCCAAAGAAGTAACCCAGTTCCTGGAACATCGGGGATGCAAAATCAACTCCAAGAAGTCTCGACTCTCTCCAGCTCAAAGGTTTCAATGGCTGGAAAACCATTGGAACCTGAGGTCTCACTGTCTCTCATTTCCCTTAGGGATGAAGAAGGAGATCGCAGGGTCGGTCAAGAGACTACTGTAATCCGTCAGGATTTCAAGACGCTAACAGGAAAGAGTACTGAACTCTCTCCAGTTCGCAGCAGTGACAGACCCAGTGCTAAGAGCACAGCTGAAAGATGCGTCAGGAGTCTGGAGAAGATACGCATCAAACGCTCGAAGAGATCTAAAATGACCGATATCATCTTACCTTGTTCGCTTCTCAACCCATGGTCGAAGGCCAAAAGCCAAATGAGGACCGTGCCCTTGCAACTACTTCGACTATCGAAGATCATCCGCATGGATGCCTCGACGGAAGAATGGGGAGTTCACTCCTATCAGAGGAAAGCCCAAGGGACTTGATCATCTCTACTCAAGGCCCTTCTCATCTACTTTTTGGAAGCCATGGCAGTCCTGTTGATGTTGGGGAAACTCTCTCCACGCAGATCAGGCCTCCTCAGGCTGATCTGGGATAGCGAAGTGATAGTGAGATGTCTGAACCGACAAGGCTCAAGATCGTCCCATATAATCTAGGTGATGTTAGCCATCCCTTACTTGAAGAGATGGCACCTATCAGCAGTTCACGTACAAATGATCCGCAATGTGACAGCAGATGCCTTACTCAGGCTCAAGCCGATAGAGTCAGAATGGTCCACAGACGCAGACCCATTCTCTTCCAAGATTGGAACAAGTCCCGGAACTGCAGATTGACCTCTTCATGACGAGCGTCATCAAGAAACTACCTCGATATGTAGCCCCATACGAGGACCCTCTAGAGGAGATAACGGGCACCATGTCTCTAGTGTGGAACGGATGGACCCGGAAATTCCTGTTCCTTCCATCCAATCTCCTGCTGAAGGTCCTCAACACGCTGAGATCCTTCCAAGGAAAAGCAGCTCTAGCGGCTCCCAAATAGTCCAAGAGCAACTGGTTCCCTCTAGTGAGGGAACTGAGGCTGAGGCTGGCCGTTGTACTGAAACCAGCACTATCTCAGAGGGTTCCGAAGTTAATTGTCTTCGATTCATCACAGAGAGCCCAAAACCTTCATTTCATGATTTTCTCGCCCTAGCGGTTAAGAAAAGGTTTGGGATCTCACGAAGGCAATATAGACTTCCTAGAAGAATGTAAGTCTAAGTCAACTAGAAGACAATATGAATCGTCTTGGAAAAAGTGGGTTGTTTTTGTTAAAGCAAAAGGACCGAAAGAAATTTTCAATAAACTTCTGTCTGTCCTTCTTTATCCACCTTCATAATCAAGGTCTGGCAGCTAACACGATAACTACGTGTAAGTCAGCCTTGACTTGACCTCTCCTATATGCCTTTCAAGTGGATCTGATGAATGAAATCCATAATAAGATCCCGAAGGCATGCGCTAGGCTTAGGCCTGCAGCTCCTCCGAAGCCCATTTCATGGTCTTTGGACAAGGTCCTACATTATGCCTCATCTGTGAACAATAAAGATTGTTCTCTCAAGGATCTAACCAAGAAGGTTATTTTCCTGTTCGCTATAGCCTCAGGGGCTAGAGTTAGTGAAATAGTAGCCCTATCAAGAAATGAGGGCCACATTCAGTTCACAGAAGTGGGAGAACTGAATCTCTTTCCTGATCCAACCTTTCTCGCCAAGAACGAGCTACCCACTAAAAGATGGGGTCCCTGGAGAATCTGCCCTCCGAAGGAAGAGTGTCTAAAGGTCTATCTTCGTAGAACTTCAGACTTCAGGGGAGGACAACTCTTCAAAGGAGAAACCTCAGGATCAGACTTATCCTTAAAACATCTGAGGGAGAAGCTCACCTACTTCATTCGCAGAGCAGATCCTGACAGTACACTCGCAGGTCATGATCCGAGGAAAATTGCTTCATCACTGACCTTTTTTCAGTATATGAACTTTGAGCATCTTCGCTCATATACTGGATGGAAATCATCCAGTGTTCTACAAACACTACACTAAGCAAGTCCATGAACTGAAGCATTATGTGGTGGCGGCAGGTAGTGTATTAAAACCTGTCGTCTAGTGCTGCGATGAACAGTTAATTGATTGGGACTATCAATTAGGGTGAAAAGGTGTTGACACTTCCAGTGTGATACCTTTTAAGTGAGTGTCACCATGGTGACACTAAGTCTGTTCAAAACCTCAGGTGTGGAATTATACAGATAACACTTGTGCCGTGTGTACGTAGTACACAGAGTTGATAGTATACAACATTCACAGAATTTATATTGGAAAAATTTATAAAAAATTTCCAGCCTTAGAGTGGCACTCATCATTTCTTCCCTTTCAGGGAGGGAAAGATATTTGCTGTATACGTTGCACGTATAATTCCTTCAACATGTTACATTAGTTTCACTCATTATTCCATTTAGTCATTTATTCAAAATAAATGTCAATTAGAATGTAATTGCGTCTTTTCTCGCCCTGCAATTTGCACATTAAATATGTCAAGAGTTCTCTTACTTATTTATTTAAGTAAACCTCATATCATTGTATGCTTACAAGCAATGGATAGAGTTGACACTGATATTGTTCCGACAATATATACAAACCGTGAGACCATTTGTATATCTGGTGGATACCTATGTTTGTTCATACAATATATGCTAACCTTGAGGCCCCTTTTCTACTGTCTAGTATTACTCTTCCCTGTAGGGGGCAGGAAGCACTAACATTGTCTATGATTAGTGGTAATGACGGATAACGGTAACGTCATTTGTTTCAATGGTCCAAATGACCATAGAAAAATTGTCCCAAGGTTAAGGCACCAATGAAAATCCACAGATACAGTACTTTCTAGAAATTCTCTGGTAAACCTCCATCAGGATGACATGGCTTGGGCCCAAAAAACAGATTTTGAGCAAAGCGAAAAATCTATTTTTGGATGAGATAGCCATGTCGTCCTGATGGACCCACCCTCCTTTTCTATAGAAAGGCCTTCGCAGAATCCCTCCCAAAATTACTATATCTGAAACACCATGCTCAATGCTACAAGGAATGACCGCCATCTTGATACTCAATAGTAGTATAGGAAATACGGTAACCTTGATAACGGCTCCCCTTGCAAAATTGCCACTCTTCCCCCTCGAGGCGAAAAAGCTATTCGGGGTGAAGATCGCTAGGTGTCGTATCAAGATATACGTCCCCTGATTTATGCGATATCCTTAAGGTAAATTCTCTGGGAATATCACTGTAGTTCATGTATCCCTTGGAAGCTACTATTAGGAACCTTCCATCAGGACGACATGGCTATCTCACCCAAAAATAGATTAGGGCTAGTCTTCCAGCTTCACCGAAAGTATAATCCCTATAAATAGAAAAAGGGTTTGTATTTAATGTTGCAACAATTCTAAATTTTAACAATTTTACAAGTAAGCACTGATTAATCTGGACTCCTGGAGAGGAAGCAATATAAAAATCAGGGGAGATTCATGAAAATAAATAATACTCAACAATTGTTTTTATCTGTTTATGAACACAATTAAAATGGAGAAAGATAAGGAATTGCAATCAGGAGTCACAAGTACTGGGTTTTATAAAAGAGAAATACAAGATTTTAATGACTTACCTGAGGCAGCTACTATGCACATTATATATAAGTATACTTCATTATTTCTGATTCCATTTCCTACTGAAAGATTTTCTGCAAAGTCCATCCATTGGACATAGGCATCACTAAGCATAAGTGACAGAGCTAGTTTCGTATAGAACTGAGGAGTCTGAATATAAAATACAAATATTACAAATCTAAATTCCTTATAACACTACTATAAAGTATATATGTTTTTCATTTAAAAGTGCTTACAACACTGAAAAAGAAAGATAGCCTTCAATTTCTTACCTAGTGTTATTCAGCTAAAAAAGAATTAATTTCTAACTACAGTAATAAAAATTTCTACTAATACAAACAAATAATTTTAAAACTACAAATTTTAGAGATAATTTGTATTTTTTCTAGATATACAACCCTCTGTTATTTATATGGGTTTACTCCCAAGTCATTTAGTTACGACCAGAATTAAAGTTGTGGGATTCTGGTAACACTGTACGGTTACCAGCTACCCTATCCACACTGAGGAGCGGCTGAGTCAGCGAGAGAGCTCCACTTCTCTCATGGTAAAGACTTGATGGGCAATTGAGGCGGAACATTCAAACCCTCGTCATTTATGTGAGGAGTCTTTCTTAGGTGTGATTAAGTCCCCTGTAGCAGGCGAGCGTCTGTCTAACCCTTAACCAAGATAAAAAAAAGATGAGATTTTATGACCGGCTCGTATGAGAGGCAAGGTTAAGGAATCAACCACAAGCAAGTGACAATGATACTACCCTATTCACAAGGAATATCACAAATTTTTAAGTAATTTGTATTTTTCCTAACATACTTACCGTGAACTACTTTCTTAGGAGGTACCTGGAATCTCCTCTCAACCGACCAGAGTTTTGTGTAGTTTACCCTACTTCCGTTTTCTGTGAGGATTACCCCAGTCGGAAGGATACGTGCCCTGAGGCTAGTCCCGAGCCAGGTCGCGTGTTAGCTTGGGTCTCGACCCTCAGTAAGTTCTTGGATGTTAAAAATTATCTAAGGGTCAGTAAGGCACTCGGGGAAGGAAGGGAGAACCATTACCCGAAAGTAGTTCTCGGTAAGTATGTTAGGAAAAATACAAATTACTTAAAAATTTGTGATTTGTTCCAACACAGAGACTTACCTCGAACTACTTTCTTAGGAGACTTAGGGAGTGTCTTCCTGACCTCTAGACCCATCTAATCCGGGCGACAAGGAACCTAGGTAGGAAACTAGGTTCTAAGATATCCGGAAAACGAAACGTAGGGAAAAACTACACAAAGAGCTCATGCTAGTGTCTAAGTACTCACCCTTAAAAATTCCACGATGCTGAGTCCTGTGACGAAGTTGTGAAGTCATGTCTTGTGCAGGTTCTATCTGGGTCTATCTCCGGGGCTCGGGAAAGGAAAGGGACAAGGGTGAAAGGAAACGAACCTGTGTCTCTTGGTTTTGCTACCCACGATTGTACCTGGGGCTTCACTGTTAAATCGCTTGGAGCGCGGAGATGACTGTCCCAATAGAGAACCCGTCTAGAGATTTCCTCAAGCAATCCTTGAGGTAATGAGATGTGAAGGTCAACTGGTTCGACCAGGTGCCTGCTCTAAGGATCTGGGCCACCGCCATGTTCTTCTCAAAAACCAGAGAGGTACTTAGACCCCTAATGTCATGGGGCCTGGGATTACTTGTCAGGGGAAGGCCCGCCTTGCTATAGGCCCTGACAATCACCTGTCTTAGCCAAAAGGAGATGGTATTCTTAGATACCTGCTTTTTCACTGTACCCGTGGAGACGAAGAGGTTTTTGATACCAGGGCGGAGATTAGCCGTCCGCTCAAGGTATTTCCTCACGGCTCTGACGGGGCACAACATCAAATCCTCCGGATTCCCTGACTGAGGAATCGCTGGCATTGAGAAGCCTTCGAACTTAGGATCCCAGACTGCTGGATTCTGTCTTTTAGCCACAAAAGAAGGGACGAACTTGAAGGAGACCTCACGCCATCCCTTCGTATGAGAGACTTCGTAGGACAACCCATGGATTTCTCCCACCCTCTTAGCTGAAGCCAAGGCCAACAAGAAGACCGCCTTGAGGGTGAGATCCCTGTCCACTATGTCCTTCAAGGGTTCGAACGGTGGTTCACCTAGCATTTTCAGTACTCTTGCCACATCCCACTGCGGCACCCTGGAGGTTTGCGGAGGGCATGCTTGTTCGAAGCTCCTAATGAGCATAGAGATATGCCTAGAGGAGCCCAGATCAATGCCCTTCAGAAGGAAAACTTGGCCCAAGGCTGCACGGACTCCCTTGATGGCTAGTATTGACATGCCCACCACGTCTCTGAAGTGTACGAGGAAATCCGCAATATCCGGAACCGAAGCTTTTAGAGGCTTGATATTTCTTGAGGAACACCATTTCGTGAAAGTGGTCCATTTCGCCTGGTAGACTGCTGCCGAAGACCGCCTCAGATAGCGCGACATCCTCTCAGCCGTTCCTGCCGAATATCCTTCCTTCCTTAGGAGACGCTCGATAGTCTCCAAGCGTGAAGGCGAAGAGACCGAGGATTGTCGTGGAACCTTTGGAAGTGTGGCTGCTGCAGAAGGTCTGGTCTGTCGGGCAGAGGCCACGGGGGAAGACACGCTAGGTCTTTTAGATCCGCGAACCACTCCCTCTCCGGCCACCAGGGCGCTACCAAAGTCATCCTTAGGTTGTAAGCTGCCCTTACCCTGTTGAGCACTTGCCTGATCAATGCGAAGGGAGGAAAAGCGTACATGTCGAGATTGTCCCATTTGTGCTGAAAGGCGTCCTCCAATGCCGCCTTTGGGTCTGGGACAGGAGAACAGATTACGGGGAGTTGTGCGTTCAGTCTGGTTGCAAAGAGATCCATCACCGGCGAACCCCATTTTTGAATGATGAGCCTTGCTACTTCTGGGTGAAGAGACCACTCGGTACCCACTACCTGGCCCATCCTGCTGAGCCCGTCGGCTAGGACATTCCTTTTCCCTGGAATGAACCTTGCTGAAATCACGATTTGTTCTGACTCGGCCCAATCCAGGATCTCCAACGTGAGATCCCACAACTCCTTCGACTTGAGACCTCCGTGTTTCTTTATGTACGCTACTACAGTGGCGTTGTCGCACATCAACGCCACTGTGTTTCCCCTTAGAAGATCTACGAACTGTAGGCACGCTTCTTGGACTGCCTTCATCTCTAGGACGTTGATGTGCTGTGCTTTCTCTTCTTACGTCCAAGAGCCTCTTGCTGACTTGCCGAGAAGGTGTGCCCCCCACCCCTCCTTGGAGGCGTCTGTAAAGAGACGCATCTCAGGGGGCTCGGCTGCGAAGGGCATCCCCGTGAGGGTATTCGCTCGATCCTGCCACCACTCCAGGGATTGTTTTGTCTCCAGAAGAACGGGAATTAACATGTAGGGGGACTCTAACTGGTTCCAGAGTCCCTTCAGGTTCCATTGTATGCTCCTGAGTCTGAGCCTCCCTTGGGGGATCAGGTAGTGAATGAGGCGAATACCCCGTTCGTGAGCCCACACGGGGACTGTCATGAAGATCCTCGTGAATACCTGGGGCGCTGTTGACAATCCGAAGCAGAGGGTCTTGGACTGCAGGATCTGGGTACCCCACTTCACCCGGAGAAACTTCCTGCTTGAGGGGTGGATATGGATTTGAAAATACGCGTCCTTGAGGTCTATGGACATCATGAAGTCCCCTTCCCTCAGGGACGGCAGGACCGACTTCGGGGTGTCCATCTTGAAGTCGGTCTTGCACACAAACTTGTTGAGGGCTGACAGATCTATCACCGGTCTCCAACCTCCCGTCGCTTTCTCCACCAGAAAGAGTTGGCTGTAGAACCCTGGGCCCGGTTGTAAGACCGTTTCCATCGCACCTTTTTCCAACATCGTGGATACTTCCTCCTGTAAGGCTGCCCTCTTCAAAGGGTCCTTGGGTGCTAGCCACTCCGCCCGACTGGCTGGAATCAGAGGAGGCGGTTTTGCCAGGAATGGTAGTCTGTAACCCTCCTTCAACACCGTTACTGTTCAGGGTTCCGCACCGTGGTCTTTCCATGCTTGCCAAAAATGTCTGAGGCATCCCCCAACCTGAGGCTTGGGCAGGAGTAGGGGGCCTCTCACCCTATCTCCTTCTGGAGGATCGACCTGAACGCCCTCTCCAGAAAGCTAAGTAGGACGTTCTAAACGAGGCAGGTGCTGTCGGAGCTCCTCTACAGGGGGGGCTGCGATGGTTGAGCCCAAGAGGTAGATGGGGCGTCTCTCCTCGTCCGGCTAGGAGAGGCTCGAGAAGCAGAGGGTCCATCCGACGTCGGTCTTCTGTAAGCGGGTCTCCTCATGGCTTGAGGTCTGGGACCGCTCACTTCCTTCCTCCTCATGACCTTCTCCATGATTTCATCCATTTGTTTCAAGGGAAAAAGCAAGTCACCCCACACGGGCAGGCTCCTCAAAGCCCTCGCTTCCCTGTCAGGGATTCTCCGGGATAGCTTGGTCAGGACCGTATCCCTTCTCCCAAGGACCCAGTTGGCCGATAGGGCAAGAGACTGGAACGTCAAGAACTTCAGTGTCCTTCCCCCGGAGATGATGAGTTCTTTCAGGAGGGCTTGATTCGCTGGGTCTGTCAAGTCGTAGGTGGCCTGGATACCCACCAGAGTTGATGCCCACCAGTCCAACCAGGAGGCGACGTTGACCAGGTCTTTAGACATCTCCTCCATCATCGTCGCCTCTGACTGGGAGAAACAAATCGGGGCTGAAGAGGCTCTGTCCTCCGGGGCACCCTGACCTAACACTTCAAGGGAGGCCTCCATCCTGCAGGCTCCCGGTCGCTGCCCCTCCGGCACATAATATTTGCTCTGGGACCTTAGACCCTGGAGTAATTTTGAGGCACTCTGGGATTTGGGGGCTTCGGCATTGCCCGCCACAACCTTGTCTACGTGAGTGAATCCCAGAACCACGTCCCTGGCCACAGGTAGCGCTAAGGAGGGTTTCTGCTGTACGGGGGCCTCCATTAAACGATTGAGGCTGGAACGCCAGGCATCCTCATCGGCGGGAACAGGCTCCTCGATCCTGTGATGCCGCCGTATGAGGCCTATAACCCTTCGATAGGCCGAATCCTCGGTTGGAGAACCCTCCGTGTCGCCGACCGCGCCCTCCGTCTGTAGCTGAGGCGCTGTCCCGACGGGCACCTCCGTCTGGCGCTGAGGTGCTGACTCGACGGGCACCTCCGTGTGGCGGTAAGGAGCTGTCTCGACGGGCACCTCCGCACTAGGTCTCGGCCCTGGGACGGGCACCGCCGTGTCGGCGAGAGCTTCCGTCCTTAACATGTCCTTCGACAATGAGGGTGAGGCTTCCGTGGGCTTGCCCGACGGAGGAAGCCGTCCCTGTGTATCCAAAGGTCGAGCCAATTTTGCTGACTCGACGAGGCTGCCCGTCCGAAAAAGAGACTCCCTCTGCTGGGCGGGTTGAGTCGGTTGTTTCGTGGCCTTACGCCTGTCTGAAGAGGTCCTTCCGCTCTCATCCTTCCGAGGGTCAAACCTGTGGCTGGAAGAGGGCCTTCTTGGAGAACCGTCTCTGGAACGCCAATTCGCAGAGCTCGGGATCGCAGCGAAGTCCGCGAGCTTCCTGCAGGGGACGAGGACCCATTCTTCTTTGGGAGACCTACTCCTCCTGTATTTCTTCCTCAATTCATCAACAAGCTACAAGAGCAAGAACGGGGCATGGACGAATACAAGTTCCGCTGGAGGAATCCCGAGGACGGGACAGGCGACCAGCCTTTGTTGCCACTGTCTGCCATTCTCCCTGCAAGCGGGGAGACTGGACAGCGGCTGGTGGAGAAAATCCCCTCGAAAGGCAAAGTTGCTCAATACCTGGTGGAGAAACTCTCCCTCATAAGGGAAAATTGCTCAACACCTGGTGGAGGTTAACTTTCTCAGAAGGTAAAGTTGCTCAACACCTTGTGGAGGTTAACTCTTTCATGGAAGGAAAAATTGCTCAACACCTGGTGGAGGTTTACTTTCCCTCAGGAGGGAAGTTGCTCAACACCTGATTGAGGTTTACTCTCCCTCATAAGGGAAAGATGCTCAACACCTGGTGGGGGTTAACTCTCTCTCAGAAGGGAAAGTTGTTCAACACCTAGTGGAGGTTTACTTTCCCTCAGAAAGGAAAGTTGCTCAACACCTAGTGGAGGTTACATCTCAGAAGGGAAAGTTGCTCAATACCTTGTGGAGGTTACCTCGTGGAAAGGAAGGTTTAGTGGAGGTTTACAGTACTCTCCCTCAGAAGGGAAACTTGCTCAACACCTGCTGAAGATTAACTCTCTCTCGGAAGGGAAAGTTACTCAACACCCGGTAAGGGTTAACTCTCTTTTGGAAGGGAAAGTTTAAACACCTCGTGGAAGTTAACTCTCTTGGAAGGGAAAGCTGGTCAACACCTGGTGGAAGTTAACTCTCTCAGAAAGGAAAGTTGACCAACACCTGGTGGAGGTTAACACTCTTGGAAGTGAACGTTGCTCAACACCTGGTGGAGGTTAACACTCTTGGAAGTGAACGTTGCTCAACACCTGGTGGAGGTTAACTCTCTCTCTCGGAGAGGAAAGATGCTCAACACCTGATGGAGGTCAACTCTCTCTCAGAAGGGTATTGTACTCAACACCTGGTGAAGGTTTATTCTCTCTTGGAGGGGAAATTTGTTAAACACCTGGTGGAGTTTAACTCTCTCTCAGAAGGGAAAGTTTCTCAATACCTGGTGGAGGTTAACTTCCTCTCTCAGAAGGGAAAGTTGCTCACCATTGCTCAACACCTGTTGAAGGTTAACTCTCTCTCAGAAGGAAAGTTGCTCAACACCTGGCGGAGGTTAATTCTCTCAGAAAGGAAAGTTGCTCAACACATGCTGGAGGTTAACTCTCATGGAAGGGGAAGTTGCTCAACACCTTGTGGAGGTTTACTATTCCTCAGAAGGGAAAGTTGCTCAACACCTGGTGGAGGTTAACTCTCTCTCAGAAGGGAAAGTTGTTCAACACTTAGTGGGGGTTTACTCTCCCTCAGAAAGGAAAGTTGCTCAACACCTAAAGGAGGTTAACTCTCCCTCCAAATGGAAAGTTGCTCAACACCTGTGGAGGTTAACTCTCTCTCCAAAGGGGAAGTTGCTCAACACCTGGTGGAGGTTAACTCTCCCTCAGAAAGGAAAGTTGCTCAACACCTGGTGGAGGTTAACTCTCTCTCACAAGGGAAAGTTGCTCAACACCTGGTGTGAAGGATTACTCTCCCTCAGAAGTGAAAGTTGCTCGACACCTGGTGGAGGTTAACTCTCCCTCGAAAGAGAGTTGCTCAACACCTGGTGGAGGTTAACTCTCCCTCGAAAGAGAGTTGCTCAACACCTGGTTGAGGTTTACTCTCTCTCTCAGAAGGGAAAGTAGCTCAATACCTGGAGGAGGTTAACCCTCGTAAGGAAAAGTTGCTCAATACCTGGTGAGGGTTCTCTCTCTCTCTCGGAAAGGAAAGTTGTTCAACAACTGGTGGAGGTTTACAGTACTCTTCCTCAGAAGGAAAATTTGCTCAACACCTGGTGGAGATTAACTCTCTCTCTCTCTCTCTCTCTCTCTCTCTCTCTCTCTCTCTCTCTCTCTCTCTCTCTGTGCCGGTGAGTGAATACACTTGTGCGACCCTAAGAATATCCTGATTTAACACGGATAACAAAAGGCTATTGAGTGCAATATAGCTACAAGTTTTCGTGAATAGTCGGTGATTAGTTTGAGGTCAGAAAAGTGGGATTAAAACGTCGGCATAGGATAGTTATCTTGTGAATTACTAAAAATCTGATCAAGATGGCGCTCTATAATACAGGCAAGGCTTGGAGGAACATTGCTGCAGTCAGCAAAAGTAAATTCCATGAGTTGGCAAAACAAGAGCTCCACCGTCTGATAACAGAGGTCACTAGTAACTCCAACCAGTGTGACGGAAAAATATTCGCAGACATATTGAAACAATATATATGATCCAATAAACTGGAGCAAATCTGCGGAAAACATCAGCAAAATAATAAAAGAAATTCCAAGGAAGATCCAAGTGATAAAGAGACTTATAAAGAAAGTTTACATCAATCAACACATTCCATCAAAGAACAATAAGAAGTCCAATATGGTGAATATGCTGATTGATGCATTGGGAAAAAGAATGCCAAAATGGTGTAATACATATAAGATATGGTATTCCATTAATAATCCTCAACAACTGATTAGCAAATGTGATGCCTGCCATGTTCCAACACACCCTACATGTGCTGAAATACAGCAAAAAATAAAAAATAGACACACAAAGGTATTCTTCTCAACATGCTTAGTCTGGATAGAAAATATAATTAAGTCGAGACTAAATCTGCAAATAGTTGAAGATAAAGAAGAGGAAGAAGCAGAAGAAGAAGAACAAAAAGAAGAAGAAGAAGAAGAGAAAAATGAACAGGATATATGTAAGGATGCAGAGGAAATCATTGATATAACTTATGATGCCATCCAACAACATACTTATGAAGAAATAAATTATCAGATGGAAACAAATAATAGACCCAAGAAACTCTACCCGGACCTACATACTTTTAGGGAAGAGCAAGAACAAGAAAAAAAAGAAAAGAAAGATATAGTCTGCAATTTGCTGAAAAGAGGGAATTGCAGATATGGCGAAAGATGCTACTACAAGCATCCAAAGATATGCCAGAATTATGAAATATATGGTAAATGTGCGTATTTAGATGGATATGGAGACGAATGCAGAGATCTCCATCCAAAAATATGCAAAAACCTAAAAGAAGGAAAAGGATGCAGTTTCAAAAAAAAATGTTGATATATGCATCCTGCAACCATGAATGAAAGTAAGAAAACTCAGCAACCTGAAAAGAAAAATGAAACAAAAAAAGAAACAAAAAAGCAGGCCGCGTATATACCGCGCTATGCACCAAAGGCCCCAAGATATGAGGCCTTTCAACCCAAATATCACAAATTTTAAGTAATTTGTACTTTTCCTAACATACTTACCTCGAACTACTTTCTTAGGAGTACCTGGGATCTCCTCTCATCCGACCAGAGTTTTGTGTAGTTTACCCTACTTCCATTTTCTGTAAGGGCTAACCTCAGGCGGAATGATACGTGCCCTGAGGCTAGGCCCGGGTCAGGAAGTGTGCTAGCTTGGGTCTCGACTCTCAGTAAGTTCTTGGTTGTTTAGTTACTTAAAGGGTCAGTAAGGCACTCGGGGACGGAAGGGCGGGCCATTACCCGAAAGTAGTTCGAGGTAAGTATGTTAGGAAAAATACAAATTACTTAAAATTTGTGATTTGTTCCAACATGGAAACTTACCTCGAACTACTTTCTTAGGAGACTTACACTTTCGGAGGTGGGAATGTCCTTCTTGACCCCTAGACCTAGCTACGCAGGATGAAATGGAACCTAGAAAGGGGGCTAGGTTCGGAGGCGGCCAGAAAACGAAACGTAGGAGAAACTACACAAAGAGCTCATGTTAGTGTCTAAGTAACTCACCTGTGCAAGAATTCCTCGAAGATGTGTCCTTTGATGATGTTGTGACTTGAGGTCTTGTGCCGGCTCTACCTGAGTCTATCCCGAGGGAAAAAAGGGTGAAGGAAGAACAAGGGGTTTTAAGGAAACCTGTGTCTCTTGGTCTTACTACCCACAATTGTACCTGGGGCTATACCGTTAAATCGCTTGGATGACCGTTCCTATAGAGAACCCGTCTAGGGACTTCCTCGAGCATTCCTTCAGGTAGTGTGTAGTGAAGGTAGACTGGTTAGACCAGGTGCCTGCTCTTAGGATCTGTGCCACTGCCATGTTCCTTTTGAAAGCTAGGGAGGTACTTAGACCCCTAATGTCATGGGGCCTGGGTTTTCCCGGCAGGGGAACGCCTGCACTGCTATAGGCCCTGATAATCACCCCTCTTAGCCAGAAGGAGATAGTGTTCTTCGAAACCGGCTTTTTCACTGTACCTGTGGAGACGAAAAGGCTCTTGATGCCAGGACGGAGATTAGCTGTCCTCTCCAGGTATTTCCTTATGGTTCTGACAGGACACAACCTCAAGTCCTCCGGATTACCTGAACGAGGAATTGCTGGTATTGAGAAGCCCTCAAACCTGGGATCCCACACTGCTGGATTCTGGGTCTTAGCCACAAAAGTCGGGACGAACTTGAAGGAAATCTCATGCTAACCCTTCGCGTGTGAGACCTCGTAAGACAGTCTGTGAATCTCACCCACCCTCTTAGCTGATGCCAGTGCCAACAGAAAGACAGCCTTGAGGGTGAGGTCCCTGTCCACTATGTCTTTCAGGGGTTCAAACGGGGGTTCACTTAACATCTTCAGGACTCTCGCCAAATCCCACTGCGGCACTCTGACGGCTTGAGAGGGACATGCTTGTTCGAAGCTCTTGATGAGCATTGAGATATGTCTCGAGGAACCCAGATCGATACCCTTCAGGAGGAAGACTTGGCCTAAGGCTGCACGGACTCCTTTGATGGCCGGGATAGACATACCAACTACGTCCCTGAGGTGTACCAGGAAGTCCGCAATCTCCGGAATAGAGGCCCTCACAGGCTTGATGTTTCTGGAGGACCACCACTTCGTAAAGGTGGTCCACTTAGCCTGGTACACAGCTGCCGATGAATGCCTCAGATATCCCGACATCCTTTCGGCCATTCTTGCTGAATAGCCTTCCTTCCTCAGGAAACGCTCGATAACCTCAACGCGCGAAGGCGGAGGGACCGAGGATTGTCGTGGAACCTTTGGAAGTGGGGTTGCCGCAGCAGGTCCGGCCTGTCTGGAAGAGGCCACGGGGGAAGACACGCTAGTTCTTTTAGGTCGGCGAACCACTCTCTCTCCGGCCACCAGGGTGCTACCAAAGTCATCCTTAGGTTGTGGGCCGTCCTCACCCTGTTGAGTACCTGTCTGAGCAATGCGAAAGGGGGAAAGTCGTATACATCTAGATTGTCCCACCGGTGTTGGAAGGCGTCCTCCAACGCCGCTTTTGGGTCTGGGACAGGAAAACAGAATACAGGGAGTTGTGCGTTCAGTCTTGTTGCGAAGAGATCCATCACTGGCGAACCCCATTTCTGGATGATGAGCTTGGCTACCTCTGAGTGCAGGGACCACTCGGTTCCCACCACTTGACCCATCCCACTGAGTCCGTCGGCCAGGACGTTTCTTTTCCCAGGAATGAACCTCGCTGTGATCGTGATCTGTTCTGACGTGGCCCAATCCAGGAGTTCCAGCGTGAGATCGCACAGCTCCCTCGATTTCAGTCCTCCCTGCTTCTTTATGTATGCTACTACTGTGGCGTTGTCGCACATCAGCGCCACGGTGTTTCCCCGTAGAGGGTTGACGAACTGTAGGCACGCCCTTCGAACCGCCCTCATCTCTAGGATGTTTATGTGTTGTGCCTTTTCTTCCTCTGTCCAACTGCCTCTTGCTGACCTTTCGAGGAGATGGGCACCCCATCCCTCCTTGTAAGCGTCTGTGAAGAGAAGCATCTCGGGGGGCTCGGCTGCGAAGGGCATCTCCTTGAGGGTGTTTGTCCGGTCTTGCCACCACGCTAGGGCTTCTTTCGATTCTGGGAGAACGGGAACCACCTTGTGGGGGGAATCTATCTGGTTCCAGAGTCCCTTCAGATTCCACTGGACGTTCCTGAGTTTGAGTCTCCCTTGGGGAACCAGTTTCTCCAATGACACGAGGTGACCTATTAACCTCTGCTAGTCCTTTGCTCTCCTGCATTGTCCCGGCAAGAAGGGGCGGAGGATTTGGTCCAAGTTGGTCAGCCTCTCTTCCGACGGAAAGGCTCTCACTAAACGGGAATCCAGGACCATCCCTAGATAAGTCATCCTGGTGGAGGGTGACAGATGAGACTTCTCCAGGTTGATGGTGATGCCCAGAATCTTGCAGAACTGCAGTAGCTTCGCGCCTTGATCCCTCAAAACTTCCTCTGAGGATGAAAGGAGCAACCAGTCGTCTAGGTAACGAATCAGGCGGATGCCCCGTTCGTGAGCCCACACTGAGACTGTTGCGAAGACCCTCGTGAAGACCTGAGGCGCTGTGGCTAGTCCGAAGCAGAGGGACCTGAACTGCAATGTCTGGGCACCCCACTTCACCCGAAGATACTTCCTGCTGGAGGGGTGAACTGGGATTTGAAAATAAGCGTTCTTGAGGTCTATGGACATCATGAAGTCCCCTTCCCTCAAGGACTCCATGACTCCATGACCGACTTCGCGGTGTCCATCTTGAAGTTGGTTTTGTACACAAACTTGTTGAGGGCCGAGAGGTCTATGACCGGTCTCCAACCTCCCGTTGCCTTCTCCACCAGGAAGAGCCGACTGTAGAAGCCCGGGCCCGGCTCCCGTACCGTTTCCATTGCTCCCTTTGCCAACATCGTGGAAACGTCCTCTTGCAAGGCTGTCCTCTTCAAGGGGTCCTTGGGAGCCAACCACTCCGCCCGAATGGCTGGAATCAGGGGCGGAGGTTCTGCCAGAAACGGTAGCCTGTACCCATCCTTTAACACTGTTACTGTCCACGGGTCTGCTCCGTGGTTTTCCCATGCTTGCCAAAAAAGTCTGAGGCATCCCCCCACCTGAGGCTTGGGCAGGAGTAGGGGGCCTATCTCCCTATCTTCTTCTGGAGGAACGACCTATACGCCCCCTCCTGGAGGCCAAGAAGGAAGTTCTAAAGCAGGCTGGAGCTGATGCTGCTCCCTTACGGGAGGGCTGGGACGGCTGCAACCAAGGAGCTGCTGGGGAGTCTCTCCTGTGCTGGTTAGACGAGGCTCGAGGAGTAGCAGGACCATCGGACGCAGGCCTCCTGTGGATGGGTCTCCGCGGTGCTTGAGGTCTGGGAACACTCACATCCTTCCTCTTCAAGACCTTCTCCATGATGTCCTCTGTCTCCTTCAGGGGAAAGAGGACGTCTTCCCATAGGGGCAGGCTCCACAGGGCCCTCGCTTCCCTGTCCGGTATTCGCCTCGACAACTTGCTCAGGACAGTGTCTCTCCTCCGAAGCACCCAGTTGGCTGATAGGGCTAGGGACTGGTAAGACAAGAACTTCAACGCTCTACCTCCCGA
This sequence comes from Palaemon carinicauda, assembly GCF_036898095.1. NCBI lineage: Eukaryota > Metazoa > Arthropoda > Malacostraca > Decapoda > Palaemonidae > Palaemon > Palaemon carinicauda. Next base: position 144,061,386 of record NC_090725.1, read on the forward strand.
GATAATTAGCTCCTTCAGGAGAGCCTGATTCCCCAGAACTGAGAGGTCGTAGGAGGATTGAATACCTACGAGCCTGGAAGCCCACCAGTCTAGCCAAGAGGAGACGTTCGCTAGGTCTTTCGCCAACTCCTCCATCATCGTAGCCTCTGACTGGGAGAAGCAGATTGGGGCTGATGAGGCTCTGTCTTCCGGGGACCCTTGGCCTAAAACTTTGAGGGAGGGCTCTAACTTGCAGGCCCCTGGACGCTGTCCCTCTGGCAGATAGAATTTACTCTGGGACCTCAGTCCCTGGAGCAACTTCAAGGAGCTCTGAGATTTGGGGGCCTCTGCATTGCCCGCCACAATCTTGTTGACGTGAGCTCTACCTAGCCTCACGTCCTTGGCCACTGGAAGAGCCAACGGCGCCCTCCGCTGGACGGGGGCCTCCATTAGCCTATTGAGGCTAGAGCGCCAGGGATTCTCGTCGGAGGGTTCAGGCTCCTCAATCCGATGGTGTCGTCTAATGAGGCCTATTACCCTCCTGTAAGCCGAGTCCTCCGCTGGGGGGCCCTCCACGTCGTCGTCGATGTCCTCCGTCTGGCGGCCTACTTCTCTAGGAGGAATCCCTCTGACGGATGCCTCCACGTAAGGCTCTGGACGCAGGACGGGCATTACCGTGGCGGCAAGGACCTCCGTCCTCTGTCTGTCCTTCGTCATGGAGGACGATGCTTCCGTGGGCTTGCCTGACGGAGGAAGCCGTCTCTCCTTCTCCAGGGTTCGTGGTGCTACTTTTGAGGGCACGACGAGGCTGCCCGTCCGAGGGGGCAACTCCCTCCGCTGGGCGGATTGAGTCGGAACCCTCGCGGTCTTACGCCTGTCGGAAGAGGTCCACGAGTCTCTCCGTGGTTCTAGCTTGTGGCTGGAGGAGAACCTTCCTGGAGACTTGTCTCTGGGTCGCCAACCTGAAGTCCTCCACGAGCGTGCTGACGACGTCGGTGCTGGGGGAGAGCGCGGGCGCTCTACGCTGGGGAACCAGGATCCGAGGCCTTCCTCCAACCTCAACGGGGACCTACAGGGCGTCCTAGGAGGCACCCATTCGAGGGGATCCGCCGCCGGTGAGTCTTCCTTCTCGGGGGCGCCTTCAGCTGCGGAGGTACCTGAAAACCAGCCCATGAAGCGGGCGAAGAGACAGGGACAGTTTTACTCCACATGGGATCATCAGACGAGACGTGACCGCAAGCACCAGGGCATCGTCTCTAGGACCCCCAATAAACTCACCTTCAGGCCCCCCACTTGCCTGGAAGATGCTGCTACCCCACTATCATGAATAACAGACTCTTGGGGAAGAACTTCTGTCTTCTTCCCCGCAACGGACTTACCTCGTCCCCTACTCTGGGTAGGGGAAGATGGAAGGGAAACTCTACTCGACGATCATTCTGGAGACGTAAAGGGCGAAGAGGTGGTAGCCTTCTTGGGCGACCGCTTGGCAGACTTCTTCTTCTTGGTACCGAATCGTACCCACTGCACCTCACTCCAAGAATCGCACTCCGGACACGTGTCCGACGGGGAACACACTCTACCCCTGCACGACGAGCACAATTAACGAGGGTCTACCTCCGGCTTAGAAAGAAAAGCACCACACGATTTCCCGGCTCTAGGCCCAGGACAACGGCGGGGATGCTCCTTCACACACTATCGCAACACCGCAAGACACAGGAACTCAGCGGGAAAGGGTAATAAGGACAAGGTTAACATGTGAGAACGTGGGAACACAAGGGAAGGACAAGGTTAACACGCGGGGACACGAAGGGATAGCACAGGGATACCACGTGGGAGCCACGCGGGACACAAAGGAGTCAGGGACACAAAGAGTCGCACTGAGATAAGGAGAGCGTCGAGATGATATCGCGACACGACCAAAGAACTTACTGAGGGTTGAGATCCAAGCTAGCACGCTTCCTGACCCGGGCTAGCCTCAGGGCACGTATCCTTCCGCCTGAGGTTAGCCCTTACAGAAAACCGAAGTAGGGTAAACTACACAAAACTCTGGTCGGATGAGAGGAGATCCCAGGTACTCCTAAGAAAGTAGTTCGAGGTAAGTTTCCGTGTTGGAACAAATGCACATTTAGAGCCCAACTACAAAGAATGCATCTATAATGCCAGGGGTTGGTGCAGATATGGGGATAATTGCAGGTATACACACAAAAATAAATATGAAGGCGAAAGAGCAAATATAATAGAAAAGTTTGATTTTTTAATGGCAGAATTCCTGGAAATGAAGAAAAGAACATCATATCAGAAGAGGAAGGAAGCATGGGAGAATCCATATTATTATAAATATTAAATAATAGGGATGAAACACAAACCATAATAGTGATGAATGCACAGGGTTTAGTCACGAGTAACTCCAAAAGGAAAATAGAGTTCTTAGAAGAACTAACCCAAATTGAATAAAATAGATATATTAAATATAAGTGAAACATGGTATTCCCAAGAGACTGGCAGTGATGACCAGATAAAGGGTTTCCAAACTTATAGATCAGACAGAACAAATAGGAATCAAGGGGGAACTGCAATATATGGAAGAGACACAAATCAAGGAAAAGTTTGTGAAAAATACAGCAACACAGAATGTGAATTGATTGCGGTAGAATTTGAATTTGAAAAACTAGTGAATTTTGTAGTTTACAGACCCCCAAATACTAAGGAGTTTGACATAATGATAGAAAAAATAGATGATATATGTAGAAACCATAAAGACTGGAATATACTCCTATCCGGAGATTTTAACTTTCCTTTCGTGGATTGGAAAGAACGGATAGAAGAAAGTGGTTGTATGTATACATTTAAAAAAGAGAGTAATAGTAGCGCAGAAGATAAGAGGCAATTTGAAAAGCTTCAAGATATGCTATTAGAACATAATATGCAACAAATAAACCACATTCCAACAAGAAAGGAAAATGTCCTAGATCTAGTATTTGTGAATGAGGTGAATTATGTTAAAGAAATAATAGTGAATAACACGGGAATTTCAGACCACAATGTCATAGAATCAATAGTCCATTCCAAGGCAAGTGATCGCAGAATTAATCAAAGCACAAAACGTTGGGAAGGATATGGAAAATATAATTTTTTTAGTAAGAATATAAAATGGTCAGAAATAAATGAAAAACTGAATAAAGAATGGAAAAATGTATTTGTAAGTTATAATATACAGGTAAATACGGACATACTGTACAAAATACTGGAGAAAATTGTTGTAAAATATGTACCAAAAAAAAAACAATAAACAAAAGACATGCATACCAAGAGACAGAAGGATCTTATTTCAGAAAATTAGAAAATGGAAGAAAAATCTTGCAAAAGAAAAAAATGTGTGGAAAATGATGGCAATAAAATGTACGATAGAAAATGCAGAACAAAAGATTATACTGTCGAAAGAAAATGAAAAAAGGGACTTGGAAGAAAGGACACTTCAATATATAAAAAAAAAAAACCAAAGTACTTTACTCCTATGCAAAAAAGATGAATAAAGGGAGATTACAAATAGGCCCTCTAAGAATTGAAGGACGGCTAACGAATGAAAAATATGAAATATGCAACATATTAGCAGAAAAATATAGGAGTGAGTTCACGCCAAGAATTGTGAATGAGAATAATGAAACAAAAATAAGAAAAGAAAATGTTGAATATCTAACGGATATACAGTGAACCCTCGCTACTTAGCGGTTCGATCATCGCGGATTCACCACTTCGCGGATTTTTTTCATAACGCATGTATATACAAAAATCGCGGATTTTCCGGAAATTTCAAAAATACCGCGATGTGACCGATGGTGCGAGATTGGAGAAAGTAAGGAAAATTGAATCATGATTAATTTTCAATATAAATGAAACTTTGAGGAGCAACAAAGATATCATTTGTTAGAGAGATAGAGAGAGGTAAGGAATGGGAGGTAGTGAAAAGTAGCCCACAGAGAGAGAGAGAGAGAGAGAGAGAGAGAGAGAGAGAGAGAGAGAGAGTGTGTGTGTGTTGTTTTAAATGTAACAAACAAAAAAATTTTATAGGTTATAACACATTGGTGCTTATGTAATATGATATTTTAATTATAAAATAAATTTTTGAATATACTTACCCGGTGAATATATAATAGCTGAGCCTCCGGCGGCTCGACAGAAAAAACACAAAAACTCGCGAGCGATCGCTATGAAGGTTGCGGGTGTGCCCACTAGCGCCAACTATCGGCCAGATACCGCATATACATGTAAACAGACCCAATTCTTCTCATCCCGCTGGGTCTCTATCGGGGAGGAAGGGGGGGCCTTTAATTTATATATTCACCGGGTAAGTATATTCAAAAATTTATTTTATAATTAAAATATAATTTTTAAATATTTAACTTAGCCGGTGAATATATAATAGCTGATTCACACCCATGGTGGTGGGTAGAGACCAGAGTTAATTAAGTTTACAGCGTATATGCTTAGAGTTTTTGACAGTTATATCATAACAAAACCCAAATATATATAGGTACCTGGTAAGGAAGTTGACTTAGACGATTACTCTGCCATATTAGTCTGTCTTCCTCACGAAGCCCAGCGATCCTCTTAGGATGCTGAAAGACTCCCAGGAGCTGAAGTATCAAGGGCTGCAACCCATACAACAGGACCTCATCAAACCCCTAATCTGGGCGCTCTCAAGAAATGACATTTGACCACCCGCCAAATCAAAAAAGGATGCGAAAGGCTTCTTAGCCTTCCGTACAACCCAATTAAAAAACATTTCAAGAGCAGATTAAAAGGATATTGGAATTAAGGGAATGTAGTGGTAGAACCCTTACCCACTACTGCATTCGCTGTAACGAATGGACCCAGTGTGTAGCAGTCCTCGTAAAGAGTTTGGACATCTTTTAAGTAAAATGATGCGAATACCGACTTGCTTCTCCAAACGGTCGCGTCCATAATACTTTGCAGAGATTTATTTTGCTTAAAGGCCACGGAATTTGCTATAGCTCTTACTTCGTGCGTCTTAACCTTAAGCAAGCATCGGTCTTTTTCATTCAAGTGAGAATGAGCCTCTCGTATTAAAAATCTGATAAAATATGACAAAGCATTCTTTGACATAGGCAATGATGGTTTCTTAACTGAGCACCATAATGCCTCAGATCCACCTCGTAAGGACTTAGTACGAGCTAAGTAGAACTTAAGAGCTCTAACTGGACACAGCACTCTTTCAAGTTCGTTGCCTACGATCTCTGACAGGCAAGGTATATCAAAAGACTTAGGCCAAGGACGAGAAGGCAGTTCATTTTTGGCCAGGAAACCAAGTTGAAGTGAACATGTGGCTTTTTCTGTAGAAAAGCCGATGTTCTTACTGAAGGCATGAATTTCACTGACCCTTTTAGCCGAAGCCAAGCACACTAGGAAAAGCGTCTTGAGGGTGAGATCCTTCAGGGAGGCTGAATGTAATGGCTCAAACATGTCTGACATGAGGAACCTTAGGACCACGTCTAAGTTCCATCCAGGAGTTGCCAAACGACGTTCCTTAGAGGTCTCGAAAGACTTAAGGAGATCTTGGAGATCTTTATTGTTGGAAAGATCTAAGCCTCTATGACGAAAGACCGAAGCCAACATGCTCCTGTAGCCCTTAATCGTGGGAGCTGAGAGGGAGCGAACATTTCTCAGATGTAAAAGAAAATCTCCGATTTGGGCTACAGAGGTACTGGAAGAGGACACAGATGCTGGCTTGCACCAGTCTCGAAAGACTTCCCACTTCGACTGGTATACTCTGATGGTAGAAGCTCTCCTAGCTCTCGCAATCGCACTGGCTGCCTCCTTCGAAAAGCCTCGAGCTCTTGAGAGTCTCTCGATAGTCTGAAGGCAGTCAGACGAAGCGCGGGGAGGCTTTGATGAACAATCTTTACGTGGGGCTGACGTAAGAGATCTACCCTTAGAGGAAGACTTCTTGGAATGTCTACCAGCCATTGAAGTACCTCGGTGAACCACTCTCTCGCGGGCCAGAGGGTAGCAACCAACGTCAACCTTGTCCCTTCGTGAGAGGCGAACTTCTGCAGTACCTTGTTGACTATCTTGAATGGTGGGAATGCATATAAGTCCAGATGAGACCAATCCAGTAGAAACGCGTCTATGTGGATTGCTTCTGTATCTAGGACTGGTGAGCAATAGATTGGTAACCTTTTGGTCAACGAGGTGGCAAAGAGGTCTATGGTGGGTTGACCCCAAGTAGCCCAAAGACTCTTGCCCACGTCCTTGTGGAGGGTCCATTCCGTGGGTATCACCTGACCCCTCCGACTGAGACAGTCTGCCAAGACGTTCAAGTCCCCCTGGATGAATCTCGTCAACAGGGAGATGCCTCGATTTCTTGACCATATGAGAAGGTCCCTTGCGATCTCGTACAGCGTGAGGGAGTGTGTGCCTCCTTGCTTGGAGATGTACGCCAAAGCTGTGGTGTTGTCTGAGTTGACCTCTACCACTTAGTTTCGAAGAAAGCTTTTGAATTTCATCAAGGCCAAGTGGACTGCTAATAGCTCCTTGCCGTTGATGTGCATGCTCTTCTGACTTGAGGTCCACAGACCCGAGCATTCCCGACCGTCCAGGGTCGCACCCCAACCCAAATCCGACGCGTCTGAGAACAACACGTGGTTTGGGTTCTTGACTGCTAGGGATAGTCCCTCTCTCAGACTGATATTGCTGTCCCACCATTTCAGGCATGCCTTTACTGGTTCGGAGACTGGGAATGATACCGTCTCTAACGTCTTGTCCTTGTTCCAGTGAGAGGCTAGATGGAACTGGAGAGGCCGAAGGTGTAGTCTCCCTAGCGAGACAAACTGCTCCAGGGATGAGAGAGTCCCTACGAGACTGTTCCAACTCCTGACTGAACAAACGTTCTCTTTTCAGCATTAGTTGGACTTTGAGCAGGGCTTGTTCTATTCGGGTGGCAGACGGAAAAGCCCGAAAAAACTGGACTGCGAATCTCCATCCCCAAATATAGAATAATCTGGGATGGGATCAGTTGGGACTTTTCTAGGTTGACCAAAAGTCCCAACTCCCTGGCCAGACTCAACGTCCAATGTAGATCCTGCAGACAGCGAAGACTGGACGATGCTCTGAGAAGCCAGTCGTCCAAGTACAGGGAGGCTCGGATTCCCGATAGATGGAGGAATTTTGCCACATTCCTCATGAGCCTCGTAAACACGAGAGGAGCAGGACTGAGGCCTAAGCACAGGGCTCGAAACTGGAACCCCACATTCCTGTAAACAAACCTCAGAAACGGTTGGGAATCCGGGTGTATAGGAATGTGGAAGTATGCATCCTGAAGGTCGAGAGAGACCATCCAGTCGCCTTCCATTAATGCTGTCAAGACAGCCTGGTAGACTTCATCATGAAGTTTGTCTTGACAATGAACACCTTGAGCGCACTTGCCTCTTGCGTACTCCTGCAGTGAACGTGGCTGCCAGATCATTGGAGCCATCCCTGATAGACTTGTTCCTGCAGAGAACGTGGCTGTCAGAATATTGGAGCCATCCCTGATAGCCTTGTTTATGCATGACATAATTGTACAGCAAAACTTCAAACGCTCGAAAAAACTCCTAACAGGAGATGGTCTAGCTCTGAAGCCGACCATAAAATCTTGGAGCGTCTCATGGTCAGGCGCCAGGGAGAGTCTATGAGGTTTGAGAAGTCTATCTGGGCAGAGGCAGGAACTCCCAAGCCGAGAACTTCTCCCGTGTCATACCAGACTCTCGCTCTATAAGCCAGCTTAAAAGTAGGGAAAGCAAAGGCTGTCTCCCCCAAACTCCTCCTGGTGATTAACCAATTGCCTAGCAAACGTAAAGCTCTCTTAGAAGAGCGAGAGAGCACTAGCTTAGAAAACAACGGCTTCGAAGTAGCTAGGCCTAGTGTAAACTCTGACGTTTAGGCGAACGAGGAGCAGCAGTTACAAAAAGATCCGGACAAAGATCCTTAAAAATCAGCATGATTTATTTAAAGTCCATAGAGGGCTGAGCAGCTTTAGGCTCCTCTCCGTCTGACAGAGTCCTCAAGGGAATATCAGTAGGAGGGGGATCAGCAACTTCCTCATCTGAAGGAACCTTGTCCGACAATTGCCGAGTCTCAAGCAAGGGAGAGACCTGCCGTGGTGGCAATGCTTGACAAGCAGAGTCCACACGCAAAGGAGCAACAGTAGCAGTCAAGGACGCTATGTCATGTAACTGCTTAAAGGACTGACCAGCAACAACAACAGGTGCGGGAGGACGCTCGACATCAACTCGAGACTGCCTTGACTGCCTAGACTGAGCAGTCAAAACAACTCTTGACTGCGGTGCTTGACGCTCAACGTCAAAACAAGTCAACTATGCTGGTTGGCGAACGTCCTGAACGTCAACAAGAGCAAGCGGCAGCGGCTGAACGTCCACAAGCGGCTGAGAGTCAACACGGGACTGCATCGAGTGAGGCTCTACAAAACATGATTGACGTGACTTTGTAACGTCAATGTCAACAGGACGAGCAAAGGCTCGTTTGGGCGGCTGACGGCCAGGATCTCGATCAGCTAAGCGGCGAGGATCATCGTGAACCTGCTCAGCAGAATAGTCCTCCATAAGAAAGGCAAGCTTATTCTGCATGTCTTGCAGTACAACCCATTTAGGATCAACGGGAATGGGTGCGGTAAGAGACTAGGGTAACGTCTGTGACTGCAAAACCTTGCCTACAAAAAGACTCTCGGAGCCTGTGTTACGCTTTTGTTTAGGCGGCGAGCAGTCTTCCGATGACTGCATAGGGTCAGAGCTGTCCCAATGGCTACAACCAGGACGCTGGACCTGTCCTAAAGGGACTGACTTTCGCTTAAAGGGCCTCGAAACCTTGCTCCACGGTTTCTTACGCGAAAAGCCTTCGGATGACGAGGAGAAAATCGTCTCGCTCATCTTATGGTAGGGGCGGTCTTGATGAGACACGCCTGAAACCATAGAGGGAACGTCTGTTCGCTGATCAAGCCCTCTCGAACCCATAAGTCGTACGACATTACTTCTCCCCTGGGCTTGGGAGCTTGCAAGAGGTCCCGGACTAGGCGAACGACAGGCACGAACAGACGAACCCTCGGTCGCAACACTGATAACACTTTGCGCAATTATCACTTTATCACTACGATTTTCTGTTTTGCACTTACTTCACTGAAATCGAATTTTTCAACAATTCACATTAGGCATGAATAAAACTGATTTCTACCTGAAGCACGCAATTCTACCCTACATCAAAAGGTTATAATTGCGAAATAAGTCGTATAATGTAAGCACATTAATACAAGCAAAAAACAGTAAACATATATTAAGATAAAAAGATCAGTGACTGGGGAGGAAACTAAACACTAGTTCATTCAAAACTACGTTTTCAATCTCTCACCGTACAGTGCCTTGGGACGAGAATAAAAACTAAAAACGTTTTATCCTTTCTCCCCGTACAGAGACTTGGGACGAGAGTAAAAAACTGACTCGAGAACAACGTTACTCGCTTGGGACGAGAATAAAGATCGGAACGTTCTCTCTTCCTCTCTCTCTCTCCGTCTCTCTCTCTCTCTCTCTTTCTCTTGATTTCACACCGAAGAGAAAAGCCCACTCACCTTTCGTCAATAAACAGGTTATTTGACCAAAGGAAAAAACTGAAAGGACTAAGAAATTGAAAATTAACAAGTTCCTTTAAATTAGTATTTAAAACATTTACGTTTGAAAGAAGAATGAACAAAACGTCAGAATCGATTTACTCTTTCTGCAAAGTGAAACCGTGATTCTCTCTCTCTCTATCGTAACGATAGAGCGCAAACTGCGTAGCATAAATAAACCAAACGTTAGTTCATCTTTGAAACAGTACGAAGACTATTCAAAGAAAATCTTTCATGAAATATCTACTAAAAAATATTCATTTAATAAGTTTTAAATCATTTGCTCTGTAAAAGTTATTTACGATTGAAAGGGCTCAACGTTGTTTAACTTCGGTTTCCAAGTTAGGACCGCCTACTCTCGGATTAGGGGAGGAATAGGTAAGGTCGCATATAAACAAATCATTAAAATTTATCTTGATGTTTATTATAAATGGAAAGCTAATCGAAGAGGCCTAATAAAGGCGGTTGAGATATAAAATATATAGAGGAAAATCTATAATTAACAACAACAATTTATAACGTGATAAGATAATTGCTAAAAGCCTAAAACACACTTCCGTACTAAGGGAAGGGTCGGCCATTTTTAAAAGTCAAAGAAAGTCCAAAAAAACAATCCAAAGTCATCAACAATTAAATCTATCCAAAAAAGAGTTCAAGATTTAAGTTGAAGATAAAACACCTGCACTGCGAAAGCTCAAACCAAAAGGAAGTACTTCACCAAGACTGTTGAAAAACTCCAGGTTAACAGCGAGTAATGGTACGTCTTGTCGTTCAGACCGACAGAGAAGAATTGGGTCTGTTTACATGTATATGCGGTATCTGGCCGATAGCTGGCGCTAGTGGGCACACCCGCAACCTTCGTAGCGATCGCTCGCGAGTTTTTGTGTTTTTTCTGTCGAGCCGCCGGAGGCTCAGCTATTATATATTCACCGGCTAAGTTAAATATTTAAAAATCAACTGTATACTGTAGACGGTTTGAATAAGTTAAAAAATGGTATAAACGATACTTTGTTAGTGTATCCGTACACTCTCAAGAGCGGCAGCTAGACGTCAGCTGATCTAATCACAGCCAAAAGTAAAACAAAAAGAAGTCAACAATACTCGATTTTTAAAACACACCCGAAATTTAAAAACAAAAGTACACGCTTTCTTAATGTGCAATTAACTATTTAAAGAGTAGCAATTTTCTAGAATAAAATTGTTTCCCAAAAAATAGTGGTTTGCTGATGAAATCGGATGCCGTATTTTTAGCAACGATTGAAATGGATGTAAACTCGGCATAATTTTTTCGTTTCGTATTTAATTGACACTAAGAAAACTAATTTTAGTTTCTTCATCTATATGTAAGTATTGTATAACACGAAGAGAGAGAGAGAGAGAGAGAGAGAGAGAGAGAGAGAGAGAGAGAGAGATGAATCAGCTGTTGTAATGGAATGCCGTGTTTTTGTTTCGTGAGAATTTCATCGCCACGACTATAACTGCAACATACTGTACTGAACTTTACAGTATTATACAGACTACTGTAATATGATAAAGTAAAATATTTGTAATAACCTATTTTATATGAAATGGGGCTATTTGTTTTGTTTAAAATTTACATTTACGTACGTAAAACAACTGTGTGTGTCTCTCTCTCTCTCTCTCTCTCTCTCTCTCTCTCTCTCTCTCTCTCTTTCGTAAATTGTTTTCCTGCTTTGCTACGTATGTATGATTTTATATATACGGTAAATAATATTTGTAATAACATATTCTCTAAAAGCTTTTACTGTAATATGTTATTTTTATAATAAAATAAATTTTTGAATATACTTACCCGGTGATTATATAAGCTGCAACTCTGTTGCTCGACAGAAAACTCTACGTTAAAAATCCGCCAGCGATCGCTATGCAGGTAGGGGGTGTACTTCAACAGCGCCATCTGTCGTGCAGGTACTCAGTACTCAATGTAAACAAAGAACTCAATTTTCTCCTCGGTCCACTGTGTCTCTATTGGGGAGGAAGGGAGGGTCCTTTAATATATAATCACCGGGTAAGTATATTCAAAAATTTATTTTATTATAAAAATAACATTTTTCAATATTTAACTTAGCCGGTGATTATATAAGCTGATTCACACCCAGGGGGGTGGGTAGAGACCAGCAATAAATGTTTACATTATTATGAGCTAAGGATTTTTTATTTCATTTTAGCAGTTATCAAAATAACAAACTCAAAATAAATAAGTACCTGGTAAGGAAGTCGACTTGAACAATTACTCTGCCTTTTTAAGTACGTCTTCCTTACGGAGCCTCGCGATCCTCTTAGGATGCTGAGCGACCCCTAGGAGCTGAAGTATCAAGGGTTGCAACCCATACAACAGGACCTCATCAAAACCTCTAATCTAGGCGCTTCTCAAGAAATGACTTTGACCACCCGCCAAATCAAGTAGGATGCGAAAGGCTTCTTAGCCTTCCGGACAACCCAAAAACAATAATAAAACATTTCAAGAGAAAGATTAAAAAGGTTATGGAATTAGGGAATTGTAGTGGTTGAGCCCTCACCCACTACTGCACTCGTTGCTACGAATGGTCCCAGAGTGTAGCAGTTCTCGTAAAGAGACTGGACATTCTTAAGATAAAAAGACGCGATCACTGACTTGCTCTTCCAATAGGTTGCGTCGATTATACTTTGCAGAGATCTATTTTGTTTAAAGGCCACGGAAGTTGCGACAGCTCTAACTTCGTGTGTCCTTACCTTCAGCAAAGCTTGGTCTTCCTCATTCAGATGGGAATGAGCTTCTCGTATTAACAGTCTGATAAAATAGGATAAAGCATTCTTTGACATAGGCAAAGATGGTTTCTTAACTGAACACCATAAAGCTTCAGACGGGCCTCGTAAAGGTTTAGTTCGTTTTAAATAGAACTTAAGAGCTCTTACAGGGCATAAGACTCTTTCTAGTTCATTTCCAACCATACGATAAGTTTGGAATATCGAACGATATTGGCCAAGGCCGAGAAGGCAGCTCGTTTTTGGCTAGAAAACCAAGTTGTAGAACATGTAGCCGTTTCGGATGAGAATCCGATGTTCTTGCTGAAGGCATGAATCTCACTGACTCTTTTAGCTGTGGCTAAGCATACCAGGAAAAGAGTCTTTAAGGTGAGATCTTTCAGGGAGGCTGATTGTAGTGGTTCGAACCTGTCTGACATAAGGAATCTTAGTACCACGTCTAAATTCAACCAGTGTAACCAAACGACGCTCCTTCGTGGTCTCAAAAGACTTAAGGAGGTCCTGTAGATCTTTATTGTTGGAAAGATCTAAGCCTCTGTGACGGAAGACTGATGCCAACATGCTTCTGTAACCCTTGATAGTGGGAGCTGAAAGAGATCGTTCTTTCCTCAGATATAAGAGGAAGTCAGCTATTTGAGTTACAGAGGTACTGGTCGAGGATACGGATACTGACTTGCACCAGTTTCGGAAGATTTCCCACTTCGATTGGTAGACTCTAAGGGTGGATGTTCTCCTTGCTCTAGCAATCGCTCTGGCTGCCTCCTTCGAAAAGCCTCTAGCTCTCGAGAGTCTTTCGATAGTCTGAAGGCAGTCAGACGAAGAGCGTGGAGGCCTTGGTGTACCTTCTTTACGTGTGGCTGACGTAGAAGGTCCACCCTAGGGGGAAGTGTTCTGGGAACGTCTACTAGCCATCGAAGTACCTCGGTGAACATTCTCTCGCGGGCCAGAGGGAAGCAACTAGCGTCAACCTTGTCCCTTCGTGAGAGGCGAACTTCTGCAGTACCTTGTTGACAATCTTGAACGGAGGGAATGCATATAGATCTAGATGTGACCAATCTAGGAGAAAGGCATCTATATGAACTGCTGCTGGGTCCGGGATTGTGAGCAAAATATTGGGAGCCTCTTGGTCATCGAGGTTGCGAAGAGATCTATGGTTGGCTGGCCCCAGGTGGCCCAAAGTCTCTTGCATACATCCTTGTGGAGGGTCCATTCTGTTGGAATTATTTGTCCCTTCCGACTGAGATAATCTGCCATGACATTCAAGTTGCCTTGGATGAACCTCGTTACTAGTGATATGTCTAGACCTTTGACCAGGTGAGGAGGTCCCTTGCGATCTCGTACAACGTCAGAGAGTAGGTCCCTCCTTGCTTGGAGATGTACGCCAAAGCCGTGGTGTTGTCCGAGTTCACCTCCACCACTTTGCTTGAAGGAGAGACCTGAAGCTTTTCCAGGCCAGACGTACTGCCAGTAGCTCCTTGCAGTTGAAATGCATTGTCCTTTGACTCGAGTTCCATATTCCCGAGCATTCCCGACCGTCTAATGTCGCACCCCAGCCTACGTCCGATGCGTTCGAGAAGAGACATGGTTGGGAGTCTGAACAGTCAGGGGAAGACCCTCTCTTAGGTTGATATAGTCCTTTCACCAAGTCAGACAAGACTTTATCTTTTCGGAAACCGGATCGAGACCGCTTCTAGCGTCTTGTCCTTTTTCCAGTGAAAAGCTAGATGGTATAGAAGAGGACGGAGGTGTAGTCTTCCTAGTGACACAAATTGATCCACGGATGACAGCGTCCCTACCAGACTCATCCACAGCCTGACTGAGCAGCGTTCCTTCTTCAGCATCTTCTGGATGGATAGCAGGGCTGGGGGCTGATCGTCTTGTTCAGCAACGTCCTCATCAGAGGGTTCCTCATCCGAAACTGATGAGGAAACGGCAACGGAGTGGGCAACGTCTGACTCGCTGAATCCGGTCGCACTGGTGGATGCGTGACGGAGCCGGACGCAATATCATGGAACTGCTGCACAGTCTGTGAACTGTCAACAACCATGGGTGCGCGAGGGGAAGCACAGCGTCAACCCGAAAACTGTCTAGACCGTCTGGGGTTGTGCAGTCAACACCCTACCGGGTTGCTGAGGTTGACGCACTGCGTCACAACAAGTCACCTCTGCTGGTTGTTGAACGTCCTGAACGTCAACAACCACCTCCGAGCGTCACTTAACGTCAACGTGCGGCTGGCAACCCACACTGGGTCGCACCGGTGGAGGAACCACCTCAACTGGCAGACGCGAGTAGGTTACCTCAGCGTCAACAGGGCGCACAACCGACCGGTTGGAAGGTTGTTGGCCAGAAGGTTCTTCTCCGCATTTAAGTCCTCTATCAAGGACGCAAGCTTGGACTGCATGTCTTGCAGCAAAGCCCATTTAGGTCTACGGGAGCAGGTGTGGCAACAGACTGGTTAGCGACTGAGGCGGAACCGTTTACCATCCCTGAAAGCCTTGTTATGCGTGACATAATAGTACAGCAAAACTTCAAAGGCTCGACAACAGCTGAGAAGTTGACCTGTAAACAACTTGGAGCATCTCCTGGCTAGGCGCCAGGGAGAGTCTACCAGAATTGAGAAGTCTATCTGGGCAGAGGCATGAACTCCCAAGCCGAGAACTTCTCTCGTGTCATATCAGACTCTCGCTCTATAAACCAGTTTAAAGGAAGGGAAAGCAAAGGCTGTATCCCCCAAACTCCTCCTGGTGAAAAACCAGTCGCCTAGCCAACGTAACGCTCTCTAGGAGAGCGAGAGAGCACTAGCTAAAAACAACGGCTTCGAAGTAGCTAGGCCTAGTGTAAGCTCTGACGTTTAGGCGAACGAGGAGCAGCAGTTACAAGATCCGGACGAAGATCCTTAAAAAAATCATCATGATTTAATTAAAGTCCATAGGAGGCTAAGCAGCTTAAGGCTCCTCTCCATCTGACAGAGTCCTCAAGGGAATATCAGTAGGAGGGAGAACAGCAACTTCCTCATCTACAGGAACCTTGTCCGATAAAAGCTGAGTCTCTCACTGGTGCATTAGTAGCGGACCAGAACGCAACGTCATTAACTGCTTGACAGTCTATGAACTGTCAACACTGAACTGTCAACCACAACAGGTGCGTGAGGACGTACAGCGTCCACTCGAGACTGCTTTGACTGCCTAGACTGAGCAGTCAAAACAACTCTAGAATGCGGAGGTTGACGCACAGCGTCAAAACAAGTCAACTCCGATTGTTAGTGAACGTCTAGAACGTCAACAGGAGCATCAGCCAGTGGCCTAACGTCCAAATGCGGCTGAAAAACCACACGAGACCGCATCGAGTGTGGTTCTAAACAAACCTGACTGACGTGACTAAGCTACGCCAACGTCAACAGTAAGCACAAAGGAACGTTAGGTTGGCTGAAAGCCAGGATATCGATGAGATAAACGGCTAGACTCAACGGACTAATCGGCAGAATAGTCTTCCATAAGGGAGGCAAGCATATACTGCATGTTTTGCATACAACCCCTTAAGGATCAACGGAAATGGTTGTGGTAATAGACGAGGGGTAACGTCTGTGACCGCAACACTTTGCCTAAAAAAAAGACTTTCGGAGTCTGTGTTACGCTTTTGTTAGGCGGCGAGCAGTTATCCGATGACTGCATAGGGTCAGAGCTGTCCTAATGGCTGTAACCAGGACGCTGGACCTGTCCTGAAAGGACTGACTTTCGCTTAAGGGCTTCGAAACCTTGTGACAGGTTTCTTATGCGAAAAGCCTACGGATGGCGAGGAGAAACAACGTCTCTCTCGTCTTATGGTAGGGGAGATCTTGGTAAGAAACACCCGATACCATAGAGGGAAAACGTCTGTTCGTTGGTCAAGGCCTCTCGAACCCATAAGTCTTTTGACATTACTTCTCCCCTGGCTTGGGAGCTTGCAAGAGGTCCCGGACTAGGTGAACGACAGGCACGAACAGACGAACCCTCGGACGCAACACTGTAACACTTTGCGCCTCGGACGCAACACTGTAACACTTTGCGCATATCACTTTATCACTTCGATTTTCTGTTTGCACTTATTCTACCTGAAACACGCAATTCTACCCTTCATTAAAAGGTAGTAATTGCGAAATTAGTCGTATAATGCAAGCTCATACTACCAGCAAAAAACAGAAAACATATTTTAAGATAAAAAGAAAAATCAGTGGCTGGGAAAGAGACTAAACACTAGTTCATATAACTACGTTTTCAATCTCTCACCGCACATAGCCTGGGGACGAGAATAAAAACCTAAAAACGTTTTATCCTTCCTCCCCGTACAGAGACTAGGGACGAGAGTAACACGAGAACACGTTACCCGCTTGAACGGAACGTTTTCTCTCCTCTCTCTCCCTCCGTCTCTATCTCTCTCTCTCTTTCTCTCTTGATTTCGCACCTAAGAGAAGAGTCCAATTATATATCGTCAAAAAACCATGTTATTTGACTAAAGGAAAAAACTGAAAGGTTTTTCAAATAAAAAGTTCCTTTAAATTAGAATTTAAAACATTTAAGCTAAGAAAGAATGAACAAAACGTCAGAATCGATTTACTCTTACTGCAAAGTGAAACCGTGATACACTCTCTCTCTATCGTAACGATAGAGCGCATGTTGAACGTCCTGAACGTCAACAACTGCGTAGCATAAAAAACTAAACGTTAGTTCATCTTTGAAAACAGTACGAAGACTATCAAAGAAATTCTTTCATAAAATATTACATTTAAAAAGTTTTAAATCCTTTAAAAGCTAAAGACGATATAAAGGGCTCAATGTTGATTAACTTCGGTTTCCAAGTTAGGACCGCCTACTCTCAGGAAAGGTCTATATAAACAAAGCATTAAAATTTATTTTATATGTTTATAAAAATGGAAAGTTAATCGAAGAGGCCTAATAAAGGCGGAGAGATATAAAATATATAGAGGAAAATCTATAACGTGATAAGATAATTACTAAAGCCTAAACACACTCCCGTCTAAGGGAAGGGTCGGCCATTTAAAAGTGAAAGAAAGTCCATACTCTCTTTGTCACCATAATTAAATCTATCCAAAACGAGTTCAAGTTTTGAGATGAAGATAAAACACCTGCATAGCGAAAGCTCAAAACTAGAATAGTGTACTTCACCAATAGTTGTGAAAACAAATCCAGTTAGCAACAGCGAATTAGTAGGTCTTGCCGGTAGCCGACGAGAGAAAATTGAGTTCTTTGTTTACATGAGTACTGAGTACCTGCACGACAGATGGCGCTGTTGAAGTACACCCCTACCTGCATAGCGATCGCTGGCGGATTTTTAACGTAGAGTTTTCTGTCGAGCAACAGAGTTGCAGCTTATATAATCACCGGCTAAGTTAAATATTGAAAAATCATTATTTATCACTTTCATCATGCGCGTTTAAATGCCTTCGTTTGTTTACTGAGCGTACTTTAAGACGCCGTCGTTTCAGGCGGCGTCATAAAGAAAAACATTCATTTGGAAGTCCTAAGAAAAATTAAGTAAAATATTGGTAGGTAATAACAAAATCAACATACTGTAATGAATAATCAATAAATCGATGCAAAAACTAACCTATACAGCATATGTAAATGCGTTTGTTTCTTCATTATGATCAGGTTTTATTAAAAGTGATTGCTGCCTCAGTGGCGTTAATCTTGTAATTAACTTTTTCTATTGTTCTTATTATCTTCTTCTCTTCATTTGAACAATCCGTCAGTAACTGGGAAAGGGACATATCAATAGGAAGGTGATGAAGACCATATCATTCACAATTTGTCTTTAATATATCACAACACATTGTAAAAGTACAGATAATATGTACAAAGTATAAAACACTATCACAATGTTAGTGCACACAAAGTAATTGTCACTTTTATACAAAATTTATAAATTACGTGGTGTTAAGTTTAACACATCCTTCGACTCAACCGGTTTCGAGCAGTGAGAAGGTTTTCTGCTCATTGTCAAGAGTGACTGAAATGCAGGTGTTGTTTTGATGGCTTATATACGGAGTCCTGCTACGAGATTCTATCTTCACTGGTTAAGAACCGCCTAGCGGG